>NC_037338.1:22783759-23089863 GCF_002263795.3 Bos taurus
AAAATAATCCCACTGCACTTAATGAGGCCCCACCGAATTAGCCCTGAGTCCAGCTCAAAATCTCAGAGCAAGACTCTGCAAGCTCACTTTCCCAGAACCTAGTCCATCTTGAAGAGTCAGAGAACAAGTGACATTTGCATCCACTAAATCTCAAGGACGTCTCTCTCACCTCTGGGGGTAGATCTCGCTTTGTTCAGAGAGAAAATTGGAAACAGCTAGTTGAGCAATCTACCAGCTTTGTTAGCCCCAGTTACCACTGAAAATTAGAACCAAATTGATAGGCAGCTGAGGGAATGGATTCTGAAATCCAGAGAAAGTCAGAACATTAGCCACAAGAGGGAGCAGGAGAATCTGATCAGATGGGAGACTACTTGGTACAGGTTATGAGGAGGGGTCTGACCATGAGGTATGTACAATATTGAAAGACATTTTGACAAGAGACATTTATCCCTTAGAGGGGAAAAAAAAAAAAAAAAGGATGGTGGAAGGCTCAAGAAGAGAGATCTCGGCACGTGGATTCCTCAAGTTTTGTCAGCCCAATGTCAAGCAACAATTTTTAGAGACAAGCAACATAGATACACACTGCAAAAATATCAAATGTGCAAGTTATGTGCTCTACCATCCTCTTTATGTGCTTCTTTTTCCACATTTAATTTCTGTTTCAATTTAGATCTTGTGTATTTCCATGATGATGGGACAGATTGCTTGCTTCTCACCTACTTGCTTTTCTCCATCTACCTGAAGGCATCACAGAGAAAGGGCCTCTGTTACTGAACTACAACATGAAAACCAGATGGTACAGTCCCCAAATGCACTTACTTTGAGAATAACCCATCCATAAGCTAAATGCATGCTTTATACTTGCTTTAAAAGGGAAATGCAACTTGGTAGGATCTACAGAGCTTTTTTACCATTTATTTTGTCAAAGAAACAGATTAAGTACTTACAGGGAAGGAGATATGCATTTACTTTGCAAGATAAATAAAACTATTTTTGTTTGGTAAAAAAACATGTTAAATATAGGTTTCTAACAAAATGCTGAAGCTCTCTTGAAATATTTAATTTTCAAAACATAGTGAGTTATTAGAGACAGCAATTAATACAATTCCTACAAATAGTCCTGTAGGTGTTACTGACTATACTTCACCTTCCTTTTGTAATTTCACTTTCTTTTTGTCATTTTATTTGGAGTTAACACACTGCTGGGCCATGCATTTTTCTTCCCTTTCATGACCAACATATGGGTTATCCAGTACTTAATCTGAAAAGATACAGTAGAAACCATTAAATAGTAATGATAAGTAAACTGACAGTAGGTAGATACACAGATGTAAAGCACAGCCTTCATATTCTAATTCATTACACTCCTCTTTCAGCCCTGCTAAGGTTTCAAGGCAGAGTAAAGGCAGTCTGATCGTCATGGACACTCACATCCTTTGCTGTCCCTGCACAGCTCAATAGTGAATAACAGTTTACCTCTGTGCAGGTTTTTGTTGTTTGTTTGTTTTACTTTTTCCCTAGGAATTAGTCATGCCATACTTAATCAAAGAACCAGTTTAGGGGAGAAAAATGAAGGTTCCTTCTTTAGTAGGTGGGAGAAATAATGAACTAGCCCTCACATCCAAATGGAATCCTTCAAGCAGGCAGAGTCCCTAAAATGAAAACCATTTAAGAAAATACATTTTGCTTCTGATGAAATAAGTGCATCTGTCCCCGCCTTCTCATTCAGGAGGCCCCAAAGATGGAGCGAGCTAGTTCTCTTCCTTCCTCCTTTTTTTTTCTCATGCTAACCTCAAAATTAAGCAAGTTTAGCAAACCCATAGAGGTAAATCCAAGTAACAGAGAGGAACCTAAAAGCAATCATTCCTATTACAGCTTTGTTTTCTTTTCTGAAATGAATGAAATATCTAAATATATTTTCCTCCCTCTTTGCCTGACTTGCTGCAGGAGCAGCTCTGAGAAAGAGAAACCTGCGAGTGAGGAGTGAGTGTGTATGTTAGGGGGCTGTGGATGGGAGGTATGCTTTCAGAATCCCCTCCTGATTGCTCCCCATTTCTCTCAGGATATATCTTCACACAGATACTACAGTGTGGATGTTCAATTGCTCTAACTGGAGAAACTCAAGCTATGCCTTTAACCAGATCTGATCAGGCTCTCCACCTACTCCACCAGCTCCTCCATGACACGGATGTCTGTACTGTCTTAACGACCGTCATTTTTTAAAAAGCTCCTTCCATTACACCTACTGATATCCTTTTTTCTCTCTCTCTCTCTCTCTGTTTTTAGTCTTTACACCTCCAGCAGGACAAAGTTTGTATTGTTATATTCACAACCACTAGTGGCTGACTAGCAGTAGAGAGAGAGCGCCTGCGAGGGAGCCAGGCAAGAGGGGGGTTAAATAAATACCTAGTGCAGAGGCGGACTTTCTTTGCACAGACTGCGGACACCATGCACAACGCTTTCTTCACAAAATTCTTTGTTACATTCGATCACTCTGCTCACAACCCAACCATTGCCACTTTGTCTGGAGAGGGAAATACGAATTGCCAGCCCAAGCCATTCATCCAGAAGCCACGAGGGAAGGGGGATTTTATACGCCAAGGATGCACACATACTGTATTTTTAAAAGCATCGCCTGTGCAGATTTGGTTTCCGTAGCCGACTGTCCACCCATAAGACCTCCCTCTTTTTCATTAAGGAGGAGCCAAGAAGGATATCCTCACATCTCAGAACACAGACCATTTCCCCAAGAGCCAGCAAAGCTCCAGAGGCAAAGGCGGATAATGCAGCGGCAAAGTTCCCCACGAATCTCGGGGGCAAGCTGCCTGTGCGCGCAGCATCCCCAACGCACCCTCTAGCAGAGTGCCCAAAGGCTGGGACCCTGCAGCCCACTCCCCCCCACCCCCCGCTGCATCCTTCCCTCGCCTGTCCCCCCCGCCCCGGCCACACCTCCCTCCTTTCCGCAGTCCTTACTGAAGGAGCACCCAGGGCTGGCCGGAAAAGAGGAAACTCGCGAGTGTGGGCTTGGGGAAGACCCCAGGGATTACCAGGGGGACGGATGACCATGGAGCTGAGCCCAGTGGGTGGGGACGCCTGGATCCCCAGCAGCGCGGCATTCCGGGTGGACTTCGCTCTCAGCGCCCTGAATCCTCAAGCCCAAGGCGGTGCAGGGTGCAGCACCCCTCCTTAGCAGCCCTTTCTTCCTCCGGCAGGCGGGTACACTCAACGACCAGGCGCACCAGCCCGAGCAATTTCACTCTCCGAGCAGCGCGTACACCCCAGATATGGGTAGGGATACACACACACACACACAATTTAGGAGCCGGTCCTTTCCCAAAGCGGAGGGAAGTGGAGCCTTCTGAACAAATGGAAAATAGTTGGCGGTATCTGACCAAATCCCTTCAGCTGCCCATCAGAAGATCCTACCTGATTTGGGGAAGTGTGACTGGATCCTTCTCCGGTTCCTCCACGCTAGTAGGAAAGACGGCGCACTCCCTCCTTTTTAAATAGCTCCCGAGCTGGGAGAGGTCGCTCCCATCTTCGGGGGGAAGCACAAAGCGGACGGCGGGTGGGCTCCGATGCAGCGCCGGCGCGAGCAGGAGCGGCGGCGGCGGGCAGCCGGTGCGCGCGGGCGGGAGGCAGCGCGGAGGCCGGGAGGCTGGGAGGGCCGGGGCCCGGGCGGCGCGCGCGCTCTCCTCCCTCTCTCCCTCCCTCCCTCCCGCGCACACTCGCCCGCCCGCCGCCCGCAGCCTCGCACTCGCTCTCACGCGCGCTCCCCCCAGCCGCCGCCGGCGCCCAGGCCCCCCGCGCGCCCCACGCCGGCGCCCTCGGCCACCCGGACGAGCAGAGCTGGTCCGTTTCTGGAGCTCCGGGCCGGAGGGGAACAATTCCAGCTTCCCAGCCTCTGCCGCGGAGGTCTGTCGACGTCCTCCCAGCTCTCAGCTCTCGGCCCTGCAGTGCGTTCGGGCCGCGCGCGCTAGCGCTTTCCCCGGCGCCCAACCCGTGGGTTACACGCGCAGACCCGCGCTGCAACTTTTCTTTGCCGCCTTCCTCACCCACAGACAGAACCCCAACCCCGGCTTGCCTACCCGTTTCTCACCTCTGAAATTGTTCATCCAGATATATCTTTCTTCCTCCACTTTCTATCCCTCTGCTAAAGAAAGCTTTCTTTTAGCAAAGGGATCCGGGGATGTATCAATGATTTTTCTCTGAAATCCTCACTCCGTGTTTTTCCTACTTATCGGAACTGTCCAGAAATACGCTAGCTAGGAGCTGCTGACACAAGCAGATAAGGAAAGGGCGGGTAAGGGGTGGTAATTCCCCAGCCAAGAACTCCGAAAGATTCTCCTTTGTTGGTGTTTCCCTCTAAGATTGCAGCTCACCTGAGAATAAAGACCAAGAGGCTGTTTAATGAGAAAGCCCTGAAGCTTTTAAAACTACAGAGAGGAGTAAAAGCTGAGCAATAAGGTTCAGCTGGGAAACATCTAATGCAGCAATCGACGAACCATTCATTGCCCTTTCCAAGAGAAGCATTATCATTGCCAATACATCACTTCGCCATAATTAATAAAGGAGTATTGCGCCAGGCCCTCGCCCTCTTGACAGCTCATTCATCCTTAAGAACCCTTAATGATTTGGCAGGATGAAAGGCTAGACCCGCGGTGGAGTTCACAAACCTGGCTGAATATCAGACACACCTGGGAAGCTAGTGAAAACTGCAGATTGTAGCGTCGCATCTCGAGACTCTGATGTAGCTTCTCAAACCGGGCTCCAAGTTGGTATTTTTCAAGCACGAGTTGATGTTCGCCACTCACTGGTGTGGTTTGCTTAAGTGTGGAAGATCAGTGGCAGCTGTGTCAGGGGGTGAGGGTGGGAGGGAGACGGGAGGATCAGACTCAGAGTTGCGTTCCTTAGTAGACTCCCCCCAACCCCCAACCCTGTACTTACTGCCGGGCTCTGGGCTGCCAGGTCACAGGAAAAGAGAAACTCTGACTCCAGGAAACCCGCTGTTTGACTGTGAGGCAGAGTGTGAGGGGTAGGAAAAGTAGCTCTCCTTTGCCTTTTTGCTAGTGGTTCACAATTCTGACAGCACCTCAGAATCTCCTGGGGAGCTTTTAAAAATCCCAATGCTTAGGCCACACCCCAGAGAGAATATCTTGGAATCTCTTCCACGGGGGTGGTGGGTGAGGGGTTGCTCAGGCATCAATAATTATTTTTAAGTTTTAAGTTTCCCTGGTTGGTGCCCCATGTGTAACCAAGGTTGAGAATCATGTTCTAGGCCAATGCTCCTCAAGCGTGAACCTGCATATGAATCAGCTGGAGACTGCAGTTTCTTATGCTGTAAATCTGAAACAGGCCTGGTAGCTGCACTTCTAACAAACTCACAAGTGATGGTGATGCTGCCTGAATGAGGACCACTCTTATTAACAGAGGCATGCGGCCTCTTCCTGGTGGTTGTGGACATTCAGCTTGTTAGAGGAAACTCCGAGCTTCTTGACTTGTATATTCCCAGGAATCATTCTTCCCCAAGAACATGTTCCTCCCCTCTGCGATGAGTTAAACTTTCTCGGAAGCCACTCTTCACACAAACGTTTTATTAGACTGCACTGACTAATGGGTATGAATAGAATGACATGTGGGGAGACACAGAAGGTTGCCACCTCCCTGTTAGCATATGTCCTCAGACAAAAATTACTTAGGGTCCTGCCTTCAAGAGTGTGAGAGGCAGACATTTGGCTCACACTCAAGGAAAGGGGCTTGAAGAGAAAAGTGGCTGCTTTGCAAATGACATTGGGAAAGGCATATAACTAGACTCCACCCGTAGGAAATAGGACAAAGCTGACTGAATGCAAGAGCTAAATGAAAATGTGAGTGGAGTACATCTCATTGGAATGGATTTTGTAGAAAGGGTGCGGCCTGTTATTGGTATTATGGATCACTTAGTGAAAATTCAGATTTTCTTCACAGTGTAAGCATGCTTGTGACACATGGGGTGATAAAAGCCCTGTTCTTAAATGTCTATATTCCAGTAGTGCCCCAAATCTATCTTGTCAGCTGTTGAGAAGGCATTAAGACAACATCATGTTCTCTTTATTCCTGTTTTTTTTCCCCAATTTAGACTATTTTGGTTAATTTTAATATTTGAGGGGGGAACTACATTCATTGGTCTTCTCTATTTCTAGAACCATTAAAAGGTAGCCTAGTGACTTGGCACCATTTTTGATTTGGCTCAATTTATGACCCCTTAATTTTTTTTCCTTTCATTTCTCACTAAAGGCATTTTTATAAGGGTTCCTGGGGCCCAAGGCAAATCAAACCTTTCGTTCCCTCCTAAATGTCATACATGACTGGATTTTTATTACAAGAATTATCAAAGGCTACATCACTGACACAAAGCTCTAGGTAAAAAAATAAGCTGCTCAGGCTGTGACTTTGGAAAGAAAAAATGTTGTATGTAGGAAGACAGTGATTTACATTCCAATGGCAATGCTATTTCCTAATTGTATTCTTGTGTATTGATTGCCAGTCTTTCCTCTGGACTTAAGAAATAGTTGTGGGCCTCCACTGTTATCTATCCCAGTTGGCATAACCATCTTGCAGACTCCATAGGGATATTATTAAGATTTGGTATATTCTAAAGGTGGTTCAGATTTTCAAGAACTATTTGCCTTCAAACCGTCAGGGGATCTTTCTGCAAGCTCATTTGAAACCAAATGAAACAGTTGTGAGTTAGGCAATACTCTACTCTTTTGTCCAGCCTATAGGAAAATTAGACATGTGATCAGGGGTATCCCAAATTTTAATATTGTAGTAAAGCAATCGACAATTTTTCATCATGAGGAAAACAAATACTTCATTGTAATTCGTTTCACTTTGAATGACTTAGGTCAAGTTACCATCCTTGTTTTCGGTTTTGTTTTTTTCAGCACTTGGAGCTTTTTCAGTGTATTAATATAGCGCAGGATGGAAAAAAGTCAGTTTTCATTCCAATCCCAGAGAAAGGCAATGCCAAAGAATGCTCAAACTACCGCACAATTGCACTCATCTCACACGCTAGTAAAGTAATGCTCAAAATTCTCCAGCCAGGCTTCAGCAATACGTGAACCGTGAACTTCCAGATGTTCAAGCTGGTTTTAGAAAAGGCAGAGGAACTAGAGATCAAATTGTCAACATCTGCTGGATCATGGAAAAAGCAAGAGAGTTCCAGAAAAACATCTATTTCAGCTTTATTGACTATGCCAAAGCCTTTGACTGTGTGGATCACAATAAACTGGAAAATTCTGAAAGAGATGGGAATACCAGACCATCTGACCTGCCTCTAGAGAAACCTGTATGCAGGTCAGGAAGCAACAGTTAGAACTGGACATGGAACAACAGACTGGTTCCAAATAGGAAAAAAAGTACGTCAAGGCTGTATATTGTCACCCTGCTTATTTAACTTCTATTCAGAGTACATCATAAGAAACGCTGGGCTGGATGAAGCACAAGCTGGAATCAAGATTACCCGGAGAAATATCAATAACCTCAGATATGCAGATGACATCACCCTTATGGCAGAAAGTGAAGAGGAACTCAAAAGCCTCTTGATGAAAATGAAAGAGGAGAGTGAAAAAGTTGGCTTAAAGCTCAACATTCAGAAAACGAAGATCATGGCATCTGGTCCCATCACTTCATGGGAAATAGATGGGGAAACAGTGGAAACAGTGTCAGACTTTATTTTTTTGGGCTCCAAAATCACTGAAGATGGTGATTGCAGCCATGAAATTAAAAGACACTTACTCCTTGGAAGGAAAGTTATGACCAACCTAGATAGTATATTCAAAAGCAAAGACATTACTTTGCCAACAAAGGTCTGTCTAGTCCAGGCTATGGTTTTTCCAGCAGTCATGTATGGATGTGAAAGTTGGACTGTAAAGAAAGCTGAGTGCCAAAGAATTGATGCTTTTGAACTGTGGTGTTGGATAAGACTCTTGAGAGTCCCTTGGACTGCGAGGAGATCCAAACAGTCCATCCTAAAGGAGATCAGTCCTGGGTGTTCTTTGGAAGGAGTGATGCTAAAGCTGAAACTCCAGTACTTTGGCCACCTCATGCGAAGAGCTGACTCATTGGAAAAGACTCTGATTCTGGGAGGGATTGGGGGCAGGAGGAGAAGGGGATGACAGAAGATGAGATGGCTGGATGGCATCACTGACTCGATAGACGTGAGTTTGAGTGATCTCCAGGAGTTGGTGATGGACAGGGAGGCCTGGCGTGCTGCAATTCATGGGGTCGCAAAGAGTCGGACACGACTGAGCAACTGAACTGAACTGAACTGAATATAGCTCTAGGCATCCCCCATGTCTTTTCCTACTCTGCCCATGATCACCATTCACCTATCTGCTCCTTCATTGGTTTAGTTTGATACTGATTTCCTCATAAGAAAAAAGCATTTTAGCATCCCTAGCTTTAGCCATTCTCCTGCACAGGAAACTCAGGTGAAACACTGGACCAGGTTTTCTTTGCTGCCAATGGGACCCACGGTTTTTGCTTCAAGGGTGACTGTGGGGATTCTTGTTGACTTCTAAGTGCTATGTTCCCCCTCTCTGGGGTCTTGTTCCTGCAATTAAACTTTTACTTCTCTATTTTGTTTTGAACAGTTGAACCTGTTCTAGTCAGTGGCCCATGCTGGTGGGTGGGAGCAGCCTTCCCAGTAGACTCAGTTATAACCCTTTCTTCCTCAGTGCTCTGTCACTGTAAAGTCAACCACTTCCTCTGAATTTGTCAGTCTCTGCATAGCAGAGACTTGCACTTCCGCATTTGAGTAACTTACAGTCAACAGTTGACCTTGTGCAAAATCCTGACAGTTTCATTTTTTATTTCTGCCTCAGTATGATGAGGACATTATCTAGTTTGTACTTCCCAAACTTTACCAATGGTGAGTTTACCAGTCAGTAACTCAATGGCAGAATCATTATCTAGATCAACTAGTGGGTCAGAGAAGAACAGAGACTGGTTAAGAAATAGGCTTTGGAGTCAGACTCTCTGGGTTTGAATCTCACCTCTGCCTGTGTGACCTTGGGAAGTTTTTTTAACCACGGTGTCTTTCTCTGGAAAACCTAGATCATAAATCTCCTTCAGGGAGTTATGGAAAGGATAAATGTATATAATGTGCTTGACATATATGTACTTGCCTTATCACAGAAATTACTCAATTAGTGGTATTATTATTATTGGTAAATTTCCTTAAAAATTATATCCATGAAGCCAAAAATAAAAGTTTCTATATAATTAGGTTCAACATAATTAGGCCATCCCATTACTGATAATGATTATGCTGTGGTTTGTGTTATTTGGGCTTCCTTGATGGCTCAGATGGTCAAGAATCTGCCTGCAATGCAGAAGACCTGGCTTCCATCCCTGGGTTGGGAAAATTCCCTGGAGAAGGGAATGGCTACCCATTCCAGCATTTGTGCCTGGAGAATTCCGTGGACAGAGGAGGCTGGCAGGCTACAGTCCATGGGGTCACAAAAAGCTGGACACAACTGAGTGACTAACACTTTCATTTTCATTTTCATGCTGTGGTTTTCATTGTATGGAATTCTACACAATGAATAATCCAGGAAAGCAAATGTCCCTATAGTTGAGAGTAGTTTCCCTCTCTATAATGAAAGAAGCTGCTGTGTGCTTTCCAATTTTATAAATACAGAGTGTGGTTACTGCATCCTCCCTGGATTACAATATTTCTTTTCCTATATGTTCCTCTTTTCCTATGATCCCCTCTCTAATGTAATCTCAGGGTTTAATTTCCAACAGAGCCATTTTCAGCAAATTCCAGTATGAGGAAGATTTTGCTTTTTTGTCACATTAATTTTCTTAACAGAGGACCTTATCTAGAGAACATAAACTTTTTCACTAAGTTTGCACAAACTTTCATCAACATTGATTCAAGGACTCCATCAATAGGGACTCAAGATGAAATCCCCAGAGTCCTCTGTACCCGGCAGTTTATTCCTCAGAATCCAGTTCTGAAGCAATGTCCCTGAAAGATTGTACTTTAGATCTTTCAATAAATCTCCTTTCTTTGGCATTGCCTATGATCTATAGCTCCCTCACTGCATCTTCAATTGCTGACCACTGATTAGACTCTTCTGAGAACTGACAATATTTGAGTAGAGACCACAGTGCCCAGACAGTAGCCCTTGAAAATGTTTATAACAAAGATACCTAAGGGAGAAATGGACTGAATTTGTGGGTGACTTAAGCCATGGCCTTAATGCTGCTGATTCTGCTACCACTGGAGTGTCTGGAAATAATGACATTATATGCTCTTATCTCTTTAAAAACTCAGAATCTTACACAGCATGACCTAAAGGGTCCTTAGCAATTACAAAGAAGGAAAGTTCAGAAACTATATTGTTTCCCCTTCGTTTTAAAATATTATTCTGTCTCACAGAAGTCTTTGCCATCTTTGGATTTGTTTAAGAATTTCTGAGAGTGTAGACCAAAATGAGAGTGTAGACCAGTTAGTTGTATAGATAGTAAATTTATTTGACATCTACAACCTAAATTTTAGATAAGAAATTCTTAAGCGCTAATGAGGGAACTATGATTACCCTCATTTTTACAAGCTGAGAAAGTACAAAGAGATTTGCCCAATCCTGGCTGCACATAAGTATCAGTTGTTTCAAAATAATACTGAAGCCCAGATCCACTTCTTAGAGATTTTGTTCCTACTGGTCTGGAGTATGGACACTGGCATTTTTTTTAAGTTTCTTGGTTGATTCTAGGTTCAGCTTGAGCTAACCACTAGCTTAGGGTCAAATAGCTAATTAGTGATAAAAACAAGTGAAAAAATTCTCTTTACATCTGCCATAATTCTGTTTCTATCCTGCTGCTACATTGAACATTGGTATTTAACAGGACACAAAAATTCGGACTCTTCTTGGAAATTTAAGATAAATTAAAAACGTTTAAGGGCCTTTTTTGAGTCTCTAAGAGACTCAAGTGGGTACTGTAAATGACCTTGCAAAGATAGATGAGCAGGTTGGAAAAGATGATCAATAAAGCAAAGTCTAAGACTGCAGGGCCTCTACCTGTCAGACCCCAGCATCTAGAGTAGCTCTGGGTTCATAGTAGATAAATCAATGAAGCACATAACTGTCCCCTGAACTTTCAGGGGGCGGGGGTGACCTATGTAGACAAAATAGGGGTTTGGGTCATAGGGGAAAATAAACACTTTGGCCCCTGTCCAGTGCAAACTGCAACTTAATAGCAATCATCTCCTAGCTACAGTGCAGGCCCTAGTTAGCAACTGACAGTAGTCACCATATCCACACTCACAGTCCTGCCTGGCCACCTGCTCTGTGATGACAGACAGAGCAGGAGGCCAGACCACACAGAGATGCAATCTGACCAAGCCTCAGGTTTGAGCCTGTAAGCTGACCCCTTGTCAGTTATCTCAGCAATTACTTTTAAGCTCTTGTTTGACCCAGTTTGTAAGCATGTCAGAGAATCTCTTATTTCCTGTTAAGAGGGGTTCTTTAGGTATGTCTTATATGCTTATATGTTTATATGCTTATATGCTTATACGTTTATATGTCTTATATGCTTATATGCATATAGTTTCACTTATTAATTTTTGAAAATCAAGGGACCAAATAATTTCCTGAGAGGTTCAAAACCAGTCATTAAGCAACTCAAATAAAAAGCCAAAATAACTGGGGAGAGCAGAAACGAAACACAGTTGAAAAGTCATATTAATTCATTTTTTCATTTATCTCTTTATGATTCATTCAAAAAATATTTATGAGGACCTACTCTGGGCCAGGCACTGTCCCAGATGCTCAAGACACAATAGTGAAAACATTAGTAAAAGTTCCCACCCTCCTAGGATTTACATTCCACTAGAGAAAGAGGCAGAAAGCAAAATAAATTAACACACAGTGTCAGATGGAGATACTCCCATGAGAGAAATGAAGCAGGGAAAACAAGATAAGAGACTTTGGGGAGAAAGTACTAGTTTAGGTGGTCAGTTTTTCAGAGATCAGTTAAGACTGCTCACTGACAGCTTGAGTCCTTTTTTGAGAGTCCCAGACCAATGAAATGATAGAGCACTGTGCTTTGTGTGATCATTTGCTCCTGCCTTGAGTTGCGGTTCCTTTAGGAATTCCCACCTCAGAGCTCCTGGATTTCATCAGGGCTAGGTGCAGAGGCCTAGCCACACGGCTTGCACCTCTGCAGTCATGAGCTTGTGTATGTGATATAGACCCAAGAGTTGTTCCATAAAGACAAGACTGCTGCCAGAAGCTGCACATAAAATGGTTATATTCCTTTCAAGGCAGAATTGCAGCAGGAATTCTAAGTTCCCCTTTGGTTTCATTTAAAGAATAGCATGTAATGAATACATCTGGATGGCAAACATTACACAAGTGAGTTCTCATGGGTAAACCGCTTGCCGCAAAATTAACACCTCTGGAGAGGAGGGAGGGGAATCCCTTACAAGTAAATTGATGGTTCCGGTGCTGCTTTCCATGAGTCTATCATGCCTGCTTTGTCCTTCTTCCCACATTCTTATCTGACGTTACACAATACAGATTCCATATGCACACATACACACACACTCTTACATAAGCACACAGTCACTCATATCCACGAATATGAACTGTGGCCAAATATCTTATTATTGGAAAAATCACCATTTGCAAATATGGAAATAATAGCCAACCTGTCATTCTTTTCTACTTTTATTTAGCACAAATAGTCTTTTATTTGCCAGGTCTTCTATACTTGGGTTCAAGTCTACTTAAAAGCTCACAGGCTAAAGCAGTTTATGGCCTATTCATTGCTCTCCTTTGAGACGACAACAATAGATTTGAAGCCTAAAAAGAATACCTGAATTTCATATTTTATTGCTCTTAAAAGATATTTTTTGGTTTTCTGATTTCTTTTGTCAAAAAAAAAGGTATCTCTGAATGTACATAATGCTCAAGAAAAGACAGATTTTAGATGGAAAAATTATTCAACACTGCAAATGCCTACCTAACTCATATGAAAGGATCAGTAAGTATGTGTTAAATAAATGATGCAAATTCGTGGGACATGCCTTATTATAGGGCAGACATTTAAAGAAAACAGCAGAAGATAACTGAATTTTTAAATTATTCAGGCAGCAGATAGTAAGCAACTATTCCATTCAGCAGCATGAACTAAGTCCTGTGGTCACTAAAAACTGAATTACATACTTCCCATGACCTTTTGGAACTTAGTCTCAGAGCTAGAACTAGACCCTGGAGATTTTTGAGCATGTGAGTCCTGAAACCAGACAAGTGCTTTAAGAAGGTGCATTAAAAAAAAAAAAAAAAATGTGCATCTTAAGTGGATGACCTGTAAGACTGGGTGTGGTCAAGGATAAAGAGACCCATGAAGAGATAGTCACAGCCCACAGAAAGCCAAGTGAGACAGTGACTGGAGAAGAGAGGCAAAAAATAGTTACTTTTCGCCTTGGCTCAATTTTTGGCAGAGTCCCATTCCCCCACTCAGCCAAGTATTAAAAAAAATAAATAAAAATGGAATTTTCATTTTCGGAGGAATCATCATGGATGGTTTCAATTGGAACACATCTGACTTCTATAATGCTGTTAGTATTCTAGAAACTCTCCTTAAAGTGGTCTGCTAACATGGCAGGAGGAAGGGTCACCTTCTCCAGCAGGCAAGGGAAGCACTTCACCCCTGAGAAGCTGCTCAGGGGTGATAAAGAGCAGAGGACCCCTAGTTGGTTTTAGTATCGTGTTTACATCCTCTGCAGACGATGCACCCTCTTATTCTTTGTGCCTTAAATTGACTCTTCCCACTGCCTAGTCCCCTGGATGCACAGCTGTCTTTTAAACAGGTTGTAGAAAGCAGAGAATAACTGGTTGTGTTTGTATGACAGCTAGAGCTTAATTGTAACCAGGGAACAGGTGAAAAGATTCTGTCTCCTACTCGCTTCTACCGCCTCTCCATGAGTAAATCTCCAGACATTTAAATTTGCTGTGTGTGAAAGCCAAATGGAGCCAATTTTGATGAAGTATGGACTTTATAAAGAGCCTATTGCTTCCCTTAACTATAGGTTCTTTTAATATTACTTTAGAAATATACAGAATCAGTGAAGAGAATCCAAATGGAATCATTACATTTAATCAAACCTTTTTGTCTTTTGATTTTGTATATATTCAGAAGAATATTGTTTGCTAAAAGCAGTCATATTTGTTGGATTAAAAAAAAGAAAGATAAAGCTGTTTTGGTTTTCTGTGTGTGTTTCTTACATCTCTGTGACACAGCCTTGTGCTGTGCTTAGTTGCTTATTTGTGTCTGACTCTTTGCTATGTGACCCCACGGACTGTAGCCTGCAAGGCTCCTCTGTCCATGTGGATTCTCCAGGCAAGAACACTGGACTGGGTGGTCATGCACTCCTCCAAGGGATCTTCCCAATCTGGGGATTGATCCCAGGTCTCCTGCATTGCAGGCCACTCTAACACAAACTAGAAAATTGTACATTTGTCATTATGGGAAATCTAGTGTCAATTTATCACTAATACCACTTGATATTTAAGACTTATCTTTTAAATGGAAAGCATAGGCTTTTTTATCTTCATTCCTTGTATTAAGGTGAAATGTTATTTGTGTAAAATTTTAAAACATTTAATTAAGTATGAATTATAATTAAATACATTTAAATTATTTTAATAAATTTACTTAAGTAAATTTATTTGAATAAATTAAAAAAGTTATTTATATATAAATACTAATGTCAGAAAAATCCATAATGAATTTTCTGACAAGTTTGGAATCTTCTTTTTCTGTGAGAGATAGCGTCTTATGATCAGAGCAGATATCAGCTTGATTTTACAGACATGGGCTTGAATTTTGGTATCTACCTGCTTTGTTCAGTGGCTCAGTCACATCTGACTCTTTGTGACCCCATGGACTATAGACTACCAGGCTCCTCTACCCATGGGATTTCCCAGGCAAGAATACTGGAATGGGTTGCCATTTCCTAATCCAGGATTTACCTGATAGGGCTTCCCCGATAGCTCAGTTGGTAAAGAATCTGCCTGCAATGCAAGAGACCCCAGTTCAAATCCTGGGTCAGGAATACCCACTGGAAAAGGGATAAGCTACCCACTCTAGTATTCTTGGGCTTCCCTTGTGGCTCAGCTGGTAAAGAATCCACCTGCAATGCAGGAGACCTGTGTTTGATCCCTGGGTTGGGAAGATCCCCTGGAGAAGGGGAAGGCTACTCACTCCAGTATTCAGGCCTGGAGAATTCCATAGACTGTACAGTCCATGGGGTCTCAAAGAGTCAGACACAATGGAGCAACATTCATTTTCATACAGTTATAATTATTCATTCACTCACTTATTTGAGTATTTTAAAGTTACTATTAAGCAGAGCGTAATTAGACATAAAGGGGTCATCAGTGAACATGTGAACAAATGGGGCTTTTATCTTGGGAAAAAAAGGAAGTAGCAAAATTACACAACTTTCTAACAAAGAGAGCTGACCTTTTCTTAGGAGAGTCAGTTAAGGTCTAAAAATGGCTAGGAACTGGCTAAGGGCAGAGGAGGGTGAATTCAGCGTAGTCTTGAGCAGAAGAAACTTCAGGTGCAGAGGTCCTGTGTTGAGAAGGAGCAGTCTAGTACTGTTAGTAGGTTGGTGGGAGTGGTTGAGGTGGGGGTGAAGCATAAAAAGTGAGGGAGAGAGAGATGTGAGCAGGGGCTACAGCATAGGAAGGGCAGTCCGGTACTATAGAGTTTGGTATTTGATCTCATTCTTAAGATCAAGATAACTTCCCTGTTCATTCTGAGGACTTCTTTTAGTTTCTTATGAAACAATTAGCTTTGTAAGTACTAAAATCTCTTCACTTTCCTATTCTCCTGGCTCACACATATCTTCCCAAGTTTGGTATTAAGGGAGAGACTTAACTTCTTAAGTCTTGTGTTTTAGACATGATTTTATTTATCACTGTTGTGCCTTCTCAGGGGTCACCTGTATGATTATCAATACTCAAATTCTCTACTAGTTTGCTTTTTAGATTATTCGATAGAGTCCCCTTCTTCATATGCCCACATATCTTCCAGACATGCTTTCTAAATTACTTTAATGAACTTATGGATAAGAAGAACTGTTGATAGCCAAAGTGAATAAAAAAGCACTGGCTCAATTCTGGAGTGGAGACAATGTATTTTATGACTTTAAAACACTCCTATCTTTTCACCTGTTTATTTGCTGTGAACATTTCTGCATTGTATTATATAAACAAATTATTGATTATGTGCAGTAAGCTAGCCATTCTATGATGAGTTGTAGAAGGATAGTATTCAACTGGTTTCTCCTTTTTGAGGTCAAGAGAGAAGGCTCCCAAGAAAATTGCTTTAAAAATTGTAAAAAAGTGAGACTGGTATCAAGTTTCCCAGTATCAGTTTACTTCTGAATCGTGTACTCCTGGAGTGGAGGAAAGACCACTTGGGAGAAATGGGATGGGGTGGTCTCTGAAGTGGGGCTTTAGTGGGGAAAAGAGATAAAAAAAACATTGATTTATTAGAAAATATTGACAGATATTGAGGAGGGCATGGCAACCCATTCCAGTATTCTTGCCTGGAGAACCCCAGGGACAGAGGAACCTGATGGGCTACAATCCATGGGGTTGCAAAGAGTCGGACACAATTGGGTGGATAAGCAGACACATTGACAGATATCAGAGTTAGTAGGTAGAATTTGAAAAAAAAAATATCCAGGAAATAGGTTATATTATCATTTGTTATGAATTGGGAAGTGCTTCATACTTCCTTATTTTTTTCAATTACTTAAATTATTTTTGGCCACACTTCGCAGCATGCAGAACTTCCCTGACCAAGGATCGAACCCATGCCCCCTGCATTGGAAGTACTATGTCCCAACCACTGGATCACCAGGAAAGTATCAATTAATTTTATTTCAGAATGTTTAAAAAGTTGCTGCAATATATTTTTATAAAAGGGGAAAGATGGGTCTGAAGGAATGATAACCTTTTCAAGTTTGTAACTCTCTAGGACTTACAAAAGCAGGCTGCCATGGCACGCAAGGGCAGGAGTTGGGAGAGAAATTTAAATCAATTGTGATTATCAGATTGAAATTTAAAAGTAAAGGGAATGAGTCAATTACAAGAGGCTTTTTCAATAACTAAAATGGACTGAAAATTTTCTGGACTGATATACACTCTTTAGGAAGAGCTTCCCCAGAGCCCTGCTGGAGGCTTTCCTTGGAAAATGATTCAAGGGTCTTTTCTGCAGCTATTGTATCCAGTTGAGTGGTCAGCTGTTGCTGCTATTCAGTTGCCAAATCGTGTCCAACTCTTTGTGACCCCATGGACTGCAGCATACCACACTTCTCTGTCCTTCACCATCTTCTGGAGTTTGCTCAAACTCATGTCTATTGATTCAATGATGCTATTCAACAATCTCAATCTCTGTCTCCCCTTCTCCAGCATCAGGGCCTTTTCCAAGGAGTTGGCTCTTCACATCAGGTGGCCAAAGTATTGTCCTTTGAGCTGTTTTGCAGATACTGAAACTCTCACCAGGTGGAAGAAGTTAACTGTATGCTGCTCACAAGCACATATACCCCAGACCAGTTGGAACCAGAAGGTGATGATGCTGACTTCCAGTGACCTCACCACTAACCAATTAGAAGACTGTCCACATGTTGATCACACCCTGCTCCTTGAATGCTATGACTCCTTACTACCCCTGCCAGGCAGGGTGGGACATACGATTTTGAGGGCAGTATCTTGTTGTGGCCTCTTTTGCCTGGCAAAGCAAGAAAGTTAATTCACAGATATTATGTACCTTAAGAAACCTATTTATGATTACTTGACATAATTAAATTATTTCTAGATGGCCCAAGATAGCATTAAATATAATAGTGCCTAGGTATTGAGATTAATCATAGACTTTATTGGAGTTGGTTGTCAAAAAACAGAATATGCAGGGAAAGAAAGAAGCAGGGTACAAGTCCTAAAAGGTGAATTAAGTTGAGAGTGAAATACCACCTGGTGCATACCAGGGGGGAAGCTAATTAAATCTTCTGAAAGGAATGGAGTGGATCCCCAAGGCTGGCTGGAGGCTGAGCTGGTTAGAACATGGTGTTTATTCTGTCCCTTAGGGTGCTTATCTGACCATCAGAAGGGTCAGTTTCAATTTTTTAGCTTTCTCAATTGTTCATCTTCAATTTTCATCTGTCCAAAGACTCTACTTACTGTTAACCCCAAGCTGCCCACCTTGAAAATGTCTCCTTCTATCCAAAGCTGAGAATGTGATGGGGATTGATGGACTCAACCTCACTTCTAAAGGAACAACGCGATGTAACAGGGTTTGCTCTATAGAGCATCACCCTGTAGATCGCACGGTAGCACTGCCCTCCTAAACAAGAGGTGATGTTGCTAAGTGCTGTTATGTATGGCTGGCGGGAAACAAATGGCTAAACTGTTTCCTTCACTTTTGTAAAATATCTTTCTCCTCTTAATTAAAAACATCGGTGGCTGCTGTCTTTGTCTCCTATTTTCTCCTGCAGAATGATGATTTACTACCTTTTTGCTCTTTTCAGAGGCAATTTCTGCCTTAATTAAAAAAAAGAGACATATCTCTTTGCATATGACACTCACATAAATAACTTCTGTCCTTGTTATTCCTTTCAGAATGCTGTCCACTTTAATTAAATCCTGATTAATTACCATTTTCCCCATTTTTGCAACACTTTGATTCACTAGCATGTGTGTTCACCATCTTTATCTATTACACTAAATGATATTGAGTTTTTGTGGCTCTCACGTTCATAATCTTCACAAAATTATTTTTATAACAAAATTGGATTTAAGACTTTTCATATATGACCTTATGATTGTGCAAAAATAAATTTAATTACTCTTGAGTATGGGTATGCTGCTGCTGCTAAGTCACTTCAGTCGTGTCTGACTCTGTGAGACCCCATAGACGGCAGCCCACCAGGCTCCCCCGTCCCTGAGATTCTCCAGGCTAGAACATTGGAGTGGGTTGCCATTTCCTTCTCCAATGCATGAAAGTGAAAAGGGAAACTGAAGTTGCTCAGTCGTGTCCAACCCTCAGCGACCCCATGGACTGCAGCCTTCCAGGCTCCCCATCCATGGGATTTTCCAGGCAAGAGTACTGGAGTGGGGTGCCATTGCCTTCTCCGTGAGTATGGGAATAACATTAAGCAAATTGTTTCAGCCTCTTCGATCCATGTTGTTTATCTATAAAATGAGAGTGTAGAACTGACCTCTGCCTCCTCCTTCAATTAAAACATTGAGATTCCATGATATAAAGTCTCACTATTTACTCCTGGTTTCAAAGTTTACTTCACATTATTTGATCCACAGAGTGCCTGAGAGAGGTGGTATGTAATTATTGATTTTTCCCTTCATGACTGGGAATTCTCTAAATTTTGTTCAAACTATAGTCATTCATTTTCCCTGGAAAGATAACTTTGAGATAATACTAACTTCAGTGGTACTTAGTTTTTAAAAAATAAATGGTATTTATGTACTCTTTTACTATTTACTATTATTGCGTTTTGGAGAAATAGGCTCTTTCCTAGTCATCTAAACAGTTATTTTTAAAATCAACAAGCACTCAATTATTTTGATTATGAAGACTTTTTATGTCTTTCCACACGGTTCTTTGCTCCTTCTGAAACAGAAAGGGTTTTTGGACTATTATAATTTCTATTTTTAATTTCTTCTTATTTGAAGTAGAGCTACTGTATTTTGTGTATTCCCAGTGTACATAAATATTTTTTATGCCATAACTATATTTAAACACATTCTTCATGTTTTATTGTAGTAAATCTCTGATATGCATAAAAGGGCAGGGAGACGTAGAACCAGTTCCCATGTATCTGTCTTCAGCCTCACTGGTTAGTGACAAATAGCTTTGTGCATACAGATTTCCCTTCCACCTTACAGGTTTGATTCTTCTTCTTCTTCTTCTTCTTTTTTTTTTTTTTATACGTTTAGGATTTTATTCATTTATCTCTTTCTGGCTGCACTGGGTCGTCACTGTTTTCTTCCAGTTGTGGTGAGCAGGGGCTACTCTCTAATTGCTGTGCTGGGGTTTCTCATTGCAGTGGCTTCTCTGGTGCACAGGCTCTAGGACATGCAGGTTTCAATAGTTGAGGCACACCCCTGGCTCTAGAGCACAGGCTCAGTAGTGGTGGGTCACAGGCTTAGTGACTCTGCTGCATGTAGGATCCTCCCAGATCAGGGATCGAACCCATGTCTCCTGCATTGGCTGAGCAGGAGCCACCAGGGAAGACCCAGGTTTGATTATTTTAAAGCCACTTCTGGATATCACATTTTCCTTTTGTCTTTCACTGGAGAAGGCATTTAAGGTGGTGGCTTGAACCATGTCAGGAGGTTGCTTGGTTTTCTTGGGTACCTCCCATGTATACAGGGGATATACATGTTATTAAACTTCTGTTTGCTTTTCACCTTTCAATCAACCTCTTATCACAGGCATCTCAGCCAAGAGCCTAGAGTATAGAGGAAAAGTTGTTATTCCTCCCCTACCTTCTCATCATCTCTTTGGTTACCCTGAAGTTCAATTTGAGCAGTGTTTTAATACTTGCAATAAATTCCCCCTGTGTACATTCTTTCCCTATTTTCTTTTATTTGAAATAATATACAAGTCTATGTAGTTCCTTTAGAAAACAGGATGTAAGTAAAAATGTTAAATAACATTAATTTAATAAAAGCTCCATACTTCATGGAAACTTTAAAAATTTCCCTTTATGTTTAAATCTAAATAGCTTTTCTAGAGGGCAATCTGGCAACCTTTTTATTTTTATTGTGCAGCCCTTTAGTCAAAGTAAATCTACTTCAAGTAACTTATCCCCAGACAATAATTGAAAAGTCTGTACAAATATAAATGCACAGAAATTTGACACAGCGTTGTTTATAGTAGCAAAAACTTATTGCAAACAATCTAAGTGTCTAATAATTGACTGGGTAACACATGACAATCATCATGGCAGCCATTAAAGATGGAATTACAGCTCTGTGTTGACATAAAAAGATTCATATATAGATCAGTATGGAATATTGATCTTTATTGACATGCACATATGTTGTGTTAAAAGCGTATTACAAATAGCTGGATGTTTTATTTGTAAAATGAATAATTTTATGTGAATGGATACAGATATGTTTATAAATGCATAGAAAAATTCTGAAACCTATCCTTTCAAATGTTACTTATATTTATTAATGTCTGGATGGTAGCATTTGAGTAACTCTCTCTACTTACTTTCATTAATACATGAATCTGTTTCACAATTAACCATGAAAATAAGTAAAATATTAATTTTATTTATTTTATGAATAAAAAAGCATTTTCAATCAATGGTAGACACTTATTTAATAAAAAAACCAATAAATCAATATTCAATTTGTAAATAAATATTTCTGTTTAAGCCTAGCAGGTACCACTGTTTCTTCTTACACTTAAATCTCATGGTGCAGATTATAAACAGATAAGTGGTTTTTATATACTATGATTTCTACAGGCCAACTTTTAAAATTTTATGTCTAGATTTAATGCTTCTTATCACCTGTGAAATTGCTGATTTTCTACTGAACCGGACTGAAGGCAGCTTTACATTGAAGGTTCAGTTGCTCAAACAGAAACCTTTTCCAGTGCTAATGTTCTGTGGTACATGGAGCCTCTGTACATACTATATTGTATAATTTTTAGAACCATCCTCTGATGTAAGTATTGATAACCTTATTTTATAAATGAGAGAGAAAATCCTATGTTTACACAGCTAATAAAATCCTAACCTGGGACTTGAACCCAGGAATATCTGATCAAGTCTATTTTTTGCCTTCTTGACCACTACATTCCCATAAGACTCTCATTCACTTCTTCTCTGCCTGGAAGGTCTTATCTGACAAATCTTAAGCACACTGAGAATATCTTATTTAATTTGCTGCCACCACATCTCTGGAATAGATGACCTTATCCATCAACATCTAAACTATTATGGCACCAGCACAATATCAGCCCCTGTTAGACAGGGACAGACTACTTTCCCCATCATCCTATGTACTGAGATGGTAATGAATTGTGAGCTAAGCACACTGAATTGCTATTTCTGCCTAAAAATAATTTTTCTCCATCAGTCACATAGAGGAAGTACACCCTTCATTAAAATAAGTAGTTACTGAACTCAGGCATCTGTCTGGAAATACCGTATTCATATACCCCAAGGCAATCAAGTTAACAGGAAATCTGAAGTGATCTGCAATTGCATTGAGTTGAAACAGGTTTTTTTTTAATTACAAATATTGGATAACTTTAGTAAGATAGGGCAAGACTTGTTCTTAACTGAAACGTAACACCAAATTTTAATATACATCTTGAAACATTTAGAAGATGTTTACCCAGCTGTGATGCATCATCTAACAAATGAAAACAATAGAGCATCAAGTCTATAATACTGTGCACTCTTCTTTCTTGGTAAAGGAGTAGCCTGGGATGGACTATAACCAGACTTGACCTGTATCTAAACCAGGAGGATTGTATATGTGGGCATGGAAGCAAAGCAATTAAGGTGATACGAAAACCAAGTGCTGTGCATGGTGACATTCTGACGGGCACATGTTAAGAACATGTCCATTTCACGTGCAGAAATTTAACTTACACATTGTGGAATAAAAACAAAGACATTCTAACATGCATCACCCCAGGTAATCTTTAATCTCTGTGATCTTCGTAAAATTGTTCCTTTTAGAAAATAGATATGGAGCATTCCACCCTACCACGCCCCTGGAGTTGGTGAGAGTATGAACTTATTTCATCTGCTTACCAGTCCTTTGGTTTAGGAACTAATATTATCCATATTTTAAAGAAACATAAGCATAGAAATGTTGAAGAAATTTAGGTTGTTAGGTTTGAGAATCTGAGCTAATGGCCACAATGCTATACCTTAAAGTTTTCCATGGCTTACCATTTGGATTCATGTTTGTAAAGCTTTAGTTATCTGAATGTGCAAATAAGCTGAAACAATTGTCTACATGTACACTAAACACATTTTTGGAAAGAGAGAAAGACATAATGCATGTCAAATACATACATACATACATACATGTGGTGGTTTAAACAAAAAGTCGTGTCCAATTCTTATGACAGCGCGGACTATAGCCTGCTAGACTCCTCTGTCCATGGGATTTTCCAGGCAAAATACTGGAGTGGGTAGCCATTTCCTTTCTACGGAGTCTTTATAACCCAAGGATTGAACCCAGGCCTCCTGCATTGCAGACTGATTCTTTACCTATTGAGCCACCAGTGAAGCTTATATAAATGATTTTCAGAGACCTGAGAAACATATTTAACTATAGTGATCAGGGCTATTTATTTTCCTATACACTCATCATCTTAAATTTAATTTATAAAATATTTACTTAGGGATCTATTTGTTGATAGTTTAATATCTTAGAGCAACACTAACTTTGTGGTCCACATTAGACTCTTAAAAATTAGTGAGGGGCTTTCCTGGTGGTCCAGTGGTTAAGAATCACCCGCCAATGCAGGGGACATGGGCTCAATTTCTGCTCAGGGAAGATCCCACAGGCTGCGGAGAAACTAAACCCCAGCACCACAACTACTGAGCCTGTACCCATGCTCCGAAACAAGAGAAGCTGCAACAATGAGAAGCCTGTGCACTGCAATGAATAGTAGCCCCCACTCACCACAACTAGAGAAAGGCCATGCACAGTAATGAAGCCCCACCACAGCCAAAGTAAATACATGCATTAATGAAATTAATCTTAAAAAAAATAAAAATAAAAATCAGTGAGGATCCAAAAGAGCTTTGGCTTATGGGGTTTTATCTATAGATATTTATTTTATTAGAAATTAAAAGTAAGAATTTATTAAACATTTAGTTATTCATTCATAAAAATAATTTATTAAACATTTACTCATTCAATAAAATATACCCATTACATATGAACATGAACATTTATACAAACTAAATACATTTTCTGAAAGAAAAATATTCAGCAAGAAGAATGATCTTGTTTCCAATATATGAAAATATTTTTAAAGCTTGACTTCAGAGAAGACAGCTGGATTTTCATCTTTGCTTTTCCATTTAGTCTGCTGCAATATCACATACCCTGTAGCCTCTAGAAAACGGCTATGTCCACTTGTGAGAAAATGAGAATGAAAAGGCAAATATTAACACCATCTTCATATTATTATGAAAATAGCACTGACCTAATGGATTCCTGAACTAGTCTCTGAGATGATCAGGGGTCCCAAGATCACTCCTTGAGAACTGTTGTCTTAGAACGACTGACCACGAGGAAACCAAAATAAACCTCAGGGCTTCCTTGAGATGATTCCACAAACTGTAGGTTCTCCTAAAATGTCTGTTTTCCTCCCAAACATAGCATTCTCTGATGCTTCAGAATTTTTAAGGGGCTTGGGAGAAATTCTCTGGTCTAAGCAATTTTCTATTCAAAATATAGTTAACAACTTTAACATATTCTCAGATTCGTTTTTCCTCTAAGAGCTCTTGTTCTATTTCAAAGCATGGAAATAAATAAGTAATGAGAAATTAAAACAGTATTTACAAGTTAATTAAAGCATTTTGAGGTTAGTTTCAGAACATTTTGAGTTTTTTATGACAGTGTAAAGTTCTGCATCAGAAATCATGACTTTTCCCTACTCTTATCACTCAATTTATAACACTCTATCTTCACTGGTCTTCCTCGGGGACCCTATAGACTCTTTCCCCACTGACTCAGTGGTGAAGAATCTGCCTGCAATGCAGGAGAAGCAGCTTTCATCCCTGAGTTGGGAAGATCACCTGGAGGAGTGTGTGGCAACCTATTCCAATATTCTTCCCTGGAGAATCCCATGAGCAGAGGAGCCTGGCAGGTTACCATCCATAGGATCAGAAAGAGCTGGATACAATGAAGCGACTGGGCATGCACTCACACACACGGAGACTCTGGACCTCAGACCTCGAGCCGAATTCTGTTCAGTGTCCCAGGACTACCTGGCCCTGTTGTCCAAACTCTTGCTTGATGGCATTTGCCAAAAGACTGAATTCTCAATAACTACAGGATCCAATTCATTTATTTGGGGACAGAAAAATAAGTCTTACCCTTATGAAACTTGCCTTTAGCTAGGGAAGAGTGAAAATAAACAAAGATATAACATATCATTAGGTAGTAATAAGGCTGAGAAAACAGTTAAGCAAGTTACGAGCTGCTGCTACTGCTAAGTCGCTTCAGTCGTGTCGGACTCTGTGCGACTCCATAGACGGCAGCCCACCAGGCTCCCCCGTCCCTGGGATTCTCCAGGCAAGAACACTGGAGTGGGTTGCCATTTCCTTCTCCAGTGCATGAAAGTGAAAAGTGAAAGTGAAGACGCTCAGTCATGTCTGACTCTTAGCGACCCCATCGACTGCAGCCTACCAGGCTCCTCCATCCATGGGATTTTCCAGGCAAGAGTACTGGAGTGGGTTGCCACTACCTTCTCTGAGTTATGGGCTAAAGAATGACAAAGAAGGAGTTTAGGTAAGGTAGTCAGGAAAGGACCCTCTCAGGAGGTAGCATTTGCCCAGAGACCTGAATAAGCTGACAGAGAAGGCTATTTCTAAGGAGAGAGGGAAAAAAAAGAAAAAAGCAGTCCTGGCAGAGGTCTCAGAAAATGTTGATTCCCTGAGGTCAGAAGAAACTTGGCTTATTTGCATCTGAGAAAACAGCAGGAGCCAGAGTGGCTGGAGCCAAAAGAACAAATTCTAGAGATAGAGGAAAGGAAATGAAGACCATGACAAGTTGTTACAATTTATTCTAAGAGTGCCAGAGGCAACTGGAAGGTCTTGGGTAGAAGAGTATCCTGTTTTAAGAGGTTCCCTCCAAGAACACAGGGGGAGAATCAGCCTGGGGACGTGATGGAAGCAAGGAGACAGTGGGGAGAGGGGTGCTGGTGGTTTTCTTTAGGATGTTAAGAATAGGAGGACAGTGGTCCAATTATGGAACTATTTAGATGGTGGAGACAACAGGATTAGCTGATGGATCAAAAGTGGGTTACATGAAAAAGGAAGTAAACAGGGGTGAGTAAATTTTTCTATTGAGCAAGTGGGTAAACATAGATGCTGTTTACTAAGGTAGGGAATCCAGGGGCTAGACATGAAAAGTTTTGTTTGGAATGTATTAAGTTTGCCACACCTAGTAGATATTCAAGTAGGGATGAGAATCTCTCAGTTGAGTTTATAAGTCTGGAACTCAGTATTGTGGCCTAAGATTGAAAATGTGGGCATTATTGGCATATGCATGTTCATTAAATCCATGGCACTGGTGAAATAAAGTGAGAGCAGAATGAAGAGGAGAAGGGGGCTGAGGACTGAGGCCAGAACACTCCTATATTAAAAGACTGAATAAAAGAGGAGGACCTAGAGAGGGAAACTAGAACAGTCACTGACTTAGGAGGACAACAAGGGGACTGTGATGTCCTGGGAGCCAAGAGATACAAACATTTAGAAAAACAGGGGCTTTGTCATTTCTGGATTCTGCACCTAAGACTTCACCTTGAGTTATTCTGTCTTTGCTTTGGTCTTTCCCACTTTCTAGACTGCCCCTACCCTGTGCCACAGCAGGCTTTAGATGTCACAGACCAGGAGCGACCTTGTAACCGCTCAAAGCTCATCCCTCCTGACAATTTACAAAGAACTTTGCTAATGAACAAGCCCCATATTTATCAACTCAAAACAAATTTGTTTGCTGTATTCAACCCCAAAACCCATAAAAAACAACAAGATAATTGCACAGTAGTTATTTTCTGGAAACATTGTATTCACTGAATATTTTTCATATTTATGGGAAAATAATTGACGTTCATAATGATGTCCTTAAATTAACATGTGGTTCCCCAAAGCCTTCTGGATGATTAAGGAAAAACTAATTACACTGAGCATCTTTTAGGGTTAAAGCATAATATCTCCTATTCTGGTTCTTCTAGAATTAGATATTAATGTGTGGTCATATAGCAAAACTCTACTAGCTATAATTATTGAATAAAAAATGATATTTTCTAAGCACAGCTGATAAAAGAATGTACTAGTCACTGAATCAGCGGAAAGGAGGGGTAGGTGATACTGGTATTCTGGGCTGTCCATTACTGTGGATTGTCAGTGCCAATGAAAGAGCATGGGTGGGGCTTTGGATCATAGTCTACACAGGGAAGTAAAGTGCGGGTCAGGCTGAGAAATGTATGTTGTAAGGCAGGAGTTGTCACATGAGTGAAGACAAGCAGTCATTAGAAGGAGGTGAGGCATAAATGATGTAGGGAGTACATTATGGTTCAGGACGAATTCACATGGGTCAGCCCTGAGGTGCCTGGTGGGAAGCTAATGACATAAAGAAAAAAATGACAGCATAAGGAATGATTCTGAGGTTCTGAAATCAGACTCGGAAAGAGTGGCTGTCACATCTTAAGAATGCTTTACACCACCGCTGATGTTTTTCTCTGATGGTAGGGGACCCCCTCCAGGCAAACTGGAAAAACGGTGAGGTTCCTGAGGACTGGAAATTGCCCGAAACACTGCAGATTTAGTGGAGACCCAGGCCTCCAGTTCTCAGTATGCAAGGTTAGCGGTAAGGGAAAGTGAGTTCTCAGCTCTAATGGGAATGCTGGTTTCGTTTGTTTTGTAATCCAATCATATAACCTATGAATTTTTACTATAGTCCTCCTAACTAGGTCTGTGAAGAGGCAGAAGTGAATAAATAAAAATCTTTGCCTTGGGGCTTCTCTGATGGCTCAGTGGTAAAGAATCTGCCTGCCTATGCAGGAGACACGAGTTTGATGATCCTTGATCTTGGAAGATCCCACATGCCATGGAGCACCTAAGCCCCTAAGCCCCTGTGCCACACTAGTGAGCCTGTGCTCTAGAGCCTGGGAACCTCAGTTACTGAAGCCCATACCCCCTAGAGTCGGTGCCCTGCAACAAGAGAAGCCACCACAGTGAGAAGACTGCCTTACAACGAAGAATAGCTCCCGCTGTCTGCAACTAGAGAAAAGCCCATGCAGCAATGAAGACCCAGGACAGCCATAAATTAATAAATAAAAGTATTTAAAAAATCTTTGCCTTACAGAAGCTTCTAGCTTGACATGAAGGAGGTGTGGGGGGAGGGTGGGGAAAGACAGATGGGCAAGCAAGCAAATGCAGAATGGAGGTATGATCTGAGTGTATGCCATGTAAAGAGAAGAGGGTGTCTGCTCTGCACAGAGAGGAAGGAAATGAAGAGAAGAATATCAAATAGGGCTTTCAGGAGTTGATGGCTCCACTGAGTCTTAAAGGACCACCAGAGGTTTTCTAAGAAGACTCGTGAGAGGACACAGTGACAGGCAAAACTGTTGTGATGTGCAATGATGTGCGATGTGCAATGAAGTTTGGCTTGTTTAGAATGCTTAATGAATGTGGAAAAGTGATGAGAAATAAAGGGTTGCATGCTGCTGCTGCTGCTGCTAAATTGCTTCAGTCGTGTCCGACTCTGTGCGACCCCATGGACTGTAGGCTTCTCCGTCCATGGGATTCTCCAGGCAAGAACACTGGAGTGGGTTGCCATTTCCTTCTTCTTAGGCCATCCCAATCCAACCTTGACATTGTAATTGAGGTGTCAAAATTGGTTGTGGCAATTTAAGTGGGGCTTTGGGTTTTAGATCCCTGCCATGAAATCTGAGGCTTGAACATAAGACCTTAACTCATGGAGAGAGTTTTATCTACACAAAAGTCTATATATTTTCACCCTGCTTATTTAACTTATATGCAGAGTACATCATGCGAAATGCTGGGATGGATGAAGTACAAGCTGGAATCAAGATTGCCAGGAAAAATATCAATAACTTCAGATATGCAGATGACACCACCGTTATGGCAGAAAGTGAAGAGGAACTAAAGAGCCTCTTGATGAAGATGAAAAGGAGAGTGAAAAATCTGGCTTAAAATTCAGCATTCAGAAAACTAAGATCACGGCATCTGGTCCCATCACTTCATGGCAAATAGATGGGGAAAGAAATGAAACCATGACAGACTTTATTTTCTTGGGCTCCAAAATCACTGCAGATGGTGACTGCAGCCATGAAATTGAAAGACGCTTGCTCCTTGGAAGAAAAGTTATGACCAACCTGGACAGCATATTAAAAAGCAGAGACATTATTTTGCCAACTAAAGTCCATCTAGTCAAAGCTATGGTTTTTCCAGTAGTCATATATGGATGTAAGAGCTGGACCATAAAGAAAGCTGAGTGCTGAAGAATTGATGCTTTTGAACTGTAGTGTTGGAGAAGACTCTTGAGAGTCCCTTGGACAGCAAGGAGATCAAACTAGTCATTTCTAAAGTAAATCAGTTCTGAATATTCATTGAAAGGACTGATGCTGAAGCTTCAATATTTTGGCCATCTGATGCGAAGAACTGACTCATTTGAAAAGACCCTGATTCTGGGAAAGATTGAAGGCAGGAGGAGAAGGGGATGACAGAGGATTAGATGGACATCATCATTGAATCGATGGACATGAATCTGAGGAAGCTCTGAGAGTTGGTGATGGACAGGGAAGTCTGGCATGCTGCAGTCCATGGGGTCACAGAGAGTCAGACACGACTGAGTGACTGAACTGAACTGAAGGTCTCCTAAGGAGCTAAGATAGCCAATTAGGGAGTTCAGATGTGAAATGAAGGAAAATTCTTAACCATCCTTAGATTAGATAATCCAATCATTCCTTTATTGAGGTTTAATGCTTACTCCTATAGACAAAGAACTTTAATTTTTCTAAGCTTATGAATGAATCTCCAAAAAGTGAGGTGGGACACACACTTGGATGACAATGTATGAACTTCTGTCCACTGAGAACTTCTGTCCTGATGGTATGATAGTATTAATAAGAATAGAGTATCTCATCGGAAATACAGATTTCTTTTTTCTCAGGGAAGGTAACTGGAATAAAGGAGATGTAATGTTGCCTTGATTTCTGTGTACTCAAGAATAGTGATCACCCATTTCAGGTTTTCTAATATAATCATCTTTCCACAGTCTGTCTTGTTCATTTCCTTTCTTTGGAGCACAAACCTAATGCCTACTGGTATTAAGAAAGAAAGTGAAGTCACTCAGTCGTGTCTGACTCTTTGTGACCCCATGGACTGTAGCCTACCAGGTTCCTCCGTCCATGGGATTTTCCAGGCAAGAATACTGGAGTGGGTTGTCATTTCCTTCTCCAGGAGATCTTCCTGACCCAGGGATTGAACCCAGGTCTCCCACATTGTAGGCAGATGCTTTACTGTCTGAGCCACCAGGGAAGCTGAAAAATGAAAGTTAAATTTGCTCAGTTGTGTCTGACTCTTTGCAACCCCATGGACTATACAGTCCAGGGAATTCTCCAGGCCAGAATACTGGAGTGGGTAGCCTTTCCCTTCCCAGGGGATCTTCCCAACCCAGGGATTGAACCTGGGTCTCCCACATTGCAGGCGGATTCTTTACCAGCTGAGCCACAAGAGAAGCTTACTACTGATATTAAGTACATGTTAAATTTTTGAAGGGGTAAGTGAAACAGTAAATCAATGAAGAAAAATTACCAGACTAATTTCTCTGATATTTTGGTCTGGAAAATATTGTTATAATTAATCTGCGGGTGCATTTTTATCTATAGCCAACATAATATTGGCAATAATGATGTCATGCACTTTTTGTAACATTCAATGTTAAAAAACATAATGTAATTATCTGAAAATGTGAACAGAGAGCTCATTAAATAAATATGTGAATTTCTTGGGAAACATGATCTTTCTTCAATTGTTTCTTTACTTTTAGTTTTTTAGTTTATTTTTTGTAGGCTGAACTGCAATGGAATCTGAAGAAAATGTAAGGTTTTTACTATCTTAAAAGACAGAAGACCCTATGATATAGTCCTAGACTGAAAGCTGAGGTTATGTATCAGTAGTTCCCTATTCTTAGAACCCTCTGAAAGAATGCATGCAAGTAAATCAGTCCAATCCACTTTGCTTCAGATTTATTAGTAAAATGATCCATCTTCTCTTTTCCCCTAGTCCCCTCAATACTTCTTTGTCCCACATTATTAAAAAGAGGATAACTTCTTGCCACTTAAACAGTACTTTAGAAATGATCCCTCAATTTTTTAGGCACCATCCGAATGCAAAGGACTCTTGACCGTTTGCTGAAGAAAGAAAAGGGGTCAGTTGGCTTGGAAAGTTTTCCTTCCTCTGACTGAAGATGAACTTAGTTGCATTTTTCTCTGCTCTGTACACTTAAGCCACATGAGTAATTTGCCCTTGAGTTGAACTACTGAATTTCAGTAAAGATGTGTGTGTGTGTGCACGCCTGTGTACTGTGTATATGTGTGTGTGTGTGTGTGTGGAGGGGGAGATATGGTCAAAGTGGGAACTGTATACAAGGACATTGGTTAATAAAATTTCAAGGGTCCCCCCTAAAAAAACTTAGTAAGTGTCTATCCCTGAGTTAGAATGACTTGCCATGGTGTAATGACTTTCTAGAATAGTTGTGACCCAGAACTTTTCAGAAGCTCTTTGGGTGACAGCTCAGGTAAAAGCCAGATGATCAATAAATTGAGAACATCTCAGAAGAAGGTGGTATATAAATACATGGCATTGTTATTATTCCAATCTACCTCCTTTGGCCACGTATTTTGGCATCAAATTGTGAGAAGTCAGTGATACAATTTCCGGAGAGTTGTTTTACACCCTTTTTTCCTGTTTATTAATTTTGTTTGAATGGTATGTTCTTAATTCTGCCTTCTCACAATTAGCTGTGTCTTGGTTGGGGATTACAGAAGCACTTTCCCCTTCCCCGTTTTATTAGTTTACACACACACACACTGTTTTTCACCCACATATGCATGCACACACATGTACCATTTTGCTGAAAAACAAAACAGGCCACCTGTTTAAGGCACTTCTACCTGTCACGGTAAGGACAATCATTATTTGAGACATCATCAACAGAGTGCTGGCTGAACCAAGTATCTTTCATGTTCTGTTTACATAATACTGAGGCTGACTAAACTCAATATGACCTTTACAGAGGCTAAGCCTTCCCAACAAATTGTAATAGCCAGGCATCTTTGTAGCTGCAAATCCAAACATAAAAAAAAAAAAATGAAATACTATTTAAAGCAACATGAGTTAATCAAATGTATAGATATCATTCATTTAAAAGTCTATGGTTTTGTTTGGGTAGTGAAAAACTAAGGTAGTTTATTCTTTTCCTTGACTAATTCACCTGTACATTTAGTGTGCATTTCTCTCTCTCCTGAGAAAAAATGAATCTCTGATGGGTTTCAGGCTTCCCTGGTGGCTCAGATGGTACAGAATCCACCTGCAATGCAGGAGACCTGAGTTGGATGGGTTTCAAAGGATCTCAGAGATAATAGAATCTCAATATGATTTTATACTTTGATGGACTTTTAAGGTATTTTGTAATTGAAGTATAGTTGATTTACAATGTTGTATTAATTTCTGCTGTACTGCAAAGTGATTTCATTATATATATATATATATTTTTTTTTTAATATTCTTTTCCATTATGGTCTACCATAAGATATTGAATATAGTTCCCTGTGCTATACAGTAAGACCTTGTTTTTTATCCATTCTATATATAATAACTTACACCTGGTAACCCCAAACTCCCAATTCATTTCTCCCCCACCAGCCCGCCCCCTTGGCAACCACAAATCTGTTCTTTGATGGACTTTCTTAAAGGAAATTTATATTAGGGATATTGCATTTTATTATCGACCAACTAATTTTAAACATCAGGAAAACTTTCAATCTTCATTAATTCAGGCCCCTAATTCAGAAAGTGCAAATGTGCAGATTGTTGTTGAATAAACATTTAAAATACATTTGACTGAATTCTTCATCTCCTTTTCAGTAGAAATTCAATCTAAATTAGCATCTTTTAATGATAAATCTTCAAGAGATGCCATAATTGGTATTTTGTATGTAATTTTAACTCATATATTTAAAATTACTTTTTTGGTCTAATTATTTTATATCACATGGTCCCAATGAATTCGTTGTACCACTAGAACCTGCACCTCAAATTCTTGATATGCTATTTATCTTCTGATCACAAGTTTTCTTGGGCTTAGGGAATTCATAAATGTTCTTTAAACCCATAAAAATCTTCCACTTGGCCATTTTTAAAATTTTTTCTGAATGAAGCCTTTCTCCTACAAACAAGAAACAAGAGACACAGAAAGGATTTGTACCTAGGCACCCCATAGGGTCTTGCTTGGATTCATTAGCAGACCAGCAAATACGCAAAATGAATTTTAAAATACAGAACACATGTATACGTGAAGAATTTATTTAGACAGACATAGAAGCAATGATAGCAGTGGTTGCCCCTGGGAGAACTGGGAGCTTAAAGTGGCAGATTTCCTCACCCTTTGGTAATGTGTGAAATTTACTCTTTTACATATGAATAATAACCCCTTTTTCCCCTCAATGTAGCCTGATCTAGAGATAACAGTGATGACTACTTCCTACATATAGGACAGATACAGAAAAGGACACACAGACATTTCTCATCTAGGTTAGAGAAATAAAATATCTCAGGGTAATAAGTAGGGTTTTCATGTTATCTCTTATAACACTAGTTTTATTTGCATCTGGGGAAGATCACTGCTAAAATACTAACAATAAATGAGCGTTTCCATTTCAGTTTTGATGGCAAGGTGCTTTGACATCCTAATACTTCTGGTTTGGGGAAAAACATTTTTAAAATCATTAATACTGGGAGAGAAATACAAGCCTATTACACCTCCCTTCATTGTTTATCTCCTTAGAATGGTCCATTTCGTAGCTGTGCAGCTGCTAAGCTCCGGCCCCCGCCCATGTACCGGTAATTAACGCACTGGGCAATTTCTTCCTGACGCCAGGATCTGTTGATACAGCTATGAAAATGGACTGAGAGCCCGTGATAAGGTTTCCACAGAGACTTGATTTTACTGAGGAATGGGGGCAACACAGGACAAGGAAAGGCCAGAATGCAAAAGCAGAATCCTTTTCTTGTCTTTTTTTTTTTTTTTCCAGATTGTAATTCTGATTTTCTCTGGTGCCTGAAGCCACAAACATTGTTCTTTAAAGCAAAAAACCTCATGAAATCTTGAAAGAGAAAGCCAAAAGTTGCTTTCCTTCCCAAGCGACCGCCTTTTGCCTCCAAAGCTTAGGCTGCCCTAACTTTGCTTAGATGAAAGAGGTTGAGTGTATTAGTTGAATCCTAACCAACAAGGCTTGTTAGGGCGAAAGGGTTTCAGGCACATAAACATTCAAGTTGTGCTGGTGCACCAACTACTCTAAAAACACCTCTCTGTCCACGTCATAACTCATCAGGAAAGAACGAGCTCAGGACTTCCCTGGTGGCTCATATGGTTATGAATCTGCCTGCAATGCAGGAGACTCAGGTTTGATCCCTGGGTCAGGAAGATCCCCTGGAGAAGGGAACGGCAATCCACTCCAGTATTCTTGCCTGGAGAATGCCATGGACAGAGAAGCCTGGCAGGCTACAGTCCATTGGGTCACAAGAGTCAGACACGACTGAGTGACTAACACACAAGGAAGGAGCTCAGGGCATGCTCAGAGATGAAGACGCAGATGTTGTGTGGCACCTGAGACCACCTATCCACCATCTAATCTTAATATTTTAAACAGATCTGTCTATAACTGCACCAATGATATTTAAACACAAATGCCTAAAAGTACAAAAGATCACAACCATAACCTTTTAACTACTGCAATATCCTTTAATGTGGGAAGAGAAAAGAGGAGTGCATATTTTTGCCCTTAGATACAACTATAGTAAAAAAAAAAAAAAAAAAGGCAGGACATCATTCATTGATTGAGTCATTTTTCTAAGAGGAAGCAAATATTCTTGTGTTTGCATTTGCACATGTGCACAGGCACTTCGTATTTTAAAGCTCATGGGTTAACACAGAGGAGGAATAAGGGATATAGTGAAAGAAAGTGTTAGTTGCTTGGTTGTATCCGACTCTTTGCGACCCCATGGACCGTAGCCCACCAGGTTCCTCAGTCCATGGGATTCTCCAGACAAAAATATTGGAGTGGGTTGCCATGTCCTTCTCCAGGGGATCTTCCAGACCCAGGGATTGAACCCAGGTCTCTGGCATTGCAGGCAGCTTCTTTACCATTTGAGCCACAAGGGAAGGGATATAGAAAAGAGGGCAAATAATTGGTTCTGTGGCATGTTGTATCATATCTTTTCAAGGTTTAAGCTCTGAATGTCACCTCACATACAAATGAGTGTCATGTTTCTGTGTAAGCACCACACTGTTGAAGGAGTGGAGTGTCAAAACAGGCAATGAATTCAGCCATACCTGGACTTAAATCCCTACCACATGTTGGCTGTGTCATTTTACCCAAGATTATTTAACCTGCTTGTACTTTGGTTTTCTCATTCATAAAATAGGAATAGCACCTTTCTTGTTGTATTGTTATAACAATTCAAGAGATAACAGTTGTAGAACATCTAGCAGTTTGTCTGGAAGAGTAGCAGCCAATCATTCTCAGATTCCTCTTGTCTATCCACAAAAAAACAACAGCTTAATTTGAGCTAATAGAATCTCATACTGAAGAGAACTATCATAATCTTTATCACTGGACTCATGGGTAGGGGAGGAAATGGAATAATTGATTTATTCTTGAAGATATACTGATGGAAAACAAATGGCTCAGAAGTCTTAACCCTTTCAGACAAGTTGTTTCTTTATCTGAAATCCAGGCTTGGAACTCTTCCAGCCCTATTCCTTTCTGTTTGTCTTATAATTCAGAACATTCCTGGACTTCCTGACAGTCCAGTGGTTAAGATTCCACGCTCCCAATGTAGGGGGCATGGGTTCGATCTCTGGTCCAGGAACTAAGATCCCACATGCCACCTAACTTGGCCAAACAACAACAAAACACTGAAAAAAAAAAAAAAAATTCAGAGCATTCCTTGCCTTGGGCAAATTCTGACTGAGGGAGCTAGGTTTCTGGTTCTTCCATAGCCTTTTGGGTGGCGATTCCAGAACCAAGGTGGTATAGTTTAAGAACTTCAAAGTTGGAAGAGGTATTACAATAGTGTTTCAAACTTTAAGGCACGTTAGAATCACTTGAAAAGCTTGATTAAAATGAAGATTTGTTAAGACCTATCTCTAAAGGTTCTCTTTCTGAAGGTGTAGTTTCTGAGTTCCTGTACTTTTTAAAACAAGGTCCCACTCGTCTTTGATTCAGTTGGCTTGGAGCACCAGTGCCTGAAGGCTGCGTAATCCAAGGATTCTCCCAGCTTTAGGGTCGTTTATGGTTCTCAATTCAATGCAAAACTGCCAGGAGAGACTTCAAATTTTGTAAGGACTGAATCTTACACAGTTTGGGAGTCTCCTTTAAAAAAAAAAAAAAAGATCTTACTTTTGTAAATCTTGCCAAAGCAAATAATCATATGAACATATTGCCAAGACCTCTCCCAGGGACTGGGAGGGGAACCTGAATGTGAGGGTCTCTGGACTGAAGCTTCCTCAGTTTCACCATCCACTTCTGAGTACTACCATGACAATTCATCCTTGTTATTGTCTCTGTTTCAGACAATCAAAAAAACTGAGGAACAGAGAAGTTAAGTAACTTGCTGTGGTCACATAGAAAGTGGCAGAGCTGGGGTTTGAATCCAGATAGCTTGTCTCCAGAGACTTGGTTCCTTTACTATGACAATAGACAACATCATGCCTCTTATTGATACTTCCTGTTTTCTGAAAACCATAGAGACAATGCTTCTCCTTATTTGTGTTAGAGGCGCCATTGTTACACTCTAGATGAGCTAAAGTGCTGATGACAATAAATGAAAATATACAATAATTAGTCAAATATTTATGCATTCTTAGCAACTATTAGGTCATTCTATTGACTTAAATATCTTCATATTTTAAAATCTAAATTTAAAATACACCATCACACAGTATATATTGAGAAATATATATGATAAATAATTGATGAAGACTTTGAGTGATGAAAAGTACGAGAAGTTACATCTCTAACTCCCAGAATCTTCTAATCTCACAAATCAAAGGTGGGTTAGAATGGGAGGGTATATGATAGTCTAAAATTTATAAGGAACATGAGAAATTCTGTGGGAAGCTTCAGTATTCAGAGAAGAGAGAAAACAGAAAACTCATCTCTGCAAAAGAATAGCTCCATTAAATAAAAGCCAAACAAAACAAAAGAAAAAGAAAAGTGACAGAGATTGCTAATCATCTAGTCTAATATTCTGTTAGTAACAGATCCTTCAACTTTAAATGCTTAGAATAAAGTCTACTTTGCAGTAAAGTGTGGCCACATGATTAAGTTCTGTCTGATGAGATGGAAACAGAATTGTCATGTGACAATTTCCAGAAAACCTCTTAAAAGTCAGCTAACATGCTCTCTTTGTTTCTTTCTCTTCCCCTTTCTCCTTTCTGCTGGTTTGAATGCAGACAGAGGACTGGAATTGGAGCAGCCGTGATGATCCTTATGACAGCAAATAAGGGTGGGCAAAGCATCAAGCTAGAAGGAGTCCTAGTGATCACAAAGCCACTCTATCAGCCCTGAATTGTTTATTTCCAGAATATGTCCATTAGAGAGAGACAGACCACTCTCTTTTGTAAGAAACATTTATTTTTTGGTTTCTGTCATTTGCAGCTAAATTTAATGCTAACTAATAAAAGCTTCTATTTTGACTGCTCATTCCAGTCACTGTTCTGTTAAGAATATTTCATTGTATAAAGCAGACATAAATGTAACTAACATTATATGACTACATTTTTCAAAAATGCATTGTTGTTATTCATCCAAATAAAATTAGTCCTCACAAACTGTCACTTTTGGAGAAAATATGATTATTGTTCCAATTGGACTGCTACTAGTCAAATTAGTGTCAAAGATTTTCCTTTGGAATTTTGTTTAAATGACTTCTTAGACACCTTACTAAATTAGATCCCTGGGGTAGATATTTCTTGGGTGATTTTTGCTTTCAGTATTTGATACTCTTATTTCGCTTTTTGGAAATTCTCTACCTTACATGTTTGGGTAACATCTTCTGCCCTCTCCAGTCTTCTATCAGGATTTATTTTCCCCTGCATTAAATTTTTCTTGCTAGATTACCTATTTATTATAAAAATATATTAAAGAATCTGAATCAACAGCCAGATAAAGAGACATATGGAGTAAAGGAATTTTGTCTTCCTGTAGTGTGGATCTGAACATGGAGGCATGAGGAAGTGTTCTGGTTCCCCAACAGGGAAGCTCTCCTAAATAAAGGGCTCCCTGAATCACTTATTAACATCACTCCATGCCTTCCTCTAGAAGGGAAGCTCAATGAGAGGAGGGACAATATCTTACTGCCTTGCTCAACCCCAGAGTCTAATGCATAATTGAGCCTGGTAGATCATAGATGTTCAGTAATTATTATTTGGCCAATGAATGTTAAGGCACAGCTGGCTTTACACCGTAGATGTTGAAGAGTCTAGATACTTGCTTCCAGCCACTAGGCACCAAGAATATGGGCACATAACCTGCCATCAGCCAAAGGCACCTGGCTCTGCCTCTCAATGGAGAAAAACAATGGAACATCCATTCTGGAGTGGTGAGAGCAGCAGCAACCTCCAATTTCCAGGTATAGCAGTGATAAGAGTGCCCTTTGGAAGGAAGAGGGGTGATGCCAGCTTGGCACCCAGGAAGATTGTGATGAACTGGCATGAGTTGAGTCTGGCTATCCACTCGTCCCTTGTTCCTACCCATGCTTCCAAACCTCCTTTTCCAGGGATGCTATGAGCTTCCCAGGATTCTTACAATAAATTATCTTTGCATAGCCATATCATAGAAGCCTTTCCTGATGATTCTACAAAAACAGAAACTCCCAGCATCTCCTGTCCTCATCATCCAAATCTAGTGAGAAGGACTGGGGAGGTTGAAATGTGTCTTTCTGGAATTTGGAGTCCATAATGTGTACATGTGTGTGTGCTAAGTCACTTCAGTCATATCTGACTCTTTGTGACCCTATGGACCATAGCTAGCCAGGCTCCTCTGTTCATGGGACTCTCCAAGCAAGAATACTGGAGTGGACTCCTCCAGGGGATCTTCCCCACCCAGGGATGGAACCCAAGTCTCTTACTTCTAGCGCCACCTGGGAAGCTCCCAGAATGAGTGACATACATTCAAAAAGTCAAAGATAAGAGTCAAAGTTACCATCACCCGAGTTAGCAGGGTGGGGGGAGAGAGGGCTGAGGTCTACTTTTGGAACTTAAGTGAACAACCACAGCAGGGTTCAAAGGATGTGTTAAGTGCTTCTCATGGACTGGATTTGGGCCACTAACACAAGAGAGCTGGGTTGGGTCATGTTAACTTCTATTCATTAGGGTAACCCCACCTGGTATGTAAGGAACCCGAGGGGAAGGACACAGAGGAAGATGGAAGAGCAAGCCCAAGAAAATACAATCAACTGCTTGCATGTTGGGAATCATAATTTAATCTATCTCCTGGTGGAATCTCTTAAGAATCCAAGACAATCCTCGAGAAAGTCAGACACCTGCCCGATTATGAGAAGTCATCCTATTAAAGAACTCTAACTTTCATTAGGTTAGCAAAAGTAGAAGGAGGAGGAGTAAGGAAGCCAGCAGGCAAGGAGAGAACAACCATCTTCCTACCCTCCTTCCCAGCCCTCACCCTGCAAGTCATCAGCCTGCAGTCATTCTCAACAGAGCCCAGGGAAAGGACTCAACATTGTATCAACTTAAACTGATCCTTATATGAGACCAGATATCCTGTTTTCTGAACTGGGACCATGTTAATGTCTTGACTTGACTGTAGGACTTCCAGTTAACAATTGCCTTTTACCACTTGCCGTCCAGGTTTGTATCTAGGTTTAAAAGAACAGAGCAAGGAAAAATAATGCTGCTTTTATGATCCTTCCCTGTTAGTCCTGTTTGTTCAAATGGTCAGGAACCCACTCGAGTATTCTTGCTTGGAAAATCCCATGGACAGAGAAGCCTGGTAGGCTACAGCCCATGGGGTCGCAAAGAGTTGGACCCGACTGAGTGACTTCACTTTCTTTCTTTCAAGCAAACAATGAAGCGGGTGATATGTTCACCTTCACCTTGGTCTTTATCTCAGAGATCGTTGTTATTTTGCTCTGATTTCTCCCATCAAATGAAAACACAAATGGGAGAAAAATTTTTAAATAATAGATATATGTATATGTATAACTGAATCACTTTCCTGTACATCTGAAAATATAAACTATTGTAAATCAACTGTGTGTGTGTGTGCGTTCAGTTGCTCAGTCATGTCTGACTCTTTGTGACCCTATGGACCATAGCCCTCTGGCTCCTCGGTCCATGGAACTCTCCAGGCAGGAATACTGGAGTGGGTTGCTATTTCGTACTCCAGGGTATCTTTCCAACCCAGAGGCAGAACCCAAGACAGAACGCAAGACAAGTCTCTTGTGTCTCTGCATTGGCAGGCAGATTCTTTACCTTGTACCACCTTGGTAGCCCTAGATCAACTATACTCTAATATAAAACTAAAATTAAATGCACAGTAAACAAACTTTTAAGATTTAATACTTTTAACTGGGTTATTGATGGCTAAAACTGTTTCTCTTTCTATTGTAGAATAATTACCACTTCAGAGATTCCTTGGAAATACTAATACAAAGTAATCCATCGGTGCTGAAATTTTTAGCGATAGAGAGAAGGCATTTTATATAGGGCAACTTCCCACCGTATTTGGTAGAACATCTCACATATGATCTGAGTTTATCAGGCATTTAGTATTTGCTGAATGAATAAATGGTAAATAAATTGCTCTTCTACAAATGGCACAATTTGGTGAATGTGACACAAATGCAAACATCTGAGATATAGAGGAGACTGGTAGAGAGTGTGAAGTGAATCACTTTTATAGGCTAAGAGGAAGTAGTGTGTAGAAGGAAGGAGCAGATGATGTATCACAGGAGCAAAATTAACCAGTTCATGCTTGACGAGCCAATACTAACCAAGAAACATCAGTCAGCCACATTGTAAAACAACAGCTTTGGGGGGATTAATAATTAAATAAACTAACAAAGCACAATCTTTCCCCAAGGAGAAAATCTGTTTCTTCTAAATAAATTAATTCAAGTATTAGGAAAGAATCAGTTGCTCAATAATTATTTATTGAAAGCCCATTAAGAGATCAATACTCCAGAGAATGACATAGAATCTACAAATCTCTCAGAACTGTATTGATTGAGGCTTCCTGGTGGCTCAGCAGTAAGGAATCTTCCTGCCAATGCAGGAGACATGGGTTCAATACCTGGGGAGGGAAGATCCCCTGGAGAAGGAAATGGCAACTCACTCCAGTACTCTTGTCTGGAAAATTCCATGGACAGAGGAGCCTGGGGCTACAGTCCATGGGTCATAAATGACTTATTAACTAAACAGCAACAATAACTATCGATTATTTGTAATTTTAATGTTAATGATTCACAGTTAAACATTTTCCATGTTTATCCTAACAGGTTGCATTTTTGATTGTCTCATAGATATCTAGCTTTAGAGATGGAAAGGATATTTAAGAATGTTTCACTAATAATCAACCCAAATTTTCCAAAATGTAATTTTTGCACACTGGACATATATCCTTATGGTAAAGTGTTAGTCACTCAGTGGTATCCAACTCTGTGAGCCCATGGACTATAGCCCACCAGGCTCCTCTGTTCATGGGATTTTCCAGGCAAGAATGCTGGAGTGAGTTGCCATTCCTTTCTCCAAGAGATCTTCCCAACACAGGAATCAAACCCGGGTCTCCTACACTGGAGGTTCAATTCAGTTCAGTTCAGTCACTCAGTCATGTCTGACTCTTTGTGACTCCATGGACTGCAGCACACCAGGCTTCCCTGTCCATCACCAACTTGCTCAAACTCATGTCCATTGAGTAGATGATGCCATCCAATTATCTCATCCCCTGTCATCCCCTTCTCCTCCTGCCTTCAAACTTTCCCAGCATCAGAGTATTTTCAAATGAGTCAATTCTTTGCATCAGGTGGCCACAGTATTGGAGCTTCAGCTTCAGCATCAGTCCTTCCAAGGAATATTCAGGATTGATTTCCTTTAGATAGACTGGTTTGATCTCCTTGCTGTCCAAGGGACTCTCAAGAGTCTTCTCAGGCACCACAATTCAAAAGCATAAGTTCTTCCGCACTCAGCCTTTATGGCCCAACTCTCACATCCATAAATGGCTACTGGAAAAATCAGTTTTGACTATACAGACCTTTATCAGTAAAGTGTCATCTCTGCTTTTTAATATGCTTTCTAGGCTTGTCATAGCTTTCCTTTCAAGGAGCAAGCGTCTTTAGTCTTTTAATTTCATAGCTGCAATCACCTTCGGCAGTGATTTTGGGGCCCAAGAAGATAATATCTGCCACTGTTTCCCCTTTTTCCCCTTCTGTTTGCTATGAAGTGATGGGACCAGATGCCATGATCTTAGTTTTTTTGAATGTGAGTTTTAAGCCAGCTTTTTCAGTCTCCTCTTTCACTTTCACCAAGAGGCTCTCTAGTTCCTCTTTGCTTTCTGTACTGCAGGTAGATTCTTAATTTCTTTATTGGAAAACAGATTATACATGATGATGACATAGTATAAATAGCAAATGACTTTTGCAGATATTATTTACATACTTAATATGTCTTCACATGGTATTACATATTTTTATTGTCTGTATTTCTGCATTTTCACTGTGTTGGTGAGTGCACGCATGCTAGGTCACCTCAATTGCGTTCGATTCTTTACAACCAGGCTCCTCTGTCTCTGGGATTCTCCAGGCAAGAATACTGGAATGGATTGCCATGCCTCCTTCAGGGCATTTTCCTGACCTATGTCTCTTATGTCTCCTGCATAAGAAGCTAGTGGGTTTCTCATAGTGCAAAAAACGAGTGGGTTCTTTACCACTAGTGCCATCTGGGAAGCCCCCACTGTGTTGGTATCAAATTGTTATATTCATTGTCTAAGTGCCTTAAAAATTGGTAGCTATTTTCACTCAGCTCAACATCATTTCCTGAAGAAAATTTTCAGGAAGTTAGGGTCCCCTGCTACACACCCTATACTTCTAGAAATATACTCATCATTACTGTAATGAGTGAAAATTATAAAATTTGTGTTTACTATCTAGTTCTGCAATGCATAGTAAGCTTATCAAGGACAGAGAATGTTCACTCTGGTGTTCCAAGCACCTAGCATAGCAAACAAAGTAGGTACACTAGCAGGTTGCCTGGCTTATCTGAGGTGCAACAAATGGTTACATGAATGAATGAATTCAACAATAATCATTTAGAACCTCTTTTGTGCTTCCCTTAACTGCAAATGATAAAATAGTCATAGTTTGATTTGGGGTCATTTTTTTCTTGGTTGACCTACCAATTTTTCTTGGTCTTCAACCTCATCTGAGAGTGCCAATTTCATACTTCAAGGCTCTTCAGTATACTTTTCCTTTATTTATTCAATAAGTATATTTTTTCACTTCTTATGTATGAAGATGAACATATCTTCTGAATTTTGCATTTCTTTGTTAACTTCTTATCTTCCCTCTAATCAAATCATTCTAAATTATTTGACTTGGAAGTGCCCTTAGAGATTTTACAGTCCAAATTCTTTGGTAATAAATTATTTTCTTCAGTAACACATCTCAGGATTAGTTATCTAATACTTGTTGAACACTTGTAATCACCCTAAAGAAACTCACTTCTTCTCAAGGAAGGCTAATGCTTTGCTGTTCCTGTTAAATTACTGGAATCTTCTTTGTGCTTTTCAGGACTCTTCTGGTCTCCTCTGGATGGTGGTATCATACTCTAAATAAAACCTTCAACTTCTGTATGATGGACCTTTCTGTACTGGCAGGAAGCTCTTATACCTTCTCAAATAAATTTAAACATCCATGGCTCTTTCACCTGTTCATCATTACAGTTCTGATCAAATGTTTTGCCTTTCTGATTACTTATATTTTAACTCTTTAAAATGTGGTGGCCAAAGTTACATGGTATTCCCCAGATGGTCAATTTAGTGCTTTGAAAAGTGGGAATTTGCCTCATATGAACTTCATAAAGATACCAAGATTCAATATTAACTCATTGGCAGTTTGTCCTAAGATAACAGGGAATGATAAACACAGTCTAGTTTCATTAGACTGTGACCATTGCCAAGGAAAAAAATGAATAGCCCAATAATTAGCAGAGGCACAGTTATGTCTTATCAATTCATTTCCCTTCACAAATGTCAATGGTGATGAACCAATCAACCGTTGCTTGGGAACCTTCCCCACCTTGACAAGCTGGTGATACTAAACAATACAATTGTTTATGCTATGGATTCTCAAACAAATGGTCAACAAATTTATTCAAATAATGCCTTCCAGAAAAATACAATCCTGATATGAGAGAAATAATAAAGATGGCAAAAGAAAGTACTGACATCTTCTGCTTCAGTATGAGTATCAAATACGGTAGAATTTATTTTAGCATGTCCTTGGATCTGGATTTATAACCAGATCATGTCCCATGAAATCTAATTCTACCATTAGATGATGAGATATATCTCTGTCTCTAACAAAAAATTCTGTTTGATTTTTAAAAAAAAAACACACATTTTTTTGGGAAAGCATAGAAGATAACATATGGATGAATAAAAGTTTTAAAGAATATGCATAAAATGGGAATTATGCCCAAGGATGCCATATGAATGAAGTTTTCTATGGTTATTACCCTAGTCTATTGTATATAAAACCTTAATGGAAGTTGCATAAGTTATTTTGGGGAAGAAGGTGGTATACATTTTAAAAAGTACTGTTGAAATATTCAGTTTCTTTTTTCAGCTATTACATAAGTAACATGTATTGCATGTAGGAAATACACAAAATTGTCAATGGTGAAAAATCATGTGCTTTTAGGGTTTCTTGAGGAGGTAGTATTAGAGACAAAATACACAAGATGTAGGCATCCATACAACTAAATACTGATTTGCACTACTCAGATTCCCTCCTTAATATCTGACAATTTCCAACACTTTAGATCCATAATGTACATTTTGCCTAAGTATCTCAAAGATTAGTTATAGAAGATGGCTGATTGAGAGGAATTTTTCACATTTCTCTACCTTTTTAAATTCTCCAATTACAACAGACTCTAGTTTGAATTTCCGTTATAAAACTAATGTCTCAGAGCTCTTAATAAGCTTTCATTTTGCTTGAATAAAGCAGCATATAAACCTTCCCTATTCCTGCATTTGGGAGAAGATAACTGGATATATTGATACAGTAGGCTGAAGAAAAAACAGTGAATTCTTAATCACTACTCAAGACAGAACCAGTGGTTCAACTGAGATACTTCCTTAGAAGCAAAACTCTCAGTTCTTACCACTTGAGTGTTTACTCTGAATCCAAGGAGAGAGTAATAGGAGTGAGAGTAGCTCTTTGCAGTGCCTGCTGACTCAGACCAGTTTTCCCGTTGCTGCTAAAAAGGCGAGGGTTAGGTTTAGTAATTGAGAAAGCTTAATGGTCAGCTATCGCATTGAAACAGACACGGTGCTTAAGCACTTTTTCATGCTCCAGTAAGTCAACTTTTAATGGATAGATAACACCATCTTAATCTCTGATACGACTTCATGGAAAAACAATACAACCAGTCCTAAGGAAGGGGAAGTTCAAAAAAACAATAACAATAAATGAGGTTAAGGAGTTTAGAGCCAGCTGACTTCATATCTGGCTTTGAGTTTAGTATTAACTTTCAGGTAGGAATGAACGTAAGTAAACGTTTGCTCTTTTAGAAGCAAGAGCTATTAAAAGGATGGATAGACAGAGTACCGAAAGGTCTTTGTACATGTGTGAAATATCACAAGATTAGATGAAATGCTAGATTAGCCTTTGCTGTTACCACAAGGGGGACACCTTCTGTGGACAGAAATAGACTGAAAAAAAGTGAAGCCTTTTTATCCATATTTCTCCTCTCTCATCTCCCCCAGGCACACTGAGAAAGCTGGCGAAAGACTGCAAATGACAGGGAATTGCCATGAGACAGAATTTAGGAGATTTAGGTCATCAAAATGCTCTTAGGATCGACGCTTGCCATCTCATTTCACAAATATGCAGACAAATCCTCTTGAAACAGGGTTCCCAAACTGCTCACTCTCAAGGTTTTTTTTTTTTTCCTCGGGAGCCTGTTCAGCAGGTGGAAATAATGAGCATGTTTCCTTTTAACTGTCAAAAGGGAAGTCTCATCTGACAGTGTATTTTTAAACAAAACCAACTGTGTTTTTTTTTTTTTTTTTTAAGTAAAGTGACCAAAGGCTGGGGTAGGTGGAGGAGGGGAGTGTGAAGAGGGTGGGGACAAGGAGAAGCACAGCAAAGATTTTTGCACTAAAGCCATTCATTTCCTCATTAATATTTTGTCTTCCTCCCACCCCAAATTGTCTTTATAGTCCATGGGGTGGCAAAGAGTCGGACCCAACTGAGCGACTAAGCACTAAGCACCGAGCACAAAGGTTACTTAAGTTCACAGGAGTTCGTTCCGTGTGTCATGTTAGTATTACATAACATTGGATTTCTTTACTTGACTGAGCTTTTTTAGGACTGTGCTCATGTCTTGTGCTGTGCTCTGCTTAGTCGCTCAGTCGGGTCCAATTCTTTGTGACTCGTGTCTTAGAATTCTTCATATTTTCACAGCATCTTTCCACAGCGTCTCTCCACATGTAATATTTCAGTGAAAGCAGAAAAAGGGTACACGGTGCCCTGTGACTGAGTCTTCCATTTGCACTGGGGTAGATTGCAGGATTGTGCGAGCCTAGGGTGCTGTGATAAAGGAAAGAATCTCGGGTTTGGAAATGATCTGTGTTAGAATCCCATGAGATAATCATAATTATAGTAACAATAAGGCTCTAATGAGGATAATTGTCATTGATTGGGTGCTTACTCTGTGTCAGGCACAGCATCTAGTGCTTTACAAACATCTGTAGCTGCTGCATCAATCTAGGAGGTGATCAGGAGCCCTGTTTCACAGATAGAATACTGAGGCTTAGGGAACTAAAGAGACCAGCCTGTAGGGACACATTGCTGGCAATTTAGAACAGACACTGAGTAAGAAATCAAGTCTGTCTGCTTAGTGTTACCATCTGTAAACAAAAGTAAAATGTACCTCAAATTTTGCTGTGCTTAAATGGGACTACATGAGCCTTGCAAAGCAAAAGGAAATATATACACAAAAGTATTTGTTCTGGGATTTCCCCAGTGGTCCAATGATTAAGATTCCTTGCTTCAAATGCAAGGACCATGGGTTCCATCACTGATCAGGGAACTAAGATACCACATGCCACAAGGCATGGCCAAAAAAAAAAAAAAAGAAATAAAAAGCATTTGTGTTGAGGTCAGCATGACATACAGAGCAGGTGCCGAATGGGAATGGAGTCCTCATAAGGTGGGGTACAGGGCAGAGTAGAGGAGGGATGACTGTCTTCCCAAGGTCATGGTTCTGAGTCTTTTCAAGAATCTAAAAATCTTGTCTCATTTTTCTGACATTGTGTTACTCCTTTAAGACACCAGAGCAGCTTTTTCTACTCTGGTGGGAAGAGGACTGTGTATATTGTTGGAAGGGGAAGTCAGGGGGAGACTAGTTTCACTGTGGGGTTAGAGCACTTTGGTTGAAGGAGACAAGACAGAACAAAGCCTGAGGGTGGAAGAACAGGCAGACTCAGTTTTCTTCCTTAAGACAAACGCAGTCCTTAGAACTCTTAGGCTTCTGCTCCAACAAGAGCAATTACATGGCTTCTTGACAACCTTCCGTGGGGTTAATCTCTGAGTAGGAAAGCATTAGAATGTCGGTTGGCAGGTTTCTCCCCTAAGAACAATCTCCAAATTTTAGCCAACAAAACACTTTTCTTAAATCACCAAGTTCTCACCTTGTGAAAATGCAGTTCTCAGATTTTATAGCCCAGTGTGAAGTGAAAAAACTCACTCACCTTCACTTGATGACTGTTTCTCTAAAAATTTTTTAAATTAACTTATTGTGGCAAAACATAGATCAACTAAAACTATCTTAACTGTTTTTAGAAGTGTAGTTAGTTCAGTGGTATTAAGCATATTCATATTATTGTCCAACCATCACCATCATTCATCTCCAGATGTATTTGCAACAACATGGATGAAACTGGAGGACATTATACTAAGTGAAATAATCCAGACATGGGGAGAACAATACTGTATTATCTCACTTACATGTGGAATCTAAAAAAAACTAAAACCAAACAAAACAAGAACACCAGACTTGTACAAAAAGAGATCTGGCTGGTGGTTACCAGAGGCAGAGGGAGGAAGAAGGGAGAATTGGAGAAGGTGGTTAAAAGGTACATACATCCAGCTATAAGGTAAATAGGCACCTGGGCGGTATTGTACAACATGTTGACTATAGCTAACACTGATGTGTGATATATAGGAAAGTTACTAAGACAATAGATCCTAAGAATCTAAAAATTCTCTGTGTATCTCCTTTCATTTCTTTTTGTTGTATTTATATGAAATGATGGAAGTTAGCTGAACGTGTGCTAATCATTTCTCCATGTGTATAAATCAAACCATCCAGCTGTAAGCCTTGAATTTATATAGTCATGTTTGCCAACTATTTCTCAATAAAACTAAAAACAAAACAGCAGAACCTGAGTTCATAGTATCTGAGAGTTACCAGAGGTCTGACAGAAGGAGAAAAATAGATATTAAAAAAAAAAAGAAAGTAGAATGGTGACTTCCAGGGGTGGGGAAAGGTGACATGATGATAAATTTCTAATATTTTACACTTGTGCCATTATACTTGGGTTGAAAACAAACACAAAAATCTGTTTATTCCTTGCCTCTCAAGGTACATTCATCAGAGCTTTGATGACAGTAAATATATACAAGTTTTTCTTTCACCAAGAAACTAGTGAAAGTGTGTGGATATTTTACTCATATCCAAGGAAAGTATGCATCATTTAAATATTATAAATCACTTGAAATCTTTTTGATTTATGAGGATAGAACCAATGTGCTTGACTTTGAAATATATGGCTCATTAGAAGGCATGAAGAGATTAGTTTCTTGATATTGTTTTAAACTTTGATTATTGGTTTTGATTCTAAACAGAAACTTTAGTATCTCAGAAGGTAATAAACACAGAATAATTTTTGTTGTATAGTTTTCAGATCTTCATTTACTCCTTTCATATCTTCTAATTGTTTGTTTTTCTAAATCTTCTACTTATACATGGAATACATAAACTGTGCTTCTTTTTATAAACATAAATCTATTAATTTATTAAAGACTGATTAAAATTTCCTATATACCTAGCATTCCATTAAATGTTGAGGAAACAAAGATGAGTATCTTTTAGGTACTTAATGAAACCAATAAATGAAAAATTCTGTGTGTATGCTGAAAGTGTGAAATTGCATATAACATGGTAATGTTTTGAGATGATTTGTGGGGATTGGGAAAAAGTCATGAATTCACAACTATCTATTCATATAACCAGGAATGTCCATGAATAAAACTTGAGATGAAAGACTTGTAAGTTTAACAAAGATATTGAACACAAAGTATTAGTAATATCAGTGAAAAGAAACAAAAATTACTGTATAAAGCACATATAACTTTATATGACTGATAACTAGTTGCGACATATGAACACAGAAGCTAATTATATTATATCTCTATAATATATATAATAATATATATAGAGAGAAACTTTCTATACTAGAGACAGAATAGGAATATTTACAAGCCAAGAACAACGAGGAATTGATAAGCAATATTTTCTCAAATCTGAACTTGAAAATCCTGCCATTCACTATACTTCCTACCAAATTTATATTTTTGAAATATTAGAATATGAAAATAAAAAGCCCTATGATAAAATATAGAATTTATACTCTGCATTTGTAAGGCCCAAAGGCTAACACACAAAAAAGTATTCTCTTCATAAAAAAAAAAGGATAATATTACATAATACATGTTTCTCTTGTGCATAAAGTTCAATCATTGTGAGGGATATTTAGTCATCAACCAACTCAAGCTCTTATTTTATGGTCAGAGAAACTTAGATCTAGAAAATGAAAATAAATTTACCGAGATCACAGAACTGGGAAGTTGGAGAACCTAGCCTAGACTTCAGTTCTCCCACCATCATCGTCCAGTGATCTTTCTCACATTATTTATGTCAATGTACAAGCATCAAGAGCTATATTCTGCATCTGTCATGGATTTTTCTACTTCATTCTTTTTTCCTCTCTCTTTTTTTTAAATTGATACTTTTCCCTTTTTGCAACTTTAAGAAACACGAGGTCAGACCTGATCTACCCAAATATGTGTTTGCCTTCTCCCTTCTGCCGGCCTCTGCAATCATTACAATCAAATATTTGAATCTTTTGGCCCAAGTTCTAATAACAAACAGACCTAATAGGTCTAGCTGTCCCTCTGCCTATTGGTGATCCACCTATTTTCCTTGTAATTTCTTCTCTGTACCTGGATATTTTTTGTCCTTAATCCAATAGTTCGTTTGGAAATAATTTTTGTTACACTAAAGATAAACCCCAGGTTACAAAGAGGAAACACAAGCATGAGAAATTGCATTTGAGATTAAATAAATTACATAAACCAAATGGGACCTAGAGGTTATTTCATCTCTCCTTTGGCTGATATTCAAGAAAGCTCATGTCATTCATCCTTAAGTGTAATTTGTGTCAGCCATTGGCAGAGCTGGGAGCAGAGGCAAGAACTTCTGCTTTTCTGTCTGATGATTTTAATGCAGAAGGAAATACATGGGGACACAGTAAAGGAGAACTATTTGTCATCATGCTTTTAGGTTTTCTCACCCATAATTTCATTTGGCCATCCCTCCCCCACCAAAAAGTTGAAGACTATATGACTATCTTTCCTTTACAAGTGAAGTCTATGTATTCAGTCATGTCTATTTGCGACCCCACAAACTATAGCCTGCCAGGTTCTGTCCATGGGATTTCCCAGGCAAGAAGGAATGGGTTGCCATTCCTTCTCCAGGGGATCTTCCCAACCCAGGGACTGAATTATGTCTCTCCCATCTTCTGCATTGGCGGCCAGGTTCTTTACCTCTAGTGCCATGTGGGAAGCTCACTACAAATGAAGAACTGAAGTTAATCCTTGAGCAACAAGTCATGTTGCTGGGAGATAAAATTTGATACCAGATTTGTCTGTTTAATATAAGCACCACGATAGATAAACTAAAGATTAAGTTGAAAAGCTATACACAGTTTTATGATGGCTCATAGGCACAATTTCTTTATTGCTGATGAAATTAAAAAATGCCATTTTGAACAGTGATTATCCGAGTCATAAGACATAGTAGAAAAACCATAAATTTTAGTGTCAGGAAGATATATGTTCAAATTCTGACTTGTCTGTCTAGAACGTAGTGGCTCAACAAATGAGTCATAATAATACTTATTATTCTCTTTGTGTCTGAAAGTAAATGGTATATAGACCATATCCTATACTAAATGTGTAGGAGAAAAGAGAAAGGTCCAAGTTCAGGACACACTCTTAAAGCGTGTTTTCATTTCTTTTCCAATTATGTTTCCTTATTATTTCATCAGATGACAATGACTAGGACGGGTTATGTAAAAATGATAAGCAACATCAAGAACAAAGAGTGGGTGTCAGAACAAATCACAGATGTATCAGCAGATAAAAAATCACCATGTACAATGAGAACCTTGTTATAAGTCTATTACGACTCCATTGTCTCATGCAATTTTTGATCATGAACTGTAACAGCAAGAAGGGATTCTAGGGGTTACAAAGTCCAGCTACCTTATCTCATAGAGGAAACAGAGTTTGGAAATCAGTGACTTACTAATTATAAACTTTGTGACAGAGTTGGAACTTGGATCCAGGGCATAGAATTTTGAGTGTAATAATTTTTTTTTTGAAATCTTCAAGTATTGAAACTGGGGCTTATTTGGGACTTCCTTGATGGTCTAGTCATTAGAATTCTGCATTTCCACTGCAAAGGGTGTGGGTTTGATCCCTGGTCAGGGAACTAAGATTTCAAGTGCCACAGGGCCAAAAAACCAACAAACTAATACCTGTTTAAAAACATACCTCCTTTGCTGATAGGGTTAATCTTTGTCATAAAGGACTATCAGTTATTCTTTAGTTGTTAGATGTCAGAAATTATTTGGTTCTCAAACAGTATCGTTTTATCTTCAGTTTTTACTCCAAAATAAAGCAGATCCATTCAGGAGTACATATGAAGAGCTCTGGGAAAAACTCTTCCAGCAATTATGAGGCACTCACCACTTACTCATTATCATTTTCCCCCCTCATTGGTAGGAAACAACACTAACTCTAATAAATGGAAAAATACAGAGCCTAAAGTCAAATTTTAGGTTCTATCTATATTTTTAGACATTATCTAAATGGGACACCACATTGCTCTAAATAAGCAGATGATATAACTAGGAGTACATGGTATATCCCATTTGCACACTGGTAAACTGAGGCAAGTTTCCAGATCCAACTCGAGGTATTACCCAAGTTTTGTCCAGTTTTGTTTGATAAAAATCCATTTTTCAAAATGTTATCCAAAAGAATTTCAGAACTGGTGATGACAGAAAATACTGCTCATGACAAGTACTTCAAACAGTTTGGTCAAGATCTAGATAACATTGCTACAAATGCTAATGGAAGGTTCTCCTTAACACCATGTGTTACTTTTGCCCTTTATAACCAGATAAACCAGTGCTTGATTTTTGAAAAGCTAGTCTCAGAATATCTGTGAATAGTGGAAGATAAGATAATTTAAAAGAATAGTCATCTAAAAGAGAGAGATTTTATTCACCCTCTCTTCTGTGTAAATCCTTTCATGTTGAGGCTGATACCTTTTGAGATGGGTGAATTTGGGTCGTGTAATAATAAGCAGTGGAGAAGGCAATGGCACCCCACTCCAGTACTCTTGCCTGGAAAATCCCATGGACGGAGGAGCCTGGTAGGCTGCAGTCCATGGGGTCATGAAGAGTTGGACACGACTGAGCAACTTCCCTTTCACTTTTCACTTTCATGCATTGGAGAAGGAAATGGCAACCCACTCCAGTGTTCTTGCCTGGAGAATCCCAGGGATGGGGGAGCCTGGTGGGCTGCCATCTATGGGGTCGCACAGAGTTGGACACGACTGACGTGACTTAGCAGCAGCAACAACAATAAACAGACTCTATATTTTGGACTTCATCAACCACACAAGTCCACACATCATGTGAATGAATAATGTTACAAAAATTTGTTTATAAGTTAGTCAGGTAGACCTTAGAACATAAAGGACAAGTAAGATTTTTTAAATTAGCACAACAGTTTTGAGTTAAATGAGGAATAGACTACCTGCTAGGGGCATGTGGAAGACAAGAGGAAAATGTAACTCTTTAGAGAACATTTTCTTCTAGTTTTTCATCCAATGAGAATGATGTTGACCTACTCATTTCATGATTCTATAAACATTTATAGATTACACCTAAAGTATGTCAGATATTTTATGTATGAAGTCCTTCACATATAAAGAGCAAGATAAGTATGTGTCACCAAGTTGTACAGAGTCTAACAAGGAGGTGAGAAAGTACATATTGACAATACTAAGTATTATCACAGAGAGAGAGGCAGAGTGCAGCAAAGGAAAAATACAGATCAGAGTTAGGTAATGGGGAGGGAAGCATCACAGAGAGAATGGTTCTTGTATTGAGTCTTAAAGCAAGTGCAGGGTTTATTAAGTGAAAAGAGGGGGAAAAAAAAACACACTGAAGAACGAAGGTAACGAACATGTGAGAAAAAGTAGATCTGAATCACTTGACTATTTCAGTGAATCAACTGATAAGTAGTCCGGTAAAGAAAGCTAGGACAAGAATGTTTATTAGCAGATGAAGAGGGCCAAGCTTAGGAACTTAGGCAGGGCTATAATTTCAAAGCCCTTCGGTACTAAATGAACGAATTTAGATTTCATCCTGGAAGTTATATGGATTCATTAAAAGATTTTACATGTGTATGCCAGATCAAGATTGTGTTTTGCAAGATCACATTGGCAACCAAGTGGAAGATAGTTGGGAGTGGCTAGGAGGGAGTGTCTAGGTCTTCCCTGGTAGCTCAGCTGGTAAAAATCCGCCTGCAATGCAGGAGACCCTGGTTCAATTCCTGGGTTGGGAAGATCCCCTGGAGAAGGGATAGGCTACCCACTCCAGTATTCATGGTCTTCCCTGGTGGCTTAGATAGTAAAGAATCTGCCAGCAATGCGAGAGACCTGGATTCTATTCCTGGGTTGGGAAGATCCCTTGGAGGAGGGCATGGAAACCCACTCCAGTATTCTTGCCTAAAGAATCTCCATGGACAGAGGAGCCCGGCAGGCAATAGCCCATGGGATCGCAAAGAGTCAGACACGACTGAGTGACTGAGCAACAAAGTTTGAGTCAGAGGGTCTGTAGAAATGTGTTGAATAGACAATTGAATGTATGTACAGGGGGGTGGACAGCAAATATTAGTAATGGGAAACTAGAGTCAAAGATAAAAGTGATGGTAAGAAAGTACCTGGTTGCTCAAATTTGTTCAGATACTTTGCATAAGTATATTACACTCCAGTGTATGAAACCTTTTTATTAGAGAACATTGAGCCAATCAGTACTCTATAGGAACACTGGAGGTTGGAGGAAGAGCCATGGAAGTGCAAAGAGACAAAGAGTCTCAATGTTCAAAGTCAAGTCACACTAACCTTATGACACTGCTGCTGCTGCTGCTGCTGCTAAGTCGCTTCAGTCGTGTCTGACTCTGTGCGACCCCATAGACGGCAGCCCACCAGGCCCCGCCTTCCCTGGGATTCTCCAGGCAAGAACACTGGAGTGGGTTGCCATTTCCTTCTCCAATGCATGAAAGTGAAAAGTGAAAGTGAAGTTGCTCAGTCGTGTCCGACTCTTAGCGACCCCATGGACTGCAGCCCACCGGGCTCCTCCGTCCATGGGATTTTCCAGGCAAGAGTACTGGAGTGGGTGCCATTGCCTTCTCTGTTATGACACTGAGGGATCTTAAAATAATTGAAGAGAAAAATGCTATTGGTACATGATTTCTGACCTTCATCAGAATGGTTTACATAGCTACACAAAAGCACTTTGGGCCAAATGGAGGCATATGGGCTGCCTGATAACGCAATTAGGTGGAGTCCCTTCCTGATGGCTCAGACAGTAAAGTGTCTGCCTACAATATGGGAAACCTGTGTTTGATCCCTGGGTTGGGAAGATCCTCTGGAGAAGGAAATGGCAACCCACTCCAGTCCTCTTGCCTGGAAAATCCCGTGGACGGAGGAGCCTGGTAGTCTACAGTCCATGGGATCTCGAAGAGTCAGACACGACTGAGTGACTAAGCTTTCACTTTCTACTAAATTGGTGGTATTTAGTCACTAAGTCATGTACAGCTCTTTGTGGTAGTCTGCCAGCCAGACTCCTCTGTCCATGGGATTTCCCAAGCAAGAATACCGGAGTGGGTTGCCATTTCCCTTTCCAGGGTATCTTCCCACCCCAGGGATCAAACGTACGTCTCCTGATTGGCAGGCAGATTCTTTACCACTGAGCCACCATGGAAGCCCCCTTACTAAATAACCATGCTCAAAGATTGCTAATTCAGGCTGGATAGAAAGTGAGTGATGTGCTATGTGGCACTGTCCTTATGTGGCCAAATACTTTGTCAGAGTATCAGATGAAGACATAAAAACCATTCTCACAACATTTGCAATAGATGTCAAAGTTGAAGACTGTAAACAGGCTGGATGGCATTTTGGATTCACAGAGATCTTAATAAATGCGATTTAATAAGGGTGGGTTTTCATGTCCTGAACCTGGAGCTCTCAAATCATCTGCAAGTACTCCTTGACTGATTTGTGGCTCTCATCCCTGTCAACACATTAACTAAATGAATAACAAAATAGAAAGCTAGTGCACCTTCAAAGGTGAGTTTTCAGGCATGTTTCACACACATGTCATAAGAGCATCTAAGAAATTAGAGCTATAAACTTTGAGAGAAATGTAATAACTGCGGGTCTTTAGAAACTTTAACGGTGTCAGTGGAATAGGAACAATGTTCTATTTGCTCATAAGGATTAGAACTAAATTAAAAAGGTAACTTTCTCCATTAATTTCTATGAAGAATTTGCCCAAAGTGAAGTAAATAATAGCATGGACTCTGGAACCAGATTTGTTCAGCTCTACTATTTTTTGGTTGTGTGACTGTAGGCAGATTTACTTAGTCTTTCTGTATCATTTTCCTCACCTGAAAGTGAGGATGATAGTAGGATCTAGCTTGTAAGGTTATTGTCCGGATTTAATGAGTTAATGTGTGTAAAAGCGCTGAGGAAAGTGCCTGGCACCCAGAAATTGCTTTATGTGGAAATCCCTGGAAGCCCAGCAGTTAAGACTTCGAGTTTCCAGTGCAGGCAGAGCGGGTTCGATCCCTGGTTGGGGAGCTAAGATCTCACATATCATGCAGCTAAAAAGAAAGACAAACTGAAAACAGAAAGAAGTTGTTTTATGTGTTACTTGCCATTGTTAGTAGTTGTTACAGGAACATAGAGGGTAGCCCTTCCCCCACCCCTCCCCTCCAAATAAAAAATTAAATAGGAAAAGAGATTTAGAGAGGTACCCTTTGAGCACCTTTTAAGAATTTATGGATCATTCGTGAGCCAATATCTAGAAGCTGGTAACAGCTCCCAAGCACTCTGATTGCTGACTCACCCACACAACTCCCATCAGAGAGTATGAAAGGCAGTTGCAAACAATAGCCTCCATCCTGGAAGCTAGGAAAACTGTCTGCTTGGGTATCTGACAAGGTTAGGTACTTCTTTCATTTCTGAACTAATCTCTTGCCTCCATACTTTACATATTTGGTTTTCCATTCATGTCTCTGGTGTGTGTGTGTCAGTGGCAATTCAAAATCTGTTTTTTTTGGCTAACTGACTCTCACTCTGACCCCAGGTGCTTATTGAGAAAGAAAGGGCACCAAGAAGCCTTTACTTTAAAAAAACTCCCAGGCATAAAATTAAGTCCATAGAGGGAATTCCCTGGTGGCTTAGTAGTAAAGAATATGCCTGCCAATGCAGGAGACGTGGGTTCGATCCCTGGTCTGATAAGATTCCCCATGCTGTGGAGCAACTAAGTCTGTGTACCAGAACTAGTGAGCCTATGCATTGGAGCCAGGCCCCTCCCTAGAGCCTGTACTCCTCAACAAGAGAAGCCACAGCCATGAGAAGCCCACAAATCACAAAGAAGAGTAGCCCTCTACACCGCAGCTTAGAGAAAGCCCATGTGCAGAAACAAAGATCCAGCACAGCCCCAAACAATAAAAAAATTAATTAAAATTAAAAAAATAAAGTCCATAGAACCGCAAGTACACAGCAAATAGATATTCATGGACAATGAAAACAGGCTTGTTTTGCATCTACAGAGGATAAGAACAACCTGTATATTTTGGTAGCTACTTAAGCAGCCTGACATTGCTTTTAAATTACAGTTTGGAGTGCCTCATTCCACTGAGTTATCTACCCACTAATCTAACTAAAAAGAAAGTGAAGTTGCTCAGTAGTGTCTGACTGTTTGCAACCCCATGGACTGTAGCTTACCAGACTCCTCCATCCATGGGATTTCCCAGGCAAGAATACTAGAGTGGGTTGCCATTTCCTTCTCCAGGGGATCTTCCCGTCCCAGGGATCGAACCAGGGTCTCCTACATAGCAGACAGACACTTTACCGTCTGAGCCACCAGGGAAGTCCAATCTAACTAAAACGCCTGGGTCAAATTTCTGAACCATATCCATCCATCATCCATCCCACTCTCTCTAAACTGTAGCTTTGTCCTGGACCATTACTCATAACCATACTGACTTTCAAGGAAGACTGGGGTCACAAGGTACTAACTCCTTGAAAAAAGAAAATCTGTAGACAAATGATGGATACATGGGTAAATACTGCATAAGATCAGTAGTGCTCAGGTATTTAGTGTCTTAAAAACTCCAGAACTCCTTTCATAAAGAACCAGTTTACCTGAGTTTAATGTAGTAGTCCCTGGTTTATTCTCTCAAAGAATTATTTTTAGTTTATAGCCCATTAATACTCAGTTCACTAGTATTTGGTGAAAGAGTTTGGGAGCTACTAATTTTGGCTGCTTTTCTTTGAACACCTACTCAGTACTAATTTATTCTCAAAAACAGCCCTTGAATTAGGGCGAGCATATGTCCCAGTTTGTCTGTGACGTTCCCAGTTCACTGCTGTTGATCCAGTGTGATAACTCACCTTCCGCCTTTTATATTCAAAAATGTTCCGATTCTGATGACCGATTATGTAGACAGTCGACCTATAAAGATGTCTATTATTACCACCTGCTTGATTGCTTGGTTTGTTTATGTATTTATTACCTTTCTACAGTTTATCCTCCCAACCGTAGCTAGAATGAAGTGTTAAAATGTAAATTAGCTCATTTCATGTCTCAGTTCATAATACTCCAATGGGTTCCTAGTCCTCTTGGAATTAAAGTCTCTTAGTTGAGTTTTCCAAATCTATGGGCTTCAAAGACCTAATGAATTAGCTGCCAGCTATATCTCTGATGTCATTTTCTGTCACTCTTCTTTGTATCGAGTCTCAATGGACCCCTTATCATGCCTTGAGCAGATGAAGTATGCTCTACCTCATTGCCTTTTCACTTGCTGTTTTTCCCCTCTGTCTGGAAATCTTCTCTCCATTCACCTGACTTGTTTCCTCATAGCTTTTAGTTTTCTGCTCACATTTCATTTCCTTTGATCACCCTATCGAAAAATGCTTTCTTGTCTCCTTCTCTGTCTCCTTATCCTGCTGTGGTTTTTGTTTGTGTTGCTATTGTTTGAGTTTTGTCTCTAACACTGCAGTTATAATAGCACTCCGAACCTAACCCACTCCAGTGTTCTTGCCTGGAGAATCCCAGGGACGGGGGAGCCTGGTGGGCTTCTGTCTATGGGGTTGCACAGAGTCGGACACGACTGAAGCGACTTAGCAGCAGCAGCAGCATTTCATCTGGAGGTGACATTTGTCTATTAGCATTTATGTCACCTTCCCTAGTTACTCTGGTTTTGGCTTGTGCTACCGTAAACCTTGGATCAGCTGACCAAAAACAAACAAAAACAAAGACCTGCCATCTATAGTATTGAAAGAAATTCAATAAAATATGTCTCATACTTAAGGAGAGCCATAAAAATCAAACTGTTATTTAACAGTTTGAATGCAAGAGTTTCTGTTAATTAATCAAAACTGTTGAGAGAATTAGTTCATCTTTTAATTGAGAGTGTGAGAAGAGTAAACACATCAACATTAGTAGCTAGGAAGTTGTACTAAAGAAATTAATATATCAAAGGAAACATGACAGATGATTTGATCTCATTTGAGGCCAAGATATAAGTCATAATCCACAATGAGTGTTTAAGGGCAAAAATATAGCTTCTTAGTATACAAAAGCTAGTGAGCATTTGAAAAATATTTGCCCTCTAAAATTAAATAAAACCTTAGTAGCAGAGCTGTCTGTGAGTCTGGTGGTATCTGCTCAAGAAGAGTGTTATGCTGGCTCCAGAGGAACGTTGCTCATCTAGATAGTTATATACTGCAGCGCTGGTTGGAAGATGGATCACAACTGAAAAAGCCAAAGAAAAGCTTCCATTGACTCCAGCTTATCTTAGGGTTCTTGTTCTGGGAAATCTTCAGCTTCCATGTAAGAATGCTAGTCTGTGTATTCTAAAGAAACAGAAGCTTTTTTTTTCCCCCTGGTTGAGCTTTTCTTCTTTTCAGTCTGCATGATGCTGAGCTGGATCTCCCTGATCAGCCCATCAACATCAGGTGGGTTCTTCACCTGACAGGTGTGTGTCCCATTGTCATCAAACCACAGCTTCCAGAGGAGGATGGAGACATCATACCGCTCTGGGTTCCCATCCCAGACCACGAAGTCCTTAAAACGCCCACTCGTGGGTTTGAAGGGTCCCACATGGTAGTAGAAAGCAAACTGTTTAGGGCCTCCATATCAAGGCTGGGAATTCCAGGTCACCGTGAGAGCATCACCCACAGAGGCAAAGCAGGAGATGGTGTGGTTTAATCGAACATCTGTCCCATTGACAGCCTCCAGCACACAAGGAGTGTAAATTTCCACAGCTGCCACTGGCCAAAGAGCTGTGAACTGTGTGCCAAGGAGAAAAAGCACAGCACGCGTAGGGCTCTTGCCATACATGAGGGAAACCCAGCCCTGGCCCCAGAGACCAGACCGGGCAGACCGAGCCCTCCAGCATCCTGCCAAGGCCTCTCCTGGTGGAGAGAGCGCCACTGCATTTTTCTGGAGAAAGGAGTCTGTCCCTCACCTGTGGGAACCTGAGCATCCATGCCTGTCTGGAAATTTTCTTTTCTTCATCTTTATATCCTGGATCTTTATTAATACATTATTTGAGAAAAAGGACTATGTCTTAGTCATCATTTTATATACAAAACACAGTATTTGAAAAGAAAAATGCTCAATAAATGCTTACTAAATGAATAACAATAATGGCTACCATTTATTGAGCAATTATTATGTGCTAGGAACCAAATATATTACATGCTTTATCTCATTGGTTCTTATAAGAAGAATTAAGTAATCATTTTAAAATTCTGTTTTTTTTTGTATCCCTTTAGCACACGTGTGACTTGTTAGAATATGTGTACGCTTTTACATATCTTTCAATAATAAATACGTTACTTAGAGTAAATAAAGAATATTTAGGAGCTTCACTGGTGGCTCAGTGCTAACGAATCCACCTGTCAATGCAGGAGACATGGGTTCTACCCCTGACCCAGGAAGATCCCAGATGCTGGGGAGCAACTAAATGCATGCACCACAACTATTGAGCCTGTGCTTTAGAGTCCAGGAACTGCAACTACTGAGCCCACTTGTCTCAGCTCCTGAGACCACTTGCCCTAGAGCCCATGCTCTGCAAAAGAGTAGCCACTGCAATGAGAAGCCTGAACACTGCAACGAAGGGTAGCCCCTGCTCGCCGCAACTAAAGACAGCCCATGCATCAACAAAGACTCAACACAGCCCCCACACCCCAAGAATAATAATAATAAAAACATCCATTTATCCACTCAATTAGTCATCAGACTAAATTAATTCATTCAAAATGAATTATTTATTTTGTGTCAGAAAATGGCATTGGAGATATGAAATTAAGAGGTGTCACATTTCTGGTCACAGTCTTGGCTAGAACCTTTCTGGCCTGTGTTATTAACCCTTTCCTATAGTTCTTCTGAAAGTGCCTTGTGACAGCCCGTTTCTGTGATTCTTTGCCCCACAAGACCAAGTTCTTCAGCATTGTGTCTCCTGGTTTTTAATGTAGCTCCAGGAGCCCAACCAGTTTAGTATAACGACAGAGTCACACAATTTCACTGATGTAAAATGTTGTGTGCTAGGCCTCTTCAGTTGTATCTGACTCTGTGTGACCCTTTGGACCGGACCATAGCCTGCCAGGCTCCTCTGTCCATGGGATTCTCCAGGCAAAAGTACTGGAGTGGGTTGCCATGCCCTTCTCTAGGGGATCTTCCTGACTCAGGGATCGAACACGTGTCTCTTACAGCTCCCGCACTGACAACGGGGTTCTTTACCACTAGTGCCACTTGGGAAGCCCCTTAGGTGATTTGTATCTTTATCATCTCTGAAAACAACAAAAGCAATATTCAAAAGACTTTCTTATACTTTTAGAATAACTATGCATATATATGGATGAAGTTGTGAAAGTTGGAACTTGAACTGGCAATTCCATAAGCTAAGTATACAGGGCTTCCCGGTGGCTCAGCGATAAAGAATCTGCATACAATGCAGGAGACGCAGGAGATGAGGGTTTGGTCCTTGGGTCAGGAAGACCCCTTGGAGGAGAGCATGGCAACCCACTCCAGTATTCTTGCCTGGAGAACCCCCTGGAGTCTGATGGGCTACCATGGGGTCACAAAGAGTCAGACATGACTCAAGACACTGAGCGCGCACACACACAAGCTAGGCATTCTTCTACTATTTCACACAGAGGCTGTTCAATAGCTTGTCCTTTGTGTTAAAACTAGAGGCCTGGGTTTAATCAATTCTTTCAGGGTTAACTATTTCCAGGAGATGGTTCCATGATTGGATGACAGCTACTTTTCATCCTATGTATTAACTCTGGCCAATTAGCCATGGCTGCCTGCAGTAATCTGAGTGAGAATGACTTTGAGACCAACCTAGGCTCAGTCAGTGACAATGACATGACTGATGTCTGCCATGGAGGCTGCAAGGTCAGGGTACACCTTATCTGGATTCTAAACCATCATTTAGCTTAACAACAAGGTCATACCCAGATTATCTACCTGCAAGATTTCTCAGAGCTAGTGGCATGTTAGCCTGTCTTCAACATCTGAGATGGTGATTCATTTAATACAATATTTCATAGGCACTGGTTTTAGATAACAAGACCTCTTATTGCACCAAAGATGCTGAAGAAGAATTCCTTCTCTGATCACATTTTGGAAGATGTAGTTTGGAAGATCACAAGCTCAGTGAACTTTTGAAGAGCTGGTTCTCTAACTCTTCAGTGAATATTTATTAGATATCCCTTTGAAAAACATAAAATGATCCAGTAAATTGAGCACATTTTGTTTTAGTTTAACCCAAATGGATTATTGAGGGAGAAAAAGAGCTTTGGGACATATATTTTCTCTACTAGTTATTTATTTAGCCTGTGTTACCCTAAAGATCCTAAACTGTGGCTTTGGTAAACACATATTGAACAAAAACTAAGTATCTAAGTGTTACTTCAAATTTGTTTCTTTATAATGAAATTTTGGGTCTCTGATTTTTAGCATGCTGTGCTTTTGTTTTAGTTTTTCAACGTTTTATATTGCTCAAGAAATTCTGTACTTTAAGTTAACTAATTATTATGGCTGTTTGTTGGTAGCATTGTTGATTGGTGATAATTTAAGAATTGTAAGTTATTGTAAGTTAAAGATTTATGGGAACTACAGTAACCTCATTTTTTGTTGTTGTTGTTTAAATCACTCATCTTTTTATTTGTTTTCCCTAACCCCTACATGAATCACAATAGATATTAATCTTTTTAAGGCAAAACAGTATTCAAATTATTAGCAGCAAAATTAGCTCTGGGGAAACAGTATAATAAATGTTCTTGAATGTGTAATAGCATAGAGTGAGAGAAGGTGGGTTTGAACTCTAATCCTTTTCACATGCCTGATAAAAAGTAGAGGGGATTAAAGGTAATCTTTCATTCCATTTTCTTTGCAAAAAAATAAGCTACTAACTTCTGTACAAGTTTTATTACCACAGTTAAAATACATTTTAATTTTCATAAATGAATATACCACTATATAATATTGGTGAAAATTATATATTGAATTCCTGAAGGTCTGGTGCTCATAAGCATTATCTAAAATGTAAGTTGAATGCTGAGTAGATCTCTTGTTCTTCATTTAAAATTTTGAATTGAAATTTAAATGTGATTTGATATGTCTGTGAGATGGGACCTGGAATACAATACTAACTTTCATTTAAATAATTTTTATCTCACTTTATCATTTTTATACAAATCATTTCTGCTGTATAACAGTGAAGACTGGGGGGAGGGGAAGGATATACTAGTTCTGACACATTTATTGAAAAAGTGGGTATTATGAAAGAGAAGATTATGTAAAGAGAATGGAATAGAGTCACAAAATAATCATTTAACCTCTGTTTCTCAAAAGTGTCTAGCCAACAATTTATAAATATTAGTTTATAAAGGACAATCAAACTATTTCTTATATAGTTGGTACTCAGAAACATTGTTTCAAATGATTAGATTCCTCATTAATCAGATAAAGTGGACAATAAGCCACATATCCTGGAATGCAAAGTCAAGTGGGCCTTAGGAAGCATCACTACGAACAAAGCTAGTGGAGGTGATGGAATTCCAGTTGAACGATTTCAAATCCTAAAAGATGATGCTGTGAAAGTGCTATACTCTATATGCCAGCAAATTTGGAAAACACAGAGGTGGCCACAGGACTGGAAAAGGTCAGTTTTCATTCCAATCCCAAAGAAAGGCAATGCCAAAGAAAGGCAATGCCAAACTACTGCAGAATTGCACTCATCTCACATGCTAGCAAAATAGTGCTCAAAATTCTCTAAGCCAGGCTTCAACAGAACATGAACCGTGAATATCCAGATGTTCAGGCTGGATTTAGAAAAGGCAGAGGAAGCAGAGATCAAATTGCCAACATCCGTTCAAAATGTTGTTGCTCTTGAAAAAGAAAGTTCCAGAAATGAATTTTATCGTTTATCAGCTACACCAAAGCCTTTATTGCCTACACCAAAGCCTTTGACTGTGTGGATCACAACAAACTGTGAAAAATTCTAAAAGAGATGGGAATATCAGACCACCTGACCTGCTTCCTGAGAAATCTGTATGCAGGTCAAGAAGCAACAGTTAGAACTGGACACGCAACAGCAGCCTGGTTCCAAATCGGAAAAGGAGTACGTCAAGGCTATATATTATCACCCTGCTTACTTAACTTATATGTAGAGTATATCATGTGAAATGCCAGGCTGGATGAAGCACAAGCTGGAATCAAGATTGCTGGGAGAAATATCAATAACCTCAGATATGCAGATGACACCATGCTTTTGGCAGAAAGTGAAGAACTAAAGAGCCTCTTTATTAAAGTGAAAGAGGAGAATGAAAATGTTGGCTTAAAATTCAACATGCAAAAAACTAAGATCATGGCATCCAGCCCCATCACTTCATGGCAAATAGATGGGGAAACAATGGAAACAGTGACAGACTTTGTTTTCTTCAGCTCCAAAATCACTGCAGATGGTGACTGCAGCCATGAAATTAAAAGACTCTTGCTCCTTGGAAGAAAAGCTATGACCAACCTAGACAGCATATTAAAAAGCAGAGACATTACTTTGCCAACAAAGATCCATCTAGTCAAAGCCATGGTTTTTCCAGTAGCCATGTATGGATGTGAGAGTTGGACTAAAAAGAAAGCTGAGCGCAGAAGAATTGATACTTTTGAATTGTGGTCTTGGAGAAGACTCTTGAGAGTCCCTTGGACTGCAAGGAAATCAAACCAGTCAATCTAAAGGAAATCAGTCCTGAATATCCATTGGAAGGACTGATGTTGAACCTGAAGCTCCAATACTGTGGCCACCTGATGTGGAAAAGACCCTGATGCTGGGAAAGATTGAAGGCAGGAGGAGAAGGGGATAACAGAGGATGTGATGGTTGGATGGCATCACTGACTTGATGGACATGAGTTTGAGTAAGCTCTGGGAGTTGGTGATGGACTGAGAAGCCTGGTGTCCAGTAGTCTATAGGGTCGTAGAGTAGGACACGACTGAGTGATTGAACTGAATCTAAGAAGAATAATGTGGCTTGCTCTCACTTCTTGTCAGATTCTATATTGTATATTTTTTGTACATTAATTTTTTTAAGCATTAATATATTTATTTCTATCTTTTAAAGGCCAAGAAACAGTTGTGGGACTGCAAAATACAGAGGCTAAAAATAGGCTTCAAATTCTTCCTTTTCTGTTTACTTGCTGTGTGACCTTGGGCATGTGACTTCACTTCACTCTTCTTTAGCAAAATGACTGCCAATCTTGCAGGGTAATTTTTAGAATTTATAAATTAATATATATGACTTCCTTGGAAGTGTTTTGGAAAACAGTAGAGTTCAACACACCTCAAGACAGTTATTAGGTCTTGCCCAGAATGACAATAAGAAGCATAGTTGGGATTTTATTGATTTGTCTGAATCTTGAACTCAGGCTTTTAACCAAAAAAAAAAAAAGAATTTTTATTTCATAATATTTTCTATATGGGTACAGCATCAATAAAGTTAAGATTTAGAAATAGTTTGTTAAAATTCTATTTCTTTAAATGAAATTCAACAATAGCTTGTAATTGATAATTGCATATTAACAGCATAATAGTATATATGTCATTTTATATATGATTGCATCTTATCTCTGAAAGGGCAAACTGTTGAAGAGACTTTATTATAATAACATATTATTAATTGGAATATAATGCATTGCTCTGAATAGGGTAAATATTCAATGGATTCATCCATCTCTATGTAAAACAGAATTTGTTTAGAAAACAATTAAGGAAGGAAACGTCTTGTTAACTGGTATCCTTCTCATCTATTACAATGACTTCATTTTTTTTATGACTTTATTTTTGATATAGTTTTTGTATGTCTTTCATATTTGTGAGTGAATATACATCTATATTTATTTTTGACATCTTAAATGATAGTTTCCAGACTCACCATGATATTATTTGGAGTAAGAGGGAAAGTCAATGTTTGTGATTAACTGACACGACTGAGTGACTGAACTGAACTGAACTGAATCAGTATCTCCCAAATGAACAGTATGAGTGGTGGGTTAACTTTAGAAACTGAATTGAAAGGAATTCAAGAATTCATATACTCTAAAATGTGATCATTCTTCTGTCTAGTATTTCTAATGACAGGGAAATTAGTCTCGTAAGAAAAATACATCTGATTTTAATATTGATTACAAAGATGGTACCACCATTTACAGGCAATTAAGCTAAACTCTTTTTCTGCTCTTTGCTACTTAACTCCTTTGATATGGTTATTGCTATCCACAATTTGCAGAGAGGGAAATAGAGGCTTACAAAGATGATGTTACCTGTCCAAAGTCACTTAGTCATTAATACATTGAAGGCAGACCTAAAACCTAGGCTGTCAGACTGAAGTTATCCTCAGCAGTCATCATTCTAATCACTGCTTCCACTCCCTTTCTCAAATAGTCCGCTATAACCTGAGCTGAAATCTAAAAGTGTTATTTATCCTCTATCTACATTCAACCCAGAATCATTTTTGCAGGGCTCAGGGAGCCCAGTCTTCACTTCTTACTGACAAGTGCAAGGAGTCTTGTGTGGCCCTACACAGCCTCTTAGTATTGTGGCTAGTCTTAGTTTCTTATTCATATTTATTAATACATGATAATTAATATATCCTCTGCATAAAATCATTCACCCTCTCTCCAAAGTTCTTGACACTTAGAAATGCAAAAAAGGCAATGATTTTCCTAATCCGTAGAAAACTGTTGCTATCCAAAATTAATATGCACTTTCAGATGGCTGTTTGATAATTAGCTAAAACAATATGAAATTTCACTTGGCAGCTGTAGTTAAGATCCATAATGTCACATATACACACATATATTTTTACTTTTCAATAATTGTGGCCAGCATTCAGGCCAGGGGGTATGAGTGATACGAACTAGATCTATATCTAGTGAAAGCTTTTTAAATATGTTGGAACCTTTCAATAGGTACTTTCTGTCAGAAAATATTACTACAATCAAAATTCCAAGAAATCACCTTTCTGGGAAACAGCATGTTTTTTATCTTCAGCTGTTCTATTAACTCCCCTCAACCAAATAAACTGGACTGATGACCACTTTTTTTATTGCAAAAAGAAACTGGTTCTCAGTGCTGGTTGCACATTAGAATTTCCTGGGGTGGATTAAAAGAAGAAGCTGCCTTTGCCTGAACTCCCATAAGAATATTTAGTCCATCAAGGGTACAGTGGACATCTCCTCCTCCACTCCCCGCCCAGTGATTTTCAGGAGTCGAGGACCACGGCCCATTTCATGGCAAGGTGTCGATGGAATGGAAAAGGCCATTTTCTCCTCAGCAGACTAAGTGCCATGGTAACTCGTCCCCTTTAATTTCTTTGTTGTAGTTCAGTTGCTAAGTAGTGTCCGACTCTTTGCGACCCCGTGAACTACAGCACGCCAGGCTCCTCTGTCCTTCACTGTCTCCTGGAGTTTGCTCAAGCTCATGTCCATTGAGTCAGTGTTGCCTTCCAACCATCTAGTCCTTGGTCGTCCCCTTCTCCTCCTGCGCTCAATCTTTCCCAGCATCAGGGTCTTTTCCTGTGAGTCGGCTCTTCACATCAGGTGGCCAAAACATTGGAACTTCAGCATCAGTCCTTCCAATGAATATTCAGGGTTGATTTCCTTTAAGATTGACTGGTTTGATCTCCTTACTGTCCAAGGGACTCTCAAGAGTCTTCTCCAACACCACAGTTCAAAAGCAGCCATGAAATTAAAAGGTTCTTGCTCCTTGGAAGAAAACGCTATGAAAAACCAAGACAGTGTATTAAACAGCAAAGACATCACTTTGCTGACAAAGGTCCATATAGTCAAAGCTATGGTTTTTCCAGTAGTCATGTATGAATGTGATAGTTGGACCATAAAGAAGGCTGAGTGCAAAAAAAACTGATACTTTTGAATTGATGCTTTTTATATCTTAAAGATACTTTAATAATTATCTGCCATGGAATGTCCAGTTTTAATCATTAGAGAAATTTTTATTTTATTTAAGTTCCCAATAGATTCTCTTTTCCTTAGAGTAATCATTTTCATTTCCTTGAAACTTAATGGGTTTTCCTCTGGGTCACCATTTTCCATGCCTCTGGAAAAGCAAATCTCTACTCTTACTTTCATACAAATTCTCCCCAAACATTTTAAGGGATATTGTTCACATCAAAGCCCCTAAAAACATCTGTTTCTCCTGCTCTTTTGGTAGCAGCCAGGCTCAGGAGCTATCTGGTCTGGCCCTTCACAGACAGACACCTCAAATCTGTGCTCTATGCTTTCAGGACAAAATTCAACTTTTCTATCATTCTTGGCCTCTGTGAATTTGCTTCTACCTCAGCTAACTACAGCATAGAGCATTCAAGTCATATTTTTTTCACGTAAGACCGTCAATACTTCCAATTCTCTTCTCAAAATATGAGCTCAAGATTTTCTAACATGTACAGTCATCACCAAATACTTAAGAAGTCATAAGTCAAAAGGGCAAGTAGTTTATGGTCAAAATTTTTTTTCATAGATGACATACTATATATATAAAACAGCAGTAAGTAATTCTTTATTACTTCATAAATTTGTTTACTAAAGAAAAAACAGGAACAGACATTTCTCACGAGGGGTACACACTTGAAATGCACTTGGCAATAAGCAAATGAGAAACAGTGGATGTCATATATGCATTGCATCCGATTACAAACACTAGTGACATCATTTAGATTAACCTTTTATATATTGAAAATTGCCAAAACTCTTGCTGTGCTATTTCTTTCAGAAAGCCGGCTGGTATGTAGTGTTTAATTATTTTAACTCCATCCTTTTGAAGGCCTGTTCCACTTTAGCTGAAGTTATGACAGTTTAGTTAGCTCTGTTAGTTTAAAAAGAGAAGGCATAGTTTATTCTCTCTCCTTCTCTCTCTCGCCTGCAGATATAGAATATTAGTATTTTTAGATAAAGTAAAATAGCTTATTTTAGAGATGTAGAAAGGTTAGTTTGAATGTGTTGTTAATATAACATGCTGTCAGTTTAAATAGACTAGACATCTAAATTTGATGAAAATTTAGAATGATAATTATTTTAGTAATGATAATGTATTCTTATTGAAATAAAACCTTGTTTTTTCTTTCCCTGGCACATTTTTTGGTCTTAGAGAACACCCACAACTTGAAGAAACCCACCACACAATTTAAGTCGCTTTGCCTATATCCTTTTCCCAGATATGTAATTTATCCAAAGACCATCTCCTTGGTCAGTATTACAAGCTGTTTTTATTATTTTCTTAACATTTGTTTATTAATCATTTTCCGTATCATATATGTCATCAGAGAAGGAAGAATCACACTCAATTTTTCTTTTTCTTTTCCTTCTCATGTTCTATCTTAAGATTAAAAACATACTTAAATGAAGAGTTGGTTCAAATCTTCCGTGAAACATAGACACAATATTCTCAATGAGGGAAAATTTGAATTTAAATTCCTTTATCTTGTGTAAAAATGCTTTTAATTCAGTCTTGAAAACACACAGACATTTTATAGTTATGAGCTGCAAATCCCCCCCCACTTTTGTGTTTTGCAGAAGTTCATAGATTTTGCTGACAATTTTAAAAGAAATGCTTAATGATCTAATGATTACCATTTGGTAATTAGCTGGAGTAGCATTTCAACATGCATCTGATAAGCTTTGGCTCGGTTAACCAGCATCCTGGAAACTAAAGTCATAGTGATTCTGACACTGTTCTTGTCTTCATATTCTTGCTTTTACTTGGGACCCCAAGACATCTAGCTTTTGTGATTCTGCCACAATATACCATCCCCTGAACATCACTGATGGCAAAATTATCATTACATAGCTTTCCCCTCAAGCTCCTTAGTTTTCAGTCATTATCAACAAAGAGAGAAACGTTGAAGGTACTGAGAAGTCTAGTGCTTACAGCTGGTTGCAGCAATTTCAACTTGCGCAAGACCCCATGTTTGTGAAAACAAACCAAGAATCTCTGAACGGGATGTAATCAACCTCCCATCTACTGAGAAACACTGCAAAAATGACTTCAGCTGCCAAAAATAATAATGTCGTTTACAAGCAGCTCTTCCTAGGTCTAAGGAAGAACTAGCCACACATGTGAGTTTACGCTGGATTCCGACGAGCAAGCAAAGAGGGCAAAGCTTACCTCCCTCCCATAAAATACACAGTATCGGAACCCACGGGAAGCTGGGGCCCGTTTCCAAGGTGCTGGCAATATTGAGGGAGATTCGTATCCACAGAAATCTAAACAGTAAGTGACCCCAGAGAAAAGAATTCTATTTGGGAGCAGTTCTTTGCGGCCACTTTTCCTCTGTAACCAAGCTGCCCTGTCTTGTGAAGGCAGAGCTGTTAAATACCTCTTAGTCACCAGCCCCAAACCAAATCTTTCTTTTTTTCAAAATATTATTTGGCAGCTTCCTTTAAGGGACCTCAAGAGCTTGGGAGGGAATATTCACAAATGACCCTTTAGAAACGTTTCATCACAAAAGCCCTGCACCTACCTCTGGTTGAGCTGGCCGATCGGTCTGCATGGGCTGGATGTGAAAAAAGACCCGGGGTGATGGCTTCTCTAAATTTACCAGAAAGAAAGAACCTGGGATGCTTGTCGTTTAAGTGTCTCTAAACATGGTTTGCATAGCTGGATCTCTGCTTATCTGTGCCTTTCGGCTTTCGCTTCCATACATGGATCTGTTCCCAACAGTAACTCCAAGCTGTCGAAAAGAAGCTATCTGGCAGCTCTCCGCTTCATCCAACACATGGATGATAAAAATACACATATAGAGATCCTTCCAGCCAGGCGCATTTCCCACCCTGCCATCCTGCCACTATGCCTTTTCACAAACACACGTTCAGATTGGCATTTTTACTCTCTACATTTTTACTCTCTAGATGGTTAGAGAACAACCAATTTTTAACCTGATTCCCACATAGTGTTTTCAGGATGTGGGTTTCCTGAGCTTTGTGAAAAGAGAGATGTGATTACAGTTCCTTACCAGGATTTTCATCCTTAAAGATTTCAGTGATAAGATACAGGTATGAGACCCAAAAAGCGTTAGGAAATGAATGGATGTCTGAACAATGGATTACATTGTTCAGGGATGAATAAATACATAAGGTATTTCTTTAACCAGGGATAGTTGTTAATACTCTGGATAGTTTGTCTTAAAGAAACAGTCCCCAGCCTTTCTGGCACCAGGGACCAGTTTCATGGAAGACAATTTTTTCATGGTCTGGGGTTGGGGGGTGGGTGGGGATGGTGGGGAGGAATGATTTCAGTATGATTCATGTGCATTACATTTATCGTGCACTTTATTTATTATTATTATTACATCAGCTCCAGCTCAGATCATCAGGCATTAGATCCTAGAGGATAAGGACCCCTGTCTTTAAGGATAAGGTAGCAGCAGCAGGTCAAAGTAATCAAAATCTCTAATAAGAGGAGGAAAGGCCAAGTTCTTACTGGAATTGCTTCTCACTAGGATAATTGAGGCAGTTCCAAAGAAGCGACCATCGGTTCGAGATTCAGGAAACATTTTTTTCTTTAATGTTAAAGAATATAAACCTGAATAGAATACTAATTACTACATTTGTTAACTTCAGTGGTACTCTAAATGATACATAGCTGTGACTTACATTTTAAGTGGCGGGGGTCGGGGGCAAGGGGAACAAATCCTGCTCTGTGTGGTAGAGAGGTGCTGCATACTCCCTTAGGATGCCCAGTTCTTTTGAAATCTAGCTTTTCAGGTGTTTAAGCTTATCTGCCTCTCTCTTTTCTCAATTTGTTGTTACTTATGTAATAAGAGGACAAAATATGGAAAGAGAGAGAAAGAGACCTTTCAAATAACATTTTCCCACCGGTTAACTTTTTCAAAATCACGTTAAAACTCCTTAGAGTCTCTCGTTAGAAAAAAGAAATTTGAGACACACAGGCATAATTCATTTTAGTATATTGAAATGAGTTTGCTTAAAATATTCCAGAGGAAAAAGGGAGAGGCAGACAAAACATGACTAACAAAATGATCATATTTGCAGATAGCCTATAGGTACACCTATCAACCTGTGACTGGAGTTCATTATTATCTTCTCTATCTCATGTAGGTTTTAATATTTCTATAGAAGAAAAATAGAGAAGGATACCTAACTGATATATTTATGGCAAGTTAGAGCACTCCTAAGTTTTAGTAATCTCTGTGTAATAACACTAAGGTCAGAACAATGAGAGGCAAAGTTGTTTTTTGTTCAAAATATTCTGAAATTCCAACCTCTCTCGCCCTCCCTACCAGCAATTACGTATATATAAATAAATATATGCATATAAATATTACATATATAAATTTAATATAGTTATAAAGTTTTTCTTTATATGTTTATATAATAAATTATATAGATCTTCATAATAAATTACCTAGTATTTATATAATAATATATAGTCTATAGAATAATACCTAATGAAAATTAAGATTGATATTTAACAAGCTGACCAATGATGGGCATGGTACAAGATGACTTTTCCCAGGAGTTATTCATCACCCTCCCTTCCCTTGCCTTTTCCTACTGTAGAAATTCAAAAGCAAAGCTCTTTTCTCATCCATTGCTGCTAGGGATGACCATGTAACACTGTTTTGGCCAAACAGGGGTAAACAGGAGTCCCTTGGGGAGACTTCAGAAAAGGGTTTTTTTTTTTAATTCACTATTTGCAGGGCAGAAGTAGGGACACAGACACAGAGAACAGACTTGTGCACACAGGAGGGAGAGAGTGGCGTGAATTGAGAGTGTAATGTAGAAATATATACATCACCATATTTAAAATAGATAACCTGTGGGAATTTGCTATAAGACACAGGAAGCTCAAATGGGGGCTCTGTGACAATCTAGAGGAGTGGGATTGGGTGAGTGGTGGGACGGAGTTTCAAGAAGGAAGGGGACATACGTATGCCTATGGCTGACTCATGTTGATGTGTAGTAGAGACCAACATTATATTGTGCCCTCCAATTAAAAAATAAAAAGGGACAGGATCAGCTTTTACCCATCTTGTCCTTTTGCTACTTCCACCTCGTTCCTTCTGAGAGAGCAAATTCAAGGCCTGAAATTGCAGCTGCCATTTGGTGACCAGGAGGGGACAAGCAGAGGGACAAAGGCCTGGAAAGCAAGGAAAGTGAACCAGACAGACAAAAGAATGTCAGTTCTTGCCAGCAATCCTGAGTCTCTGTAGCAATCTCAAGCTGTCCGCCTCTTATCAGTGGAGAAAAATAAAACCGTAATGAATACAAGATGGGTTCTAGATGATCAACTCAGGATTCAAATGAAAAGACAATGCTTTGGTCCTAGCTCTGTTACTTACTAGCTATATAACACTGGTCATATCACAAAGTTCTGATTCTTCCTCTGTTAGTTAGTCAAGAAAACTCTTGACCTTCTCACTCTAGAATTATCCTATGAGTTAATGTGTTTGGCATAGTTTAGTTAATATGCAGAGCAGTTACTACATTAGGACCCACAATGACTATGTATACCAGGGCCTGGGAGACTGCTCTGTTCAAAGAACTCACAGACCCTTTGATAGGCTTAACTTAAGACCTCTTGGAATTTTTAGCAACATCCAAGGTATGAGAAGCTTGTGTATTCCAAAATGCGTTTGCCCGTTTTGGGTTGGCCAAACTGAGTTGGCATGTTCTTGACGAAGCTTGCTGTGTAAGTGGGCCAACTTCCTGCTTAGCTTGGGTAATCAGTACTCTTGGCCGGGGAGATTTTCCTCAACTCTGGAAGATGCCTTGGGGTATGTGTATAAGGAAAAATTCTCTTGTTAAGGAGGTTCGAGTCCTATTATACTTTCAGGGAAAGAGGTTAAACTGGTCTTCATGACACTTGCAAATGAGGAAGTCAGGATTTAATGTATTGACATCAAAAAATTTGTCTAACTCCATAGAGAAGTGCATCTGGGCATGCTCTTTCACTATGGGATAGTTTGCACAGGCTGTTCCTTTCAATGGAAAGTTCTGTACCTTCCCCAAAAAGTAGGCACATTCATGCATATGCTTTACCTTTTCTGCCTGATGAAGGTATCCTCAGGCTTTTAAGATTCAGCTCAGTGTCTCTTCCTTTCTCAAGTCTTTCCAGACCTCACCACCAGATATTACAAGGCACATATGGCATACTCTAGTCTCTTCTGACCTCTCCACCCTTGGCCATTAGACTGTAAGCTCCTGGAAGACAGGGGCACCGTATTATTTGTTCTTGTATTTCCAACATTCAATGCAGTGTATCTTCTACAGTAACTTGACAAGTTTGCTGAATAATTACATGGATTAATACATGAGTGAAAAATGGTCAGATGATAATTAACTCTCAACTAGTATTATTAGCCTGGCAGCCCTCCCTGCTGTTTAAGGTATAAGAATCTCAAATAGGGACTTCACTCTTAGTCCAATGGTTAAGACTCCATGCTCCCAATGCAGGGGGTTAGGGTTCAACCCTTGGTCAGGGAACTAGATCCCACATGGCACAATGAAGACCCTGCATAGCCAAAAAAAAAAAAAAGAGAATCTCAAATACCCCACTGACCATCTGGATAGTGTCTGCCAACTCAAAGGAGACAGAAAAACAGAGTGTCAAAAAATATCAACATCATTTTGGTTTATCTGGACAAATTATCTAATGTTTTCAGTTCCCTAAAGCAGCGGGCCACAATGTTAACATAGATCATTTAGACTGGATGTCTGACACAAATTAGTAGTATTAAAGAGGGAGATAAGGATTGTAATGTTTAAAAAGAGCAGAGATATTCAATTTTTGGTGGTTAAAATATTTTCTTCTTTTGTCTAAGGACATAAAGGAAATCTTTTATGAAAGTCTTGTTAAGGCATATAGCAAGTTTTAAAAAGTTTCAAGGCAAATTATTAGCAAACTCAGTCTATCTTTCAAGATGAGGAATAATTTAAAGCAATTGAACACAGTTCTTACTTATCCTTGAAGAACCACTTCAAACATCGTTTCTTCTAAATAGATTTTCTTGACTTGTTCCCAGCATCACCACTGACACAGTGATTAAATTTTTTCTCAGCATAATGTCCAAACTTCTCTTATATTATTGAGATATAATTCACATGCCAGACTATTCACTGAGCCACTGTACAATCCTATGGTGTTTACTATAATACATTTGCAGATATGTGCAACTATCACTGCAATCAATTTTAAAACATTTTCATCTCATTCCTGTCCTTCCATTCTCCTCAGCTCTAAGGAACCAGTAATCAACTTTCTGTCTCAATGGATCTCTCTATTAGGGACTTTAATGCATTGTCTTTTGTGTCTGGCTTCCTTCATTTAGCATGTTTTCAAAGTTCATCCATTTGTAGCATGAATTAGTACTTTATTTCTCTTTTTGACTGAGTAATATTTCATTGTGTAGATATACCCTATATTGTTTATCCATTCATCTATTAATGAACATCTCACTGTTTTACACCTGTTGGCTATTATGAATGATCCTGCTATAAATATTTGTGTAAAACTTTTTATATCAACATGTTGTAATTTCTCTTGGATGTATACTTGGGAATGGAATTGTTGGGTTATATGGTAATTCTCTTCCAAGGTGGTGCTAGTGGTAAAGAACCCACCTGCCAATGCAGGAGATGTAAGGAATGCAGGTTCAATCCCTGGATCAGGAAGATCCCCTGGAGGAGTGCATGGCAACCCACCACAGTATTCTCGCCTGGCAAATCCCATGGACAGAGGACCCTGGCAGGCTATGGTTCATAGGGTAGCAAAAAGTTGGACACAACTGAAGCAACTTAGCACGCACACATGCATGGTAATTCTGTTTCATCATTTGAGGAACTGCCAGATTATTTTCTAAAGCAGTTGTGGCATTTTATAGTCTCACTAGCTGTGTATGGGTGTTCAATATCTCCATACAATTGTTATATTTTTTGTTCTCTAACTTTCTCATTCAAGCTATGCTAGTGTTTGCAGAATGGTATCTCACTGTGGTTTTGATTTGCATTCACTGATGACTAATGATGTTTAACAGTTTTTTCCTGTACTTGCTGGTTATTTGCATATCTTCCTTGAAGACACACCTATTCAGATTTTTTGCCCACTTCTTTATTGGGTGGTCTTTTTATCATTCAGTTGTAAATGTCTATTATATATTCCAGGTACAAATTTATCAGCTACATGATTTGCAAATATTTTCTTGCATTTTGTGGTGTTTTGTTTGTTTGTTTTACTTTCTTGTAAAAGTAAGTAAAAGGGGCACTCTAGGGGGTGTTGAAATATTGATGAAGACCAATTTATTTTTTCTTTTGTTGCTCATACTTTTGCCAAATCTGAAGGCATGAAGTTTTCTGCCTATGCTTTCATCTAAGAGTTTTATAGCTTTAGCTCTTATGTTTAGGTAATTAATCCATTTTGAATTAACTTTTCTGTATGAAATGGACTTCATTCTTTTGTAAATTGATACCCATTTGTCCCAGCACCATTTGTTGAGCATACTATTTTTTTTCTCATTGAATAGTCTTAGTAATCCTGTTGGTTGTCAGTTGACCTTAGATGTATTTATTTAGATTTGTATTTAATTTATTTCTGGAGTCTCAACTTTTTCCTATTGATCTATATGTATGTCTGTCTTTGTTCCAATAAGACACTGTTTTCATTACATTATTTTGTAGTAAGTTTTGAAATTAGGAATGAGTTCTACTTTTTTCTTCTTTTTTTCATAATTATTTTGACTATTATGGGTTTCTTTACCATCTGAGCCACCAGGGAAGCCCTATTATGGGTTTCTTTCAATTCAATATGAATTTCAGAATCAGACTGTTTTTATAATATAGTCAACTGAATTTCTAATAGGAATTGTGTTAAATCTGTAGGTCAGCTTTGAGAGTACTGCCATCTTAACAGTATTCAATCTTCTGATCCATAAACATGGGTGATTTTCATTTATTTAGATCTTTGTTAAATTTTTAAGAATATTTTTTAGTTTTCAGAGTATGTTTTACACTTTTTGGATAAATTTATTTCTAAATATTTTATTCTTCTGCTGCTATTGTGAAAGGAATTGTCTTCTTACTTTCATTTTCAAACTGAAAATGAAGCCACCTGGACATTTGTTTTCTTTACAGGTAAGTTTTTTTTGAAAACTAATCTGATCTCTACACTTGCTATAACTTTACTCAGATTATCTATTTTTAAAAATTAGTTTAGTTTCTTAAATGAGTCTTTTGAGGAATTAGTCATTTCGTCTAAGTTATCAATTCACTGGCATACAATAGTTTATAATAGTCCTTTCAATCATTTTTATACCTGTAAGATCAATAATAATGTCCCCTGTTAATGTCTTGAGTCTCTTTTCTTCTTGGTCAAGCTAGCTAAATGTTTGCCAATTTATCTTTATAATTATTACATCTCTCTGATGAATTGGCTCCTTCTCATTATAAATGGAAGTGTTGTAGCATGTTTGCCTCAGATTTCTGGCTTAAGTTTTGGGTGGATGATGGCACTATTTAAAGCCAAATTCTTAACTTGCCATTCCCCGTTCAGCATTTTTCAATACTTACCCAGGCCTTTCAGGATAAAATATAAATTTCTTAGGTTTTGAAAATGTTCTGAGAGTTACTTGTTCACATCTTAATTACTTCTCTGGTCAGTCACCATCAAAGTTTCTCTCATTTCATTATAAATGACTTGGTGTACATGTGCATCCTGGCCAGTTGCAAAAACTTGGTTTTCTTCACCTGCTATTTTCCTGCATGTCTTTTGCCTACACTATCATTCATTCTCTTCTTTATTTAGCTAACTCCTTGAATTTCAAAGCTCAGATCAACTGTTCTCTTCTCTGGGGAGAAGATTCTTCCTCTATTGTTTAGGTTTTTGAGGCATATTAGGCCTACTTTGTACAACCCTGACATTCCACTCAATAACTGTAGGGTAATTATTATTTTGTTGGTTAGCTTTTCAGTTAGGCTTTAAGTTTTATATAGTCAGACAATAGATTTCATTTTTACTTGCATCATTAAAACATCATACAATAGGTGTTCAATACAATGTATAACTGAACAAGGGACTAAACGGACAGATGAATAAATTATTCTCAATTCAAAGAATAAAAAAAGATTTCATGGAATAATTGCCTGGCTTTGAATTATACTCCTCACTCTTTTTAAAAATTGTATTTATTTGTTTTTGGCTGTGCTGGGTCTTTGTGGCTGTGCTGGGTCTTTTTTCCTGAATGGGCTTTTCTTTAGTTGTGGCAAGTGGGGGCTACCCTCTAGTTGAGGTACGAGAGCTTCCCATCGCAGTGGCTTCTCTTCTTGTGGAACACGGGCTCAAGGGTGTGTGGGCTTCAGTAGTTGTAATGCATGGGCTCAATAATTGTGGATCCCAGGCTCTAGAGAACAGGCTCAATGTGGTGCATGGGCTTAGTTGCTCCACGGCATGTGGCATTTTCCCAGACCAAGGATCGAACACGTGGATTTTTTACTACTGAGCCACAAGGGAAACCCTATACTCCTCACTCTGAAGCAGGGATAGGACGGAGACAAGCATAAATCACATACCAGGTACATGTGTCCTGAGGCCCTGAGTGAATAATGGTGAGAAGGCGGGGGTTTCAGGCAGACAAAAGTGTTGGAGTAATAGCTGAGATGCAACATGGTATAGAATATGTTTGGCTAGTTGTGAGGGGTCCACTTTGGCTGATTCTTGGGGTGATTGTAGGGGATAGTGGGACTCAAAACCCCTCAAGTGCCAAACTTATCAGCATTTTGATTTTGAATGGGTTAAATGGAGGAGTTATGGCATTGTTGAAATTGCTGAGACTGGAGCTAACATATACACACTATATTTAAAACAGCTAGCCAACAAGGACCCATTGTATAGCACAGGGAACTATATTCAACTGTCAGTGATAAGCAATATGAGAAAAGAATTTGAAAAAGAAAGAGTATTGCGTATGGATAGGCTTCCCAGGTGGCACAAGTGGTAAAGAACTCACCTGCCAATGCAGGTAGAGGTAAGAGGCGTGGGTTCGATCCCTGGGTCAGGAAGATACCCTGGAGGAGGGCATCGCCACCCACTCTGTTATTCTTGCCTGGAGACTCTCATGGTCAGAGGAGACTAGAGGGCTAGAGTCTATGGGGTCACAAAGAGTCAGATGTGACTGAAGCAACTTAGAACATGCATAACTGAATCACTTTACAGTACACCTGAAGCTAACCCAATACTGTAAATCAGAATGAAGTGCTGGGGCTTCAGCTGGTTTGAAAATTGATCTGCTATGCTAATATGATTTCTGGCTTTTTAAATTCTGCCCAGAGCATTGGAAAGCAGAATCATTGTACTTAACATAATAGATTGCATCTAAGAGGTCTCTTACCCACTCCAGTGTTCTTGCCTGGAGAATCCCAGGGACGGTGGAGCCTGGTGGGCTGCCGTCTATGGGGTCGCACAGAGTCGGACACAACTGAAGCGACTTAGCAGCAGCAGCAAGAGGTCTCTTAATTCTATAATATAATAATTCTGGCCCTATACAACAGGCATATTAAATTTACTTGCTGTATTTATTGTTAAAATATTTGATTATTTGTGTTATACATCCTTGTATTTCAGATTACATGATTTGGTGATTTGAAGCTGTTATTGGAAACTTAACTCTAACTGAGCTGGCAGTATCCAAGAAGATGATCTTGGGTAAATCCATTTCATTTTTGCTCTCTTTGCAGGGTCTGATTTTCCTATTCTGTGCCATTTGAAAATGACAGGCCCTCTTGCTTTCACTTCTTTCCAAACTCATGTCCCATGATTTATAAGAAACATTTTGTTATTATCTGCCAGGTTATTGTTCAAGGTTCTACTTGTTGTTGTAGGTCAGTTGCTAAGTCGTGTCCAACTCTTTGTGACCCCATGAACTGAAGCACGCCAACCTTCCCTGTCCCTTCACAGTCTTCCAGAGTTTGTTCAAACTCATGTCCATTGAGTCAGTGATGTCATCCAACCATCTCGTCCTCTGCCACCTCCTCCTCTTGCCTCAATATTTCCCAGCATCAGGGTCTTTTCCAATGAGTTGGCACTTCCTGACAGGTAGTCAAAATATTAGAGCTTCAGCAACAGCTTTTCCAACAGATATTCAGGGTTGATTTCCTTTAGGATTGACTGGTTTAATCTCCTTGCTGTCAAGGTCTGTCTAGAGTCTTCTCCAGCACCACAGTTCGAAAGCATCAATTCTTTGGCACTTAGCCTTCTTTATGGTCCAACTCTCACTCCCATCATGACTACTGGAAAAACCACAGCTTTGACTATATAGACCTTTTTTTGGCAAAGTGATGTCTCTTCTTTTTAATACACTGTCTAGGTTTGTTATAGCTATTCTCCCAAGGAGTAAGCATCTCTTAATTTCGTGGCTGCAGTCCCTGTCCCCATTGATTTTGGAGCCCAAGAAAATGAAATCTATCAGTTTCCACTTTTTCCTCATCTATTTTCCATGAAGTTATAGGATCAAATGCCATGATCTTAGTTTTTTAAATGTTCAGTTTTAAGCCAGCTTTTTCACTCTCTTCTTTCATTTTCAGCAAGAGGTTTTTTAGTTCCTCACTTTCTGCCATTAAAGCGGTATCATCTGCATATCTGAGATTGTTGATATTTCTCCCAGCAATCTTGATTCCAGCTTGTGAATCATCCAGCTCATCATTTTGTATGATGTACTCTGCATATAAGTTAAATAAACAGGGTGACAATATACAGTTTTGACGTACTCCTTTTCCAATTTTGAACCAGTCTGTTGTTCCATGTCCAGTTCTAACTGTTGCTTCTTGTCCTGCATACAGGTTTCTCAGGAGGCTTGTAAGGTGGTCTGGTTTTCCCATCTTTTTAAGAATATTCCACAGTTGTGATCAACACAGTCAAAGGCTTTAAAGTAGTCAATGAAGCACAAGCAGATGGTTTTTTGGAATTCCCTTGCTTTTTCTATGATCTAACGGATGTTGGCAATTTGATCTCTGATTCCTCTGCCTTTTCTAAATCCAGCTTATACATCTGGAAATTCTCAGTTCACATATTGCTGAAGCTTAGCTTGAAGGATTTTGAGCACAATTTTACTAGCATGTGAAATAAGTGCAATTGTACTTTAATTTGAACATTCTTTGGCATTGCCTTTCTTAGGGATTGGAATGAAAACTGACCTTTTTCAGTCCTGTGGCCACTGCTGAGTTTTCCAAATGTGCTGGCATATTGAATCCAGCCCTTTAACAGCATATTTTAGGATTTGAAATAGCTCAGTTGGAATTCCATCTCCTCCTCTAAGCTTTGTTTGTAGTAGTGCCTCCCTCGGCCCACTTGACTTCACACTGCAAGATGTCTGGCTCTAGGTAAGTGCCCATACCATTGTGGTTATCTGGGTCATTAAGAGACTTTTTGTACAGTTCTGTGTGTTCTTGCCACCTTTTCTTAATCTCATTTACTTCTGTTAGGTCCTTGCCATTTTTATTCTTTATTGTGCCTATCTTTGCATGAAATATTCCCTTAGTAACTCCAATTTTCTTAAAGAGATCTCTAGTTTCTCTAATTCTATCATTTTTCTCTATTTCTTTGCATCATTCACTTTAGTAGGAAGTCAAGAAATACCTAGAGTAACTGGCAAGTATGGCCCTGGAATACAAAATAAAGCAGGGCAAAGGCTAACAGAGTTTGCCAAGAAAATGCACTGATTATAGCAAATACCCTCTTCCAATAACACAAAAGACAACTCTACACATTGATATCACCAGATGGTCAGTACTGCAATCAGATTGATTATATTCTTTGCAGCCAAAGATGCAGAAGCTCTATACAGTCAGCAAAATCAAGACATAGAGCTGATTGTGGCTCAGATCATCAGCTTTGTATTGCAAAATTCAGGCTCAAGTTGAAGAAAGTAGGGAAAACCACTAGGCCATTCAGATATGATCTAAATCAAATCTTTTATGAATATACAGTGGAGGTGATGAATAGATTCAAGGGACTAGATCTGGTATACAGAGTGCCTGAAGAACTATTGATGGAGGTTCATAACATTGTACAGGAGGTGGTGACCAAAACCATCCTTAAGAAAAAGAAATGCAAGAAGGCAAACTGGCTGCCTGAGGAGGGCTTACAAATAAGCTGAGAAAAGAAGAGAAGCAAAAGGCAAAGGAGAAAGGGTAAGATATACCAAACTGAATGCAGAACTCCAGAGAATAGCAAGAAGAGGTAAGAAAGTCTTCTTGAATGCACAGTGCAAAGATTCTACTTATGAGCCCCCAAACGAATAAAAAGCCTGAAGCCATCTCAAGTTCCTTCTGGGTGCCAAGGCGTCTAGCCCATCATAGGTGCCCAATGATACCCTCTGCCTTCGTGTGACACACGAGGACGTCCCTTCCACGCTGGTGGTGGTGGTGGTGGTGGTGTGTGTGTTGGTCACTCAGTTGTGTCTGACTCCTTGCGACCTCATGGATTGTAGTCCACCAGGCTCTTCTGTGCATGAGGATTCTCCAGGCAAGAATACTGGAGTGAGTTGCCATTTCCGTCTCCAGGGGGCCTTCCTGATCCAGGGGTTGAACCCAGGTCTCCTGCATTGCAGGCAGATGCTTTACTGTCTGAGCTACTAGGGAAACCCATGCTTGTGCTAGAACATTATGATTATTACACAATTCAGTTCTGTATTTTATTTAAAAAATAAGGAAAACAAAACAGTATTCAATTATTTCTTGCTGTCTATTGGGACTGTAAATTCTCCTTTTCAGAGTGGATTAGAATCTTCCTGACTTCAGAATCTGAGCCCATTATGTACTTTGTAATCTATAATACCTAACATAGTGTTCTGTTCCTAAATAAATGACTTCCTAAAGAAATAAATAATTTTGTAAAGAAATATTAAGTATACTTCTCTTAGTTCTCTCAGATTTTGCTATTATTAAAATTATTTTTCACCAGATACTATTAAAAATCAGTGGTTAAAAAGCTTTACTAATTGTAATAGTGTATCATTTAAAGTCGGTTCTAAATTCCTATATAGACAGCCTCATTAAGCACGATTATGTCTATGGGCTTATCTCTGTGGAACAGGCAGCAATATTAACGCTAAAAGAAAGTACAATACAGATGTGGGTTTTTTGGGACATAGGTTTTTTTGAGTTATAGCAGGCAGAGCTTGAAGAGATGAACTAAAATTAGGGTAAGCAATTTCAAGGTATTTTGACTAGAGTTGTTGGACAACTGAGCAGAGAATGCCTTATTACCATTCTCTCTCAATAGCGTAGTTGGGCCCCAGGGAATACATACATATACATATACATATACACACACACACACACACACACACACACACACACACACACACACACACACACATTCCAAGGTGGCACTTATTGTAAAAAACTTGCCTGTCAATGCTGGAGACATGAGACACTGGTTTGATCCCTTGTTCAGGAAGATCCCCTGGAGGAGGGCATGGCAACCCACTCCAATATTCTTGTCTGGAGAAACCCATGGACAGAGGGCTATAGTCCATAGGGTCACAGAGTTGGACACAACTGAAGAGACTTGGCATGCACACAATATATATAATATATATGTTAAATTATATATTAATATTTATATATAATGAATATTATATATATATATATATATACTTTTTCTTTTTTTGCAAGGAGGGTACTTTAAAGGCACTGATGAATGAGAAGCCATCCTGTCAAGCTGGCTGGGACCAGATTAAATCCAATGAGGCTGACACTAACTTGGGGTGAGTGAGTGGTTATGATGGGGCTGAAAAGTAGGAAAGCATTTCTTCAAACACACCTGGCCATTGTTCCCAAAGAAAAAGTGAAGAGACTTTGCAAAAATTTCAGGTTACAAAACATTTCTTAGGATCTATCCATGCCCGGAGCCTCATCAGAGCCATCTAAGTCCATCGATTATTATATGTGTCATCTAAGCTATTCATTAACTCAGGAAAAAGTCACAGACAAGTGTTTAGAAAAATGCACAGAGGTTACATGAAGATGTATATTTTTCCAAACCAGCACTTATGTTAAGGTATGTCAGAACTATCTACAAGTTACTTTAATGGGACCACTTTCTAAATGCAACAAGTTCAGTAAATCACTCTACTTTTCTTTGTCTTTTCATCTTGCATGTAAAATTTTAACCACAGTGGAGGGAGAAAATCTTTGGCCCAAAAAACAAATGTCTTATCCACAGATACAGGTAAAGGGAAACATTGTTGCTTCCTACTCTGGTGGTGGTGGTGTGTGTGTTGGTCACTCAGTTGTATCCTACTCTTTGTGACCCCATGTACTTTAGCCCACCAGGCTCCTCTGTCCATGGGATTTCCCAGGCAAGAATACTGGAGTGGGTTGCCATTTCCTACCCCAGGGGATCTTCATGACCCAGGGATTGAACCCGCATCTCCTGCATTGCAGGCGGATTCTTTATCCCTGAGCCACCATAGAAGCCCAAGATGGAAACCATAGCTCTTCAGTGATGGCATTAGTCAATGTGATTTGTTTTTAATTTGTTACAGGGTCAAATATCACTGGTAAGTGGCATAAAATGCTTCAAAGTATTCCTGTGCTTGTGCAGTTGCTCTAAGGACTTAAAGAGGGAAATCTTAAAGCAACATGCTCTGATCAGGAAACAGCTGGCAATGGCAGCGACCTGATATGGAGCCATCAAGAACTGAAGGTTTATTTTGAATGAGAGGTGTTGTCCAGCTGTGAGACTGAGTGATGGCAGCTGAGAATAAGTACACAAGCAATCATGACTCCAGGTATGAAGTTATTGAGACTGTATCTTGTTTTCCTTCTTTTTCTGCTATTGCATCCATACGGCTGCGTTCAATCCTATCTGTGGAGGAGGAATAAAGTTCTTCAGTTTATTCTTCTTATTAACGACAGTTTCTGAGCTGTCATGATTTGGAATTATAATGATAAAAATGGCTCTTTCAGATAAAAGAAGCAATATATTCCAAAGTCAAATTATGTATTGGACAGGTAAGAATGCTTCATCATTAAATAGTCTTTAATAAGCTTTGTCATTAATTTTTTATATTAGTTGTTCTCCCTTTTCTGTAGTTATATAGCTTTGAGCCAAGTCATTTCATTCTTCCTGGTTTGTACCAAAGTTACAGTTTTATTGCAATAGACCATATGAACTGCTCAATTAATTATTTGTTTTTGAACAATCTAAAATTGCAACATTTTCTATTTGATTGCCACTTTAGGAGTTTGCAAAGCACTTTAGCATGCCTTATTTAAATTAAAGTTCACTGCAACATAAAGATATTGCCCAAAATATGTGGTTTTTAAGCCTCAGTATTTTATAGTCATATTCCATGTATCATATCCACATATCATAGACACAGAGACAGACAAATACAAATACATACCTATGAAAGCCATATTCCCCAAATTTATGCTTTGTGCTTTCTTTTAGGGTTTTCTTATCAATATAATTAAAAAACCCCTCTTCCTGTTTGTATTACAGAAAAAACCTATTTGATGATTCAGAAATTTTACCCTGTTCCTTTTTTGGTTCTTATAATTATGTAAGGCACTGATTGGGCCAGTTACCACATGGAATATGAATATGGATAAGATAAAATTCTTTACTTCAGTGAGATTAAAAGTCATTTACTTTCTTCACCCAATCCTTCCCAACCAGCACTTTCACTAGACAATTTCAGTAGGAAAAAAAGGTACTTATTTTAGAACCTGGGGAGGCAAGCTGGAGCCTGGGCAGATTTTCCACTTGTTGGAACTGTTTTGACCTTGCCTAAATGTACAACACTCTTTTTCATCTGGTTGCCTTTATAATGCAAAGGGCAGAGCCAAATGGCTCAGAGCACAATCAGTGGGTCCAGAGTATTGAAACACTCTCTCAATGACAGTGCCAAGTTACTTTTTTGTTCGTGAAACACTTGAAAAATGAGAAAGAACATCAGGCTTTCAAGAGAGAACTGAGAGAGTTGGTTCCCAATGCTTTCATTACCAAAAGAGGGTGTTAAAATGCATAGAAATGTTAAATCTCTACTAAAAAATATCAATGAATGACACATCTAGTTGCAGCTCATTCGACCTTGATTTAAAAATCATTTGCAATCTTAAAATAGAATGGTTCTGAAATATAAAAAGTATTTCAGTTTTACCTCCTGAGTGTGAATGTATTTGAAAAATCAGAGGGGAAGCTGTCAAAGGGAAGTAGAATATCTGTACCACCACCTACACTCTCTCAAACAAAAATTATAATGTAGTTATACAGAAGTATGTTCTAACGGAACACTCATTTTGTTAAAATGTGTGTGGGACCCTGTAGGTTTAAAAAGTGCCAGGTCTGACCATAAGATAAAATAATAATACCACTAGTTGGTATTCATATAGCATTTTTCTACTGAAGACCTTAAAATGATTTATGTGTATAATTCAATCTTCTGGTGATGTTATTTGGAATCTTAGCCAGTATGCTTTTAATACATCAAGCAACCTGGAAAATGATCAAGCCTCACTGTAGATGAAGTTTTTAGGAATTTAATTTCTTGTTGCAAACCTGGGAAATAAGAGAGTAATGATCCCTAAACCAAGGCAACTCTTGCACGTAGGCAACTTCTCTATAGACTGTTGCTACATGTGGTATGAAGGACACCATTCAAAGCCCCCACAATGTTGCTGCTGCTGCTGCTGCTAAGTCGCTTCAGTCATGTCTGACTCTGTGACCCCATAGACAGCAGCCCACCAGGCTTCCCCGTCCCTGGGATTCTCCAGGCAAGAACACTGGAGTGGGTTGCCATTTCCTTCTCCAATGCATGAAAGTGAAAAGTGAAAGTGAAGTCTCTCATTCGTGTTTGACTCTTTGCGACCCCATGGACTGCAGCCTACCAGGCTCCTCCGTCCATGGGATTTTCCAGGCAAGAGTACTGGAGTGGGGTGCCATTGCCTTCTCCGCCCCACAATGTTACACTCCATTTAATATGCTGCCAAGTAACAAATTTCAAGGCAAAACTTTAATTCAATCGTTTCTTTGAAAGGTTCAGTGTCTCTACTCAGAAATGATAGAGGATTTATTCAAAAAATTAAAATCTGATGAAGAGGCTACTTGAGAATTTCTAGTATTGCAGCAACATTTTATACACATTTTTTCTATTTAAAGCACTTATATTTCACATCAAGATTGCTATTTTAGGTTAAGATACCATGTTAAAGAACTGTTGTGTCCTTATGATATGAGGATTGATGTAAGATAAAGCACTTCGTTGCCATGGGGATCAGTAAATAGTCTTGATCTGGGATACTAGTTTCCATTGCCAAGACATGGGTGGAATAAGGTGGTTCCCACAGACTCTGTTTTCTCTAGACTAAAAATACTGTATGATTTCCATTAAAGGACAATTAAAAAATTTCCTGATGGTTTTGCTTAAAGGAAACATACCCTATCATTTTCAGAACAGTTAATCAGTGAGCTCATGAGGCAGTATTTTGAGATTATATTTGTATGTAATATTAATTATGCCCACACTAGGTTGTATCAAAGGTGCTGTAGCAACTGCCGCTTTTTTTAGTATTGTTTCATGTGGTCTTAGAGAAGAAATAGTTTATGAAGATATAAACAAAATTATTCCTTTTAAGTTTGACAATATAAAGCTTAGCACATTGAAGTGAACCCTTTAAAAAAGTGTTGGTTTGCAAAATACTGTTCCAAACTGTTGTGATGAACATGAATTCTATTAATATTGCTTTTATGGCCTCTAGTCAAAAAAGCCAAAGCCTTGCATTTTTCCCCTTAAGCTTATTATTAAATAATATGTCAACATAAATTTAATTAACCTGTGTATGTATATATATATATATATATATATATGAGGTTATAGAACTTGCAAAGTGATTTTACCACCAATCATTTTGCCTGATGTATGTCACCATTTTCTTAGATAGGCAGAGCTGGTAGTTACTAGTCTCTTTTTGTATGGTGAGATTCAGGATTAAAAAGATAAAAATGCTTGCCTAAAGCTACGTGGAAAATAAGAGTACGTTTGAGCACCAGATCCCAAAATGAAAACTACTCTCCCTATTCTACTGTAATATTATGAAAACAACATACATCATCTCATTCAGTCATTTCCTATGAACTCTATCGTTACATCATCAAGACATGAATTTGATTCTGTGACAATAACACTAAAGTATCATCTGAATATTGAAAATTTGGTTGAACTAAATAGCAGTGAATTATAATTATCCATTGGCTGGGGCTAGGAATTCTACACATTGTCCTATAAATTAGAGTATTTATTTTAAGAAAATTTGACACACATTGAAAGAAATCACTGCAGATGGTGACTGTAGCCATGAAATTAAAAGACACTTGATCCTTGGAAGTAAAGTTATGACTAACCTAGACAGCATATTAAAAAGCAGAGACATTACTTTGCCAGCAAAGATCCATCTAATCAAAGCTATGGTTTTTCCAGTAGTCATGTATGGATGTGAAAGTTGGACTATAAAGAAAGCTGAGCGCCGAAGCATTGATGCTTTTGAACTGTGGTGTTGGAGAAGACTCTTGAGAGTCCCTTGGACTGCAAGGAGATCCAACCAGTCCATCCTAAAGGAAATCACTCCTGTATATTCATTGGAAGGGCTGAAGCTGAAACTCCAATACTTTGGCCACCCGATGTGAAGAACTGACTATTTGAAAAGACCCTGATGCTGGGAATGGCACCCCACTCCAGTACTCTTGCCTGGAAAATCCCATGGACAGAGGAGCCTGGTAGGCTGCAGTCCATGGGGTCGCACAGAGTCGGACACGACTGAGCGACTTCACTTTCACTTTTCACTTTCATGCACTGGAGAAGGAAATGGCAACCCACTCCAGTGTTCTTGCCTGGAGAATCCCAGGGACAGGGGAGCCTAGTGGGCTGCCGTCTATGGGGTCGCACAGAGTCAGACACGACTGAAGCGACTTAGCAGCAGCAGCAGATGCTGGGAAAGATTGAAAGCAGCAGGAGAAGGGAACGACAGAGGATGAGATGGCTGGATGGCATCACCGACTCAATGGACATGAGTTTGAATAAACTCTGGGAGTTGGTGATGGACAGGAAGGCCTGGCGTGCTGCAGTCCATGGGGTCGCAGAGTCAGACACGACTGAACGACTGAACTGAACTGAAAGTAACTAATTTTAAGTTTTGTTATAAACTCTGCCCAAATCAAATTTAATTTTCCTACTCAGAAGGTGAGTTTCCTTTCCCTTCTGTTTTTTTTTATCCAATGACCTCTGTGGCTTGTCAGCCTTAGTAAGTTTATCATTGTACAACTTAACCTATTTGGGGGTATTACTTTGATGGATGTCAAGCTAACACAGCCAGGTTTAAAATATTATTGTTATTATTCCTCATGCTGTCTTCCTTTAAGGTATGTGCTTTATATAGGGTATTTATTGGGCTATTTCCAGTTTTAAATGAGTGTAATTCATCAAGGGAGCAACACAAGCTAAAGAACCAAAGTGTATGCATATTGATGGACTCTGCTTCAGGAGTTTTAAAATACGTGCTTTCCTCTATTCAAACATCACCCTCTTTCATGCAGGCTCATCCCTCTCTGAACATCATTTATAAAAGCTGTCACTCGACTCGATAAGGGTCTCATTTTTCTCACCTGCTCCACAGGAGAGGCATCTGCTGGTTCCTGATACCCAGGTCCCTGGAGTTAAATGCTTCATGTCTCTACTGTCTTCCTTATTATCTTACCCTTTACTTCTATGAGCCACCCCCATAACTTTCCACAATCTTAATTCTCTCCTTAAATAATAGAGTTAGTTTCTTATGTTTGCAACCAGAGAATCCTGCTTGCTGTAGAAGAGTAAAAAGTAGGTATTTTAATTAGTGCTTCCTTTCTCTTTGAGCAATACTGTAAAATAACCCACTATTTTTGTCACTGAGCAATATTTATTATAGCAATATTATCGTTTTCTTAAATTACTAACATTCATTTACTGAGATACTGTGCCTTTTGCTTGAATCTCACAATGTTTTTCATAACCCATTTTAGGAGGGAGCCCCAGTGAAATGTACCTGTTTATCAAAGCTCCCTACAATCTTTATTATTTGGAGTTATGGGTCCCAAAATGTATCATCTGGATTTGAGATTCACTCATTTGGCTAGCACACCACTTGACCAGGCTCATTTAGGAGACAGAGAAATTGAAGTTCTGGTTACCTAGGTATATCTCTAGGTCAAAAGTTGTTTCTCTTTTCTCCAGCCTAGCAATCTGTTTGCTCTGCTAATTGAACTACTCCAGTCAGATCAATACCATCCCTTATCTGCAGTGAGGCAGGTAAGAAATCCAATCCCAGGTGGTGGATGAGCTGCTTTTCCCTCCTGCATGCCGGCCTACTGATGTAAGTCTTAGCATAACAGATGCTACTGGCAAAAGGTAAGTGTACTAAAATGAGAGCCATGTCCTTGCTGAGTTCCTTTACTCCTGACAGAGCATTAGTATTTCCCCCTCAAAGATCACCATTGCTGCTGCTGCTGCTGCTGAGTCGCTTCAGTGGTGTCCGACTCTGTTCGACCCCATAGACGGCAGCCCACCAGGCTCCCCCGTCCCTGGGATTCTCCAGGCAAGAACACTGGAGTGGGTTGCCATTGCCTTCTCCAATGCATGAAAGTGAAAAGTGAAAGTGAAGTCGCTCAGTCTCGTCAACTCTTAGCGACCCCATGGACTGCAGCCTACTAGGCTCCTCCATCCATGGGATTTTCCAGGCAAGAGTACTGGAGTGGGTTGCCATTGCCTTTACCAATTCAGTTTCTAGGAAGCCTATATTTAGTTCAGGGCTAGAAATAAACCCAAGCATCATCATATCCACTCTTTATCCCTTATCCTTCTTAACATCTTTAAAGGAGGAATGATGAGAACTTATGAGAAAATAAGTTGAAAACTTCCTATTTTTTCCATTAAATCCAGTCCTCCTGTGTCCCTATGTCAGTCACGATCACAATCATTTGCACAGTGACCCAGGTTGGGAACCAAGCTTTCCAACTGGTTACTGTGCCTCCTATCTGGAGTTCTTATTCTTCTATGTTGTATCCAGTATGATCTTTGCTTGTTTGAAATGGACGGTTAGGTTGCTTCCATGTCTTGACTATTGTAAATTGCACTGCAATGAACATTGGGGTGCATGTATCTTTTCTAATTGGAGTGTTCCTCTTTTCCAGATATATGCCCAGGAGTGGAATTGCTGAATCATACAGCAACTCTATATTTAGTTTTTTAAGGAACTTCCATATGGCTCTCTTACAGTGGTTGTATCAATTTACATTTCCACAAACAGCATAGGAGGGTTCCCTTTTCTCCACACATCATCCAGCATTGTTATTTGTAGACTTTTTAATGATGGCCATTCTGACTGGTGTGACGTGCTATATCATTGTAGTTTTGATTTGCATTTCTCTAACGATCAGCGATACTGAGCATCTTTTCATGTACCTGTTGGCCATCTGCATGTCTTTTTTGGAGAAATGTCTGTTTAGGTCTTCTGCTCATTTTTTGATTTTTTTGATACCAAGCTATTTAAGTTGATTGTATATTTTGGAAGTTAAGCCCTTGTTGGTCACATTATTTGCAAATATTTTCTCTAGTCTATAGGTTATTTTTAAATTTTGGTTGTGGTTTCCTTTGCTGTGCAAAGCTTTTAAGTTTAATTAGGTCCCATTTGTTTATTTTTGTTTTTGTTTCCATTACTCTAGGAGACAGATCCAAAAAGATATTGCTATGATATATGTCAAAAAGTGTCCTGCCCATGTTTTCCCCTGGGAGTTGTATAGAATCTGGCCTTACATTTAGGTCTTTAATCCATTTTGAGTTTATTTCTGTGTATGGTATTTGAGAATGTTCTAACTTCATTCTTCTACATGTGGCTGTCCAGTTTTCCCAGCACCACTTATTGAAGAGACTGTTTTTTCTCCTTTGTACAATGTGATCTTTACTAAGTCTGGATCTGATTTTATCACTCTTCTGATTTAAGTCTTACTGTGGCTTCCAAGAGCTTTGTGGTTACTCTCAACTTCCCCAGCTTGCTATACAAGTTCCTTCCTGATTTGGTATCTGCTTGTTTCTTTCAGCTTATCTTCCAGCACTGTCTCATAAGCACCTTTCGCTCTGGTCATATTAAACTATTTGCCTCTGTCCTCAAGGATTTCATAGATGTAATTCTCTCTACTTCAAAATATTCTTACTATTTTTTATCTATCCATTACATTTTTGTTCTTCAAGACCAAGTTTTGAAAAGGAACCCTTCTGATCTCTTAACAATAAAGGTGTGTTTTCCTCTGTGTCTTCAATTCATCCTCAGCAAATATTTTAGCACCTGTCACATAAGATTACATTGTTGGGGACTTGCGTGGTGGCCCAGTGGTTAAGACTCTGCAGTTCCAATGCAGGGGTCAGGGGTTCAATCCCTGGTCAGGGAACTAAGATTCTTCACGCAGCATGGCATGGCCAAAATTAATAAATAAATAGAGATTACATTGCTGATTTACAGCTCTGGGTCTTCCACTGGATGTGAAACTTTAGGAGAGGAAAAGAGTGTATCACTTTGTGTTTATATGCTCCAGTACCCAGTTGTGTGCATAGAATATAGAAAGTCATCAAATTTCCTTCGGGAATTAAAGGAGAAATTTGAGAGTTAATAAACCAAGTAGATAGATGATATAGAGAAATGTAAGTCAGCCAGGAAGGCAGAGTTGCAAAGTACACTTTACCACAAACAATTCCTCCTGGCTAATTATCTCCTTTTGCAATCACCAATCTTTCGATCTTGCTGAAACCACATTTTTTTTTCAAGCCCAGCCTGCTCACTCTCCCTAGGACTCTAGGTGAGGCTCATTTCCCTCTTGTAATAAGCATCTAGTATTGGGTATCATATACTCTTGCTTAACCAAGCTATTTCACTTCCCTGAATCAATTAGCTCCACATTTTCATCTCTTCTAATATGTTTGTTTTTCTATTAAATAGAAACAGAAGTAAATTCCCATTAGTATTTATGGACCTAAACATGCATCTTACAACCACTTTTACTTGAACTCTGGGTAGCTGCACAGCATATGGAGGACAGAATGAAAGCTATAGATTCAGAGGCTAAAGTGTGAACTTCAGTCTTCTCACTTTCTATCTATGTCATGCAGGTAGGGTATTGTTACCTTTCTCTTTAAGCCTCAGGCTCTTTTCAACAAAGCTGGGGATTATAATATCTTCCATAAGCAGTTCTGAAGGATGAGATCTGAAGCATGGGATCCCTACCTAGCACATAGTAGTTTCTCTGTAGATTGATAGTAATTATGTTAATACAAAGAATCTTTCCATTATAATCAGATATACTGATTTCACTTGGTTTCACACTCCTAGGTCATTCAATATTTTAAATCAAATTAAAAAGAGCATTAGAACTGTACATGGAAAAACAGACTGGTTCCATATTGGGGAAGGAGTACGTCAAGGCTGTATATTGTCACCCTGCTTATTTAAGTTATGTGCAGAGTACATCATGAGAAACGCTGGGCTGGAGGAAGCACAAGATGAAATCAAGTTTGCTGGGAGAAATATCAATAACCTCAGATATGCAGATGACACCACACTTATGGCAGAAAGTGAAGAAGAACTAAAGAGCTTCTTGATGAAAGTGAAAGAAGAGAGTGAAAACGTTGGCTTAAAGCTCAACATTCAGAAAACTAAGATCATGGCATCCAGTCCCATCACTTTATGGCAAATGGGGAAATAATGGAAACAGTGGCAGACTTCATTTTCTTGGGCTCCAAAATCACTGCAGATGGTAACTGCAGCCATGAAATTAAAAGACGTTTGCTCCTTGGAAGAAAAGCTGTGACCAACCTAGACAGAGACATTACTTTGCCAACAAAGGTCCGTCTAGTCAAAGCTATGGTTTTTCCAGTAGTCACGTATGGATGTGAGAGTTGGACTATAATGAAACCTGAGTGCCAAAGAGTTGATGCTTTTGAACTGTGGTGTTGGAGAAGACACTTGAGAGTCCCTTGGAGTGCAAGGAGATCCAACCAATCCATCCTAAAGGAGACCAGTCCTGAGTGTTCATTGGAAGGACTGATGTTGAAGTTGAAACTCCAATACTTTGGCCACCTGATGCGAAGAACTGGCTCATTTGAAAAGACCCTGATGCTAGGCAAGATTGAAAGTGGGAGGAGAAGGGGAAGGCAGAGGATGAGATAGTTGGATGGCATCACCGACTCGAAGGACATGAATTTTAGTAAGCTCTGGGAGTTGGTGATGGACAGGGAAGCCTGGCATACTGCAGTCCATGGGGTCACAGTGTCGGACATGACCTAGTGACTGTACTGAACTGAACTGAAAAGAGCATGTGAGACAGAAGGTTCTGAGTTCTAAACAAGAGAAAAAATTTTATTTCAGTTACAGTGACATTGCATACATTGATGTGTGAATGTTGAGGTCACTTGCTTTCTTGATTGGAAAGGTTTTTATTATGATCCTTCAAATATAGATGTGGATGTAAATATGAAAGATACCAAAAAAATTCCAGACTTGTTTTCCTATATTGTCCTTCCTTTTGCCCATTTACTTCATCCTTTCTTGCCATTATTCCCATGGTTCTTGCCATTATTTCTTCTGCTTGAGTACTCAGTGTTCTTATTTTTGCTCATATCTAGCCCACTTCATTATTTAGAGGGCTTTATTGAATTCACATCTCTGGCTTAATATATTCAATCTCCCATGGTTTTCTTAAAGGCTACTTGTACAGACCTTTTCTTCTTGTGCTCATGGTTTCCATTTGCCTCTTTGGATCTATTCTGTCCCTTTCTGTATCCTGGTCAGTCACCTGGGAGATCAATCTTAAGAACAGAATCATCTGGATTTTCTTGCCCTCTGGCTTTCATATGGGCTTAGTCAATGAGAGGCATTGGAAACATATTGAAGACTGGTAGAGGAGGTAGACTGATGTACCACATTCCTTCTGCCATACCAGCCCACTCCCTGACTGGCCAGAGTCCTGGCAGGGGCTGCTCTTCTTCTGGCCACACCTCCTATTGGGCAGACACACATCCACAGCTCCATCTCTATGAGGCTTCATTAACACTTAACTCTTTGCCTTATTATTGTATGTGTAGGCATCAAAGAGCCTTCTTGATATTAGAGTTCCTGGGTACCTCATATATTCTTTTTGGTCCCTGAAGCCTGTCCCAACATCTATAAAAAGTCCCTTCATGAAATCCTTCTCAGTTACATCCTTCCTGCTGGGATCTGCCTGATTCAGTTTCAGCATATCCTCCGTGCCAGGAAAAAGATATTTGCTTGCCGGAATTTGGCTCTGAAGGCTCACAATGGGTGAGGAGATGGGATTATTTGTTAAGTGATGAGATTGAGGTCTATAGGAGTTAAGTTATTGAGCAATACTTGCCCAATCACATGGCTGGTCAATGCATAGTCAGTTCTTTCAAATATTTATCAAAACCTAGAATTAGTCAGGCAGTGGAGATAAAGATAAAACATAGCCTCTACCCTTAATGACTTGCATTTTAGTGTAGGAGAGAGATGGATAACCCAATATTTAAAATATAGCAAAGCTAAATGCCCAGTACTAAGATAATTGGAGCAGGAAAACCCAGTTTAATCTAGGCTTTGCAGATGAAACCAAAAGATGAGGTAGGGAAAGAGAGATGGTTATTTGAGTACAATGTAAAGCAAGCCATCAGTTTGTCTTTTCTCACCTTTTTTCTTGCTGCAGCTCTGGTGATTAGAGTCTATTCCAAGCCTCATTTATTTTCTTCTGGACTGTGGTAAGGCCTACTGGAAAGTAGTGGATAAGCCATGCTTTCTGCCCTTTAATCATTCTCTATATTATGGTCTGCATAATGTTTTCAAAATGCAAATCTGGGACAAATCTCTGCTTAAAAGTATGCAATAATTCTCAGTTTTCTGAGAGTTAGGATAAAGAAAAGGCATGCTAAATAAATGCTTACATCGACTTGTTTCGTTTAGTCTGTTGTTTCTGTTCTGTTTAGTTTCTGTTGTTTAGTCACTAAGTGGTGTCTGACTCTTTGCAACCCCATGTACTGTAGCATGCCAGGCTTCCCTGTCCTTCACTGTCTCGTGAAGTTTGCTCAAACTCATGTCCGTTGAGTCAGCGATGCCACCCAACCATCTCATCCTCTGTTGCTCCCTTCTCCTCCTGCCCTCAATCTTTCCCAGGATCTGTGTCTTTTCTGATGAGTCCTTTCTAATGAGTTTCTGTTCCCGTCACCAGCTTCATGTCTGGCTACCCACTTCTCTCTTTTTGTTTTAATCTATATAACCTTCTTTTAGTTCCTTGAAAATTTTATTCTTCTCCCATCACAAGGCATACATATTCTGTTCCCACACTCCTCTGAACTTCTTGTTATTTATCTGGGGATTTCTCTTCAAACTTCAAGCCTTAGGTAGAAAATCATTTCCATGAGGAAGATACCCCAGGAAATTTCCTGGCCACGTCAGGCCCCCATTTTATGCTTTCCTGACACGCTATAGTTACTCTTGGCATCATTGATCCCAATTCTGATGAAATTAAAAGTGTTCATTTTTTATTTTTACATCTTGTGAACTGGTATGATTTCCATTTCTTTTTTTTTAATTTTATTTTATTTTTAAACTTTACATAATTGTATTAGTTTTGATTTCCATTTCTTAACCAGCTTATCCCTATCTTTAGATTCAATGCTGTACTGATGGTAAAAGCTCAGTAAGTAATTTTTGAATGACTATGTGAATGATTATGAAGAAAGAGTGAATTCTGAGAAAGCGTTGTACATTAGAGAAATATGCATGTAATGTGGAGTGATGAAACATGTGGCTGGAGCCTCATTTACAAAAGCCAAATCCTGAAGGGCCGTAAATGCATAATAAATTTGGATTTACTGTTATCTGTGATAAGCAGCCTTTATTTTTAAGCTTGGACTTTTTCAGGTTTGTTGACTGGCTGAAGAATGATTGTTGTAGAGAGAAGCTGGAGTCAAAGAGACTAATTAAGGGGCAAATGCATTTATCTGGCAGAGAAAAATTAAGAGCATATACTGATGTAGTATTTCTCAAGTTTGCTGCAAATCTTAATGACCTGGATAGCTAATAAATACCACAGAGGCCCAGGCTCCTTGAAGTGGGACAGGGCACAATCCTTTGTATTTTCACCAATACAAATTTCCCCAGGGATTTCTGATATACATACATTTCCCCCCGCTGCGGATCAGTTTACTATTGCTTTTCCTTGTAGGGAAGGGGAAAAGGGGCCAAGAAGGTGGTTCACTTCTCTCCTCTTCTGTGCTTCTTCTAAGTCCAAAGTCAGTGTTTCTTCTCTCTTGCTCCTAGTCAGATTCAGACTTCTAAGCTTCAGAATCCTCATATGTAAAATGAGGGATCTAGACACATTCTCACCCACTTTTAAGAATCTATAAAATGAAACAGCACATGAGATGGTCTTTTTGATATACTGCCAGGATGCTTATTGAAGAAAGTTGCTAAATTAAATTAGAATATACTCATGATCAAAGTGAACAAACAAAAAAATTGCAATTATTTTTAACTATATAAAAAAGCTGTATAAATCAACTTTATTTCAGTTAAAAAAATAAAAGATGCTGTAAAATTGGTAAAAAAAAATAATTTAACCATATGTTGTTTGCAAGAAAGGAATAAAAATAAGATCCCTTGAAGGGGGGCATGGCAACTCCGTCTAGTATTCTTGCCTGAAGAATCCCAGAGGAGCCTGGTGGGCTACAAACCATAGGCTCACAAAGAGTCAGACATGACTGAAGCGACGTAGCAAGCATTCACGAGCGCGCGCGCGCACACACACACACACACACACACACACACACACACAGACAATTAAAAAAAAACTTTTTGAAGGTTTTTACTGATGTGTTCATGGGCTTCCCAGATGGCTCAGTGGTAAAGAATCTGCCTATCAAGCAGGAGATGTGGTTCTGTCCCTGGGTTGGGAAGATTTCCTGGAGAAGGATCAACCCCATCCAGTTTTTTTCTTGCCTGGGAAATCCCATGGACAGAGGACCCTAGAGGGCTACAGTCCCTGGGGTTGCAAAGAGACAGGCATGACTTAGAGACTGAAAAATAACAACATGTTTAATCCCAGATGAGTTAACAAGATGGTAGCCCCACTTTGTAAAAAGTACTATGACTACATTACCAAACATACTTTTCAACTGATACCCATCTATCTGAGAACCACTGAAGAAAAGAGAAAGCAGTGAGATGAAGTCTTGATAAAGTTGAATGATGAGAGACTGGGGATGGGTACAAGTGAGGAATTCATATTAACTTTCATGTCGTTGGCTCTGATGGCCATTTCTGTCATTGGCTAAGAGGAGAGATTTTTGGCTCTGCATCTTTATTATTGGAATGAAAGTCCACTGTACTCATCTCATTTTATCAGTGTCTGTCACCTGCAAAGTCTATCCCAGTTGATTAGTGAAAAGTTGGGGTTAGAATAGCTCCCTACATGACAGAAGAGATAATGTTAGAACTTAGATTTTCTAATTTCTAGTCCATGATACAGTCTCATAAATCACAGGTGATAATTTATATGCATCTTATACTATATATATATTTATATATATTTCCCTCTATGTATATTGTTGCTCCACTGTCAGCTTAATTTAACCATGAAAGTTTCATGCTAAACTCACTGTAGTGATTTTTAATTTTGATAGTCTAAATATTTGCCCATTTGTTGCCAAATCTTTCATGATTCAAGAAGTTTAGTATTAGCACCCAAACTCTGGATAGTATTAAATGTTCCTCATATGATTTTAAAGAGATACCACATACACACTGCTGCTAAGTCGCTTCAGTCGTGTCCAACTCTGTGCGACCCCATAGACGGCGGCCCACCAGGCTCCCCCGTCCCTGGGATTCTCCAGGCAAGAACACTGGAGTGGGTTGCCATTTCCTTCTCCAATGCATGAAAGTGAAAAGTGAAAGTGAGGTCGCTTAGTTGTGTCCGACCCTCAGCGACCCCATGGACTGCAGCCTACCAGGCTCCTCCGTCCATGGGATTTTCCAGGCAAGAGTACTGAAGTGGGGTGCCATTGCCTTCTCCAACATACACACTAGCATAGTATTAATATTTGCTGATTTTTAATGGTACTATTGAAATTTTTTAAAAAAGTGTTACAGATTTAATACTAACTTGATATCTTTTTTAATGCCTGGAGGATGGTAGCATTCTCTGCAATGTGTATTTTAATATTAAGTGTAAGGGACTTCCCTGGTGGTTTGGTTTTTAAAACTCTTGGGTTCCAGTGCAGGGGCCATGGATTTGATCCCTGGTCAGGGAACTATCCCACATGCCAGGTGGCACAGCCAAAATGTGTGTGTGTGTGTGTGTGTGTGTGTGTTTAAAAAACTGGGCAGTATACGGGGGCAGGAAGGTCCAAAAAATGCAATGGTCTGTTTTGTTATTATTCCTATACTTAATTTTACAGAAAATAAAGGGAAATAGATGGAGAAACAGTGGAAACAGTGTCAGACTTTATTTTTCTGGGCTCCAAAATCACTGCAGATGGTGACTGCAGCCATGAAATTAAAAGACGCTTACTCCTTGGAAGGAAAGTTATGACCAACCTAGATAGCATATTCAAAAGCAGAGATGTTACTTTGCCAAGAAAGGTCCATCTAGTCAAGGCTATGGTTTTGCCAGTGGTCATGTATGGATGTGAGAGTTGGACTGTGAAGAAGGCTGAGCACAGAAGAACTGATGCTTTTGAACTGTGGTGTTGGAGAAGACTCTTGAGAATCCCTTGGACTGCAAGGAGATCCAACCAGTCCATTCTGAAGGAGATCAGCCCTGGGATTTCTTTGGAAGAAATGATGCTAAAGCTGAAACTCCAGTACTGTGGCCACCTTATGCGAAGAGTTGACTCATTGGAAAAGACTCTGATGCTGGGAGGGATTGGGGGCAGGAGGAGAAGGGGATGACAGAGGATGAGATGGCTGGATGGCATCGCTGACTCGATGGACGTGAGTCTGAGTGAACTCCGGGAGTTGGTGATGGACAGGGAGGCCTGGCGTGCTGCGATTCATGGGGTCGCAGAGAGTCAGACACGACTGAGCGACTGATCTGATCTGATCTGAAATATATTTTTAGTGAAATTATTAAAATGTCCCTCCATTTGTCAAAATGAGAAACAAGCTGGAATAGTAGAAAGGACTTGGGCATGGGTCCAGACACCGATACCCAGTGGTGGGGCCTTGGTCTAATCACTTACTGCTCTCTGTGTGTAAGATTCCTCAGCTTTAAGATGATGGGAATGACTAGTCTCTAAAAATCCCTTCTAGTTCTACAATTCTGGGATTCTAGATTTTATCCACTGAGCATCTGCATAGTGTTTAATAGAAATGTGGTTTAATCTGGGAACATCTGTTACCGTCTATAACATATTTTGCCAAGTCCTTGACCTTAATTTTACCATGGACATCAGATGCTCCTTCCCAGAGTTTACTCTGCATTTTATCAAACGGACATCAGTTATACTTGTGTCTGGAATAGTCTCAATATGATTCAAAAAAAAATATGCCAGGTTTGTTAACATTACCATTAAGTGACTTTTAAATTAAGGTTGTCCATACTATCAGTGATACAGTTCAGTGCTATTTTACTATTAGAAATTACATAAACTTCTCATTTACATTTTTATCCTCATAGTATTTATTGCAAAATAAAGGTACTTTTGTTGAAGGCATAATACTTTTTCTAAATAAACACGGATTCAAAAAGAGTTCTGTGACCTACATATTAACTTATTAATTGAATAAATATACTGCTGTTCCATTTCTTCTAATAAGCAATATTCCCTCACTAGTAATTTTAACTCTATCATTAATGTAGAAACTTGCTTCTTTCTACTGGAAGTTTTGTTTTTATGATTTTTCTAGCTTTAAGAAGTATGTAGTTTGGGCCATAGAATTCCCCCAATTTTAATTTACTTGAAATCAAGGAGATGGAATAATTTTTTTTCTATCTTTGCTTTTACTATTTGCTAAGAATATAGCTCATTAGAAGAAAAAGTGCATCTTTCCATGGTTAATTATTAAGCCAGTGCAAATCTTTGATTCCAAGGGGAATAAAGGATAATAAAAAAAGAAGCAAACAAATAACCTAATAGACCCAGTACACTTCACTGCTACACTTTGAGTCTCTGTTTTCCAATGAGCAGATGATGGTGGGCAATGGATGGTATAGTGATTGCTTTGTGAAATGTACTGAAAATTATTTGAGATAACAACAGGCAGCTCTTGACCCATAGTTATAGTTATTGAGAAATGCCCATTATTTCATGATTAATTTAATATGCAGAATAAAGTTACACATAAGAGGGTTCCCTATGGCCCTGCTATTTTATGACTGCATGTTAGAAACACATTCATTTTGTTTTATCTTGTGCTTTCTCCTTTATAGTGAGACACACAAATGTCATTAAGCATTTTGGGCTTCCCAGGACTGTCTTCTTTCCTTTTGCTTCTGGTACTGTATTGTTGGTCATCATTGGTTGTATGTTTTCAGCAGCTGGGGATCAAGTGTTGATTTTCTCTCCCAGTATATTAATAATTTAGACTTTTCAAAGAAGCTTTCTATAGTAGCCTTTTTAATTAGCCTTGTTTCTATTTCTTCTTAGAAACCCTTGATTTCTCCATAAAGAAAACTTAAAAATGTCATCAAACATGTATCCTTACAAAAAAAATAGACAATATTTTGCAAAATAAATGCTAGCAAGCATAATGGAAGTCTGTATCACCTTTCTCTGATTCCTCTTCCACACCCTATCCTTGTCTTCACCAATTCCTTCATCCCAGCTCATGTCTGGCCTCAGCCTGTCTGTACTGAGTGCCTCTCTCAGCCACCTGGGGTCTTCTACTCCCCCAGAGTTGTGTCTGCTGTGCTGGTGCTTCAAGAATCCAGGTACCTCAGAGAGTGAGGTTGAGGCAATAGACAGAGGCAAGGGGAGTAAATATATCCATTTGTGTTGTACTTTTCAAAAGTAAAAAAAAAAAAAAAAATCCTTCTAATGATGAAGTGACAGTGTTAGTCACTCAGTTGTGTGTGACTCTTTGTGACCCCAGGGACTCTAGCCCACCAGGCTCCTCTTCATGGAATTCTCCAGGCAAGAATATTGAAGTGGGTAGCCACTCCCTTCTCCAGGGGATCCCCAGGGGATCTCCAGGCAATCCAACCCAGGGATTGAATCCCAGTCTCCCACAATGCAGGCAGATTCTTCACCATCTGAGCCACCTCCTATTGGCTTATTAGATCACTTTGTGGTCTGGATGGGGCAGGAACTACCATCTCCATGGTAAAGACACCTAAGACTCGTAAGGGTTAAATGACCGCATAAGGTCATGCAGGTTGGAAGGATTCCAAGTTAGTTTTAGCTGGTATCTTCTGAATGCAGCTTCAGGATTCTTTCCACTACTTCATGCCAACAATCTATTTTGGGAATACTATCAGTGATGTCTGAACTTGTCTTTGGGAAATCCCGTCATTCACTCAGGCAGTTTGTGAGGTGCTTTGGTTATGGAAAAAAAAAAAGAGAGAAATCTTAAAACTTTGCTATGATGACAACTAAGAATGTTAACAGCCTATTAAAATAAGACATAAGGATTTAGGAAGGTATGTATAACCACACTATATGACCTGAAAAGCAGAGTGATTAATATTGCTGAAAGTTTCCACTATGGAAAACATGAGTTGAATAAAAGCAGTGGACAGGTCATCAGCTCATTCTGTTTCTGAGATAGGTAAGTTTTCTTCCATGAATGCAGGATAAAAGGATGAGATTGTCACTGCTTTTCATTCCACACAAATTGCATAGTACCAGTTGTGGAAGACAAGGTGCTAAAATGCCTTGAGAAGTGCAATGAAAGAGGTAAGATTTTGGACTTTGGATCAATGATCCAATGAGTTTAGATTCAGGGGGATTTGTAGGGTTGTGGCTAAAATTAAATGAAATAAGAAAAAGAGTTGTTACACAGTGCATTGAACATGTGCTAAAAACAATTTAGTAAATTGTTTCCATGCTGTCAGTTGAATGAGTCTGTTGGCCTGAAACAGACTGCCAGATATTTCTCCAGCAAAGATGGGCTTATTGAGGATCAGCAGAGAACTGCAATTTGAGATCTGCAACCATAGCAGTTCCCTTAGGGCAAAGGAAGGAGAATACTTTTTTAGAGAGAAGGGCTTTAGTAAACAGAGTCCATGGCTTTTCATTGGTTGAGTCCTTGCTGGGAAAAAAGAGGAGACTTTATTCTTCCTGTTGGACTCTGCTATCATCACACAGAGTGTGAGCTTCCCCTCCTGGTTTCTCAACTCTATTTAATTGAAATTTTTGTTTATTAATTTCTTACAAGGTCAAAGAATTCAGAAAATGCTTCTGGATTTGGGGGTGGGGGATAAAAGACCCTGATGCTGAGGAAGACTGAAGACAGGAAGAGAAGGGGATGACAGGATGAGATGGCAGGATGGCATCACCATTCAATGGACATGAGTTTGAGCAAACTCCAGGAGATGGTGAAGGACAAGGAAGCCTGGCATGCTGCCGTCCATGGGGTCACGAAGAGTCAGACATGACTTAGTGACTGAAAACCAACAAAAGCTTAATTGTTCACAACAGTCAAAATTAGTTATTTTACCAATAAATATGCTGGCAACATATTGGAAAATTTTTCTTTAAATTTTCCTTTGTATAAGTAGTTCTAAGCCATAGACTACATTGTAATTATTTAAGAGGTAAGGCAAGCAACAAACAAAATATCAAGGCATACTTCAGACCAATTAAATCTGAATTTCTAAGGATGGGTCAGGAGATATATATATTTAAGCTGACCAGGTGATTCTAGGGCTTCCCTTGCAGCTCAGCTGGTAAAAAATCCACCTGCAATGCTGGAGATCCTGCTTCAATTCCTGGTTTGGGAGGATCCCTTGAAGAATGGAATCGCTACCCACTCCAGTATTTTGGCCCAGAGAAGTCCATAGATTGTATATCCATGCTGTTGCAGAGTCCGGCATGACTAAGCGACTTTCACTTTCAGGTGATTCTAACCCATGGCCATAGTTGAGAAATGTAAGTTTGTTAGGTAATTTAATCACAGAGTCTCTTTTGATGACCACGATTGATGTGTGTCTATTTCAGGGTCAGTGATAAAGCCCTTCTTTTTCTTCTCATAATCCCTCAGTTTCCTGAAGACACATCAGCCTGCAATGTCCCTTGAAATGGTAAGTGACCTGGAAAAGTAATTGGAGATCTGGTCTGAGCTGAAGCCTTGCAGCTGAGAGGAGGAAACAAATGTAGAAGCTTCTCAGTGTTTGACTGCAAGTCGCCATGACTGTGACTTTTTTCTTGTCTCTCTGAATCCTTTCCTTCCTGCCTTTTCTCATTATTTATCTTATTACTCTGTGTCTTTTAAGTTTCTTGTTTGTGTTCCTTAATTTTTTTCTTTCACTTTCTCTTCTCAGAGAAAACATACTTGCTTCAGTGTAAGAAAAGTGAGTGGACATACATCTGTTGTAATGCCGGCAAGTTCTACCAGCTTCACTTTGATTTTTTGCTCCATAAGCAGTTTGGAATGGCTTAGATTTTTTTTTTTATTACTAGATTACCACAGTAATACAACTTAGCTCTTGTATTAATGTTGTGTGTCAGGAATACTTATCCAATGTTAATTGGTTAAATCTTAATGGTTATCCAATGTGTTGGTGTATGGTTATTCAATGTAATCTCTTAATATCATTTTACTTCTGTAGAATCAGTAGTAATGTCCTCATCTTCAGTCCTCATTTTAGTAATTGTTCTCTTTTTACTTAGTTCAGATGCTGCTGCTGCTGCTAAGTCGCTTCAGTCGTGTCTGACTCTGTGCGACCCCATGGACTGCAGCCTACCAGGCTCTTCCATCCATGGGATTTTCCAGGCAAGAGTACTGGAGTGGGGTGCCATTGCCTTCTCCGAGTTAAGTATTTGTCAATTTTGTTGGTCTTTTCAAAGAACCAACTTTAAGTTTCAATAATTTCCTCTATTATTTTCTGTTCTTTACTTCATTGATTTCTACTCCTTCACTATCTCTGCTCTAACTTTCATTACTTCCTTTGTTCTGCAGTGGGGTTTAGTTTATTCTTTTTTATCTGGTTCCCTAAGTTGTAAAATTAGGTTTTTGACTTGAGACCTTTCTTGTTTTTTTTAAGTGTAAACACTTTTAGCTATAGACTTCCCCATTAAGCACTGCTTTTGCTATGTCCTTTAAGTTTTGGCAAATTGTATTTTCATTTTCATTCATCTCTAAATATTTTCTAATTTCACTTATAAGTTTTCCTTTGACCCACTGCCTCTTTAATGTGTTGCTGAATTTCCAAAAATTGTGAAATTTCCAGATTTACCTCTTATTGATTTCTGTCTTCCATTCTGGTCAGAAAAGATATTTGATGTGAACTCTATCTTTCATATCTATTGATACTTTAATTTTAATGTGTTAGTCTCTTAAAACATGCAGAAAACAAAAAGTGTTGTTACAATTTCACAGTTGTTACAATAATGCAAGCTTTTATACTTGCCCTTATTTTCTCTTATTGCAATCTTAATTTTGCCCTATAGTTTTGAGTTACTATCTAGTGTCCCATCATTTCACTCTGCAGGTGTTCGCTTGAGCCTTACTTGTGGGTTGGATCTAGTGGTAGCAGAGTCCCCAACTTCTCTTTTATCTGGGAATATCTTAAAGTCTCTCTTAATTTGAGAAAGTCTTTAATAGCTGACTCCCAGAAAGAGAAAAAGAGAATGAAATGGGGTGAGGGCAGTGGGCCTTTAAATCCCCTGGAGAATCACTTCCGCTAGAGGGGGAGGAGCTGTCAGAAATGGGAGGAAGTGAAACAAAAGTAGCCACCATCACTTTGTCTATACATCTGTATGACCAGAAACAGCAATCAACAGTCAGAACACAGATCCCCAGTGACTGGAAGAAAAGGTTTGTTTTTCCCAGCCTGGTTCCCACAAGCTGTGTGCAAGCTGCTCTAGGAACACGTGCGTAGCTGCCTGAGTGGGAGATGAGTAGCTACTACTGTACCAAGAGCTGAAATAGACTGCAGTAAACCACAGTTTACCGTCCATGCCTTCTCCTGGGTCTTGCATGCCTTCAATAGACTCTAGAATTTCAAAATAGTCACACCAGACAGATTTGGCCAGGGTTGCTGTCTATATGGGGAGACAGATTCCTGGTACTTCTTATTCTGCCATTCTTCCCAGAATGCCATGAATGGCTAATTTTTTATCATCTCGATGAGAACCATTTTCTATTAATTAACTCAGCTTTCTAAAACATTATTAATCTGGAATCCCAAGGAAGAAAACTTTTCAAGAAAGATTTCTGATCATCTTAAAAGGCTTTCTTCAACCTTCATTGTCCAAAGTAAAGTACATTTTGGAGAACAAATTTCACAATAGATCTTTAGCTTTTCCCCTGCAATACAATCTGTTCAAATTCAATACTCATATGCAAGCATTATGCACTATAGTTGGTCACAAATAGCTTTAAATCACATTTACTTCCTTTAATGTTTATGTTTATGTCAATATCAGTGTCTAAGTGATACGGTTCTTCATCTCTTTACCTCAACAATAAAACTCAATATCAATTCCAGACACCTCTTGATTCTTCCAGCTCATGTTGAGGCTGTACATGAAAGGGGAATATATTTTTATTTCAATAGAGAGTTTTACAAAGTTTGCAACTCCATTTTTCAATCCACATTGTATGAAACATCTATGCACTTAATAGTTCATTTATTCATATATAGTATCAGTTCTTTTTACCATTAGAACTTTATAAGTTTTCAGCACAGTCTAGTGATTCTGATTTGAGAGAAAACTTTAATCAATTACTAATTGACTGGTTAGGTAAAAGTTAATATGTTAGTTTCTGGGAATACAACAGTAAGTTAGTCATAGATTCTTTTCTTAAGAAGCCTTCAGATTATTGGGTGGAAGATGTTGGATCAGAGGGAAAAGATATACATAATCAATTATATTTAAGCATAGTAAGTGCAGAAGTAGAAAGTACGGAAGGGGTGGATAACAAATACTGCTTGGAGGAGTCATAAAAGGACATTACAGAGATGAAACCCAATCTCAGCCTTGATAATTAGGAGTTTACTAGGCAAAGTAGATGGGGACAGTAAAATAAGTGAACAGCATTGCAATGACATATTGGCATGTTCAAAGATGTGAAATTCAAATGGAAAAATCAGGGTTTTTATAAGAGAAAAGCAATCAGGGTAGATTTTGAAAAATTTACTAAAAGCCAGATTTTGAAGGGTTTTATATTCTGAACCAAAGACACTGGACTCAATTCTGTGGACAATAGAACAGTAAAGGGAATTTTAAAATGGGAGAGTGATTTGTGAATATTTGTTTATCAAGAAGTAGAACTGACTCATTTGAAAAGACCCTGATGCTGGGATAGATTGAAGGAGGGAGGAGAAGGGACGACAGAGGATGAGATGGCTGGATGGCATCACTGACTCCATGGACATGAGTTTGAGTAAACTCCGGGAGTTGGTGATGGACAGGGAGGCCTGGTGTGCTGCAGTCCATGGGGTCACAATGAGTTGGACACGACTGAGCGACTGAACTGAATTGAACTGAATTTCTAATAGTACACAGAGGATTAATTAGTAGCTAGTAGCAGACCCAAGAAAGAAATGTCCTCAGCCTTGGAAAGAAGATAGAGAAGAGGATTAATACTTGAGAGACTTTCATGAAATATAATTGAATGAATTTGCCATTGGTTTGCTTTACATTTTGAATGGGTTTGCTTAGGAGAAAGTTAACTTTGAAGTATATGAGGTCACTAGAGGTAACTAACTGGTCACTATACATTCAGGCATGGAGTTTGAGAGAGAGTTGAAATAATGTGGATGTATGAGCTAAAGCAGAAAGTTCAAATGGAAAGTTAAGTTATCCAAGGGCAAAGCTCTAATGGTAGGTTTCCATTCCAGACATTAGCTAGGTGTTATCTTTAGTAGACTCTCCTTGTTCAGAGTTTAGTAGGATTTCTGCAGGGGTGACTGAATGAATTATCTTTTGACATCATATTTTATATCCCTTTTGACTTTCTGAAAAAGAATAATCCAAATTGAGAGTATATATTTATATATTATACTCTTATTTTAAAAAAGAGTAATGAATTAGCACAGCAACAATATTTCTTAATAATGATAAAATTGCTTAATTATTAAAAAATATTCACTAGAAGAGAGGTAAAATGGTAGAGATTATATTAACAGTCCTTTAAAGTAAGAATAATTCATAATCTCACATTACAGGTGAAGTACATGAAGCTTGGAGAGTTTAATAACTGGGATTCAAACTCAGGTTCCAAAGCTCTAGATCCCATGCTCTAAACCAGTGGTTTTAAAGTATTACTGATGCCTAGATCCATCTCCAGAGAGTTTTACTTAATTGCCTCAAATGAGGCTCAGGCATTGGTCCTAAAAGCTCCCTTGGCAATTCTAATTGCAGCCAGAGATACACACCAGTGCTTTAAACTTTGTCACTTCATTGCCTCCTTTTTTGGAAGATAGTACCACATTGCACTAGTATCTGAATGGCTCCCCCTGGAGTTCAACCTACCTAGTGCCCTGTGGAGTTGTACAGAGTAGTAGCTGTGCTTCAACACACATCCACCCTCTGAAAAATGCTTCAAACCCATGAGTTTCAATAATTAACTGAAACTACTTTTACTTAAAGACTTCCAGAATTGGAAAAGTTTTTCTACCTCTTTTATGATTATGTGCTAGTTTTTAAGAACTTAAGAGATCCTATATACATATCAGGAATTACTACAGTCAAAAAGAAACTACTACCATCAATATATTTATTTGATTGATTATAAGTAGATCTATCAGTAGAGCCACAGATCCAGAAATAGGCAGGATTCTTTAATTTTTGAAATGGAGAGCAATGCCATGGTGTTACTATGCAGGATGCAGTTGTTGGGGAAAGACAGGAATGATGTAGCCTTTGAAGGAGGGGAGTTAGAACAAACTGTCATCCTCAGTTCTTACAGTTTCTTACTCCTTTTGAAAACCTTTAGCTTCATTTACTCCTGGGAGGGCTTCACAAAGCTCCTGACCAACTAGAATTGGTCTAGAGATATACTGGAAAACAACATGACAAAATCAAGGGTGGGTTAGGATAGAGGTAGGCCGAGAGTCTAGACAGAATAATCCTGCTGTAATGTCAGGAAGATGTGCTGGCATCCTCAGATGCCATCCTGGACATTCCTGAATGGAGACAGTGGGAACAGAACCAGAGCGACAAAAACGTTAGCTGTTATGGAAAAAGAATGGGCACTAAAGACAGACAGTCCAATCTAGCCTGATACTTCATTAGCTGTGTGACCTTGGGAAAAATAATTAACCTTTCTGAATTGCAATTTGCTCTTCTATAAAAGGAGGTGGTGGTACTTTCCTCCCACGTTTTATGTGAATACCTGAATGTGAAAAGTACCCAGCTCAGAGCCTCTTTTATTGATTTCTCCACCACATTGGCCTCAGGTGAAGCAATGCTGCTACTGCTGCTAAGTCGCTTCAGTTGTGTCTGACTCTGTGCGACCCCATAGACGGCAGTCCACCAGGCTCCCCCGTTCCCGGGATTCTCCAGGCAAGAACACTGGAGTGGGTTGCCATTTCCCTCTCCAGTGCATGAAAGTGAAAAGTGAAAGTGAAGTCGCTCAGTCGTGTCCAACTCTTAGCGTCCCCATGGACTACAACCCGCCAGGCTCCTCCGTCCATGGGATTCTCCAGGCAAGAGCACCGGAGTGGGGTGCCATTGCCTTCTCCAGGTGAAGCACAGTGGTAGCCAAAGCAGAAAGTGCAAGGGAAAGGCAGCCATGGTGATGGTAATTCAAAGAGGTGAAAATGAAGTAGGCCAGACAGGGAGCACCATTACATTCTCGAAAGCTCCATTATAGCCACGGTCTCACACCATCAGTTCCATTTGTTTGCAGAAAAGGAACCAGCATTGTAATGTTGCAGCCTCTTAATCATCTGGGAATAATTCAGCTCGCCCAGCTTATGGAAGGATCAGCTGGATACTCTGTAGGGTCTCCTCAGAAAGAGCACAGGCTACAGTCATTTCATTTTCTAATGCTGCTGCCTATTTTCATTTAATTAAGGAGGCTGACCTTTAGAAAGAGAGTTTTTTTTTTCTTCCTTTGCTTACTTATGATCCTAATGGAAGCTGAAAATCTGATGGTAAAGAGGGCTGAGTTTTCACTGATAAGGCTAACACATTGTTCCTATCTTTACAAAGAAATGGCACAGGCATAATTATAGATGTATAAGCCAAACTCCCTTTCAGATAAACCTAACCTTAAGCTGATGAGTAGGTGGGAACAGTAGGAAATGAAAGATAAGCCCTAGAAGAATGTATATCAAAAAAGACTACCAAAGAACTGGGAGGCCCTGAAAACCCATATCCTTGTAATGAGCTTTTACCCAAAGCAAAGTACAGTCAGATTCTTACTCAATCCTTTAAATCTCTGGTGGTAGAGAAGTGACTACTTGAAACAACTGTTGTGTGTGGCATTTGCTGTGCTCTTTAGATAGAAGGGCCAAGTGAGCCAGTGAGAAAGGGGATGGTGATCTGTTAGGGTCAATGCCACAGCACAGTGGCATTGCACACACTGCCTTTGCCAGTGAATTTAAGGTTCTTTCTTCATCTCAAAAGATTTAGGAGATGAAACAGCTTAGGAAAGTTATGTGAGAGTTTATTTAAGGAAGGATATGCCCTCAGAGTCTGACTTAGCAACTGAACAACAGCAACATTCTCAGGGAGAGCTGCAGACGGGTGAGCTGCCGCCCTGGGTTTCTTTGGCAAGACAGTTATGAGGAGCCTACAAATGAAGGGGCAGAATATTCACTGAAGGAGGACTTTGGGGGTCATCTTCTCAGATTTTCATCCCAGCTCCATTTTCTCCAGGGAAGGAGAGGTTTTTGTCCTTATTGAACAGAGAGCAGAAGTGTCAAGGCAACAGCGCATGCTGAGTACTTCTTATAAGGCGAATTTTATTGTAATGAGAGCACAAGGCGCAAAAGGTTACTTTAGGACTCAGGAGATTCCTGCCTTTGCACCTTTCTTTGTCTGCTACTGGCGCCCTTAACACCCAAAAAGTGTGGTTTCCTGTCAGTCTGAAGGTGCCCACTTTCCTTTGTCAGCCGAACCGCACTGTTTACGAGATGCGGGATTTCCTGTCACCTGGCCCCTGCCCCCATTTCTCTGCTCACACACCTAGCTACCGGCTTGCTGTAAGTTTTGGTGAGGTGCTCTGTGAGATTAGCGAGCAGGTGGGGACCCTCAAGCCCCTCGAGCAGGTGGGGTGGAGCTTTAAGAACAGGCTGGTGTTTGTTCTGCCCCGGATTTAATCCACAAACTCCCATGATCCTCTGCTCAGTGCGTCCAAGAAGATCGTCGGAGAACCAAAGCCTAGCAGCCACTGCTGCTGCGCTCCTGGTCCTTGTTCTTGGTGCCTTTTTACTTTCTGTCAGGGAATACATTTCCTCTGGTCTTCACAGAGACCGTTCGCCTGGATGGAATGAGATTTTGTTACTGAAATAGAGGTGACTTAATCACCTGAAGTCCCGTTTGATGACTAAATATGGGCGCTGGTGGCGTCATTATGGGCGGAACACCACAGCGATGGCAGCTCTTTCGGGTGATGATGAACTTAAGCCACTGGAGTTTTGGAACGACACTTCCTAGATTTATCCAATTGGTGAGCAAGTCTTTAATCAGCTATCATTGGTTTATAGACGGATGACACAAAATAATACAATATCTACTGGAACTAAGCCTTTGGTCTCGAGAATTGTGACGTTTGTGTCTCTCCAAACATGAGCACTTTTACTCCTGTACCACAACAGTGGCAAGGAAGTATTGGGGCAAAGTTGGAGTATTTGAGTCCCTTTTGTAAAATATCATTACATATCGTTACACATGCAATGGAGCAAAGAGACGAATAAACAAAATGTAAATGGGATCTTTAAACAAGTGCTTATAGGTAAATGTAAATCATCGTATTATACCCTCTAGTTTTCTTCGTCACTGTTAGAAATAGGAAGTGAATTAGTATAATTTTTCCAGGTATATTTCCACTGAGTGAGAAGAGAGAATATTTCTCATGTTGCTGATCGCCTTGCCCCAGGTGTTGGCATCACTAAATGAAGAAAAGGTCAGAAAACTATGAGACAATAGCAGTGCTTCACTTAAACAGCATCTTTTCCCACTTTCCTGCCCTTGGGTATTTTCAATCCATTGTAAATAATTTCTTCGGAGGTCACATAATTTGCCACATATACTGAATGAACTCAAGAAAAGAAGTGCCATAAACACAACTGCTTTTGTGCACCTATTAGTGTTTACTGCTACAGACACACACACACACACACACAAACATATACACCTGCACACACACACATGCATGTGCTCTCATTTTTAAAATATCCAAGAACTCAAAGTCATTTTCAGCTTTGAGCTCTAGTATATATTAGATTCCTTCTCAACTCAGCTCATTATAAATTTAAGTGAAATTTGAGACCAAGTAGCAGTCCTTATAGCACACTAGTCCTTAGCAGTGATATTGAGGAGTCTATCCTTATTGCAAAATTCAGACTTAAATTGAAGAAAGTGGGGAAAACCACTAGACCATTCAAGTATTACTAAGTCAAATCCCTTATGATTATACAATGAAATAACAAATAGATTCAAGGGATTAGATCTGATAGACAGAGTGCCTGAAGAACTATGGATGGAGGTTTGTGACATTGTACAGGAGGCAGGGATCAAGACCATCGCCAAGAAAAAGAAAAGCTAAAAGGCAAAATGGTTGTCTGAGGAGGCCTTACAAATGGCTGTGAATAGAAGAGAAGCCAAAGGAAAAGGAGATAAGAAAAGATATTCCCATTTGAATGCAGAGTTCCAAAGAATAGCAAGGAGAGATAAGAAAGCCTTTCTCAGTGATCAATGCAAAGAAATAGAGGGAAACAACAGAATGGGAAAGACTATAGATCTCTTCAAGAAAATTAGAGATACCAAGGGAACATTTCATGCAAAGATGGGCTCAGTGAAGGACAGAAATGGTATGGACCTAACAGAAGCAGAAGGTATTAAGAAGAGGAGGCAAGAATACACAGAATAACTACACAGAAAAGATCTTCATGACCCAGATAACCTCAGTGATGTGATCACCAACCTAGAGCAGACATTCTGGAATGTGAAGTCAAGTGGGCCTTAGGAAGCATCACTACGAACAAAAGCTAGTGGAGGTGATGGAATTCCAGTTGAGCTATTTCAAATCCTCAAAATTGATGCTGTGAAAGTGCTGCACTCAACATGCCAGCAAATTTGGAAAATGTAGCAGTAACCACAGGACTGGAAAAGGGCAGTTTTCATTCCAATAGCAAAGAAAGGCAATGCTGAAGAATGTTCACTCATCTCACATGCTAGCAATGTAATGCTCACAATTTTCCAAGCCAGGTTTCAGCAGTATGTGAACCATGAACTTCCTATGTTCAAGTTGGATTTAGAAATGGCAGAAGAACCAGAGATAAAATTGCCAACATCTGTTGGATCATCAAAAAAGCAAGAGAGTTCCATAAAAACATCTGCTTTATTGACTATGCCAAAGCCTTTGGCTGTGTGAATCACAACAAACTGGAAAATTCTTGAAGAGATGGGAATACCAGACCACTTGACCTGCCTCTTGAGAAATCTCAGAGGTATGCAGGTCAGGAAGCAACAGTTGGAACTGGACATGGAACAACAGACTGCTTCCAAATAGGGAAAGGAGTATACCAAGGCTGTATATTGTCACCCTGCTTATTTAACTTATGTGAGGAGTACATCACGAGAATCGCTGGGCTGGATGAAGCACAATCTGGAATCAAGATTGCCGGGAGAAATATCAATAAGCTGAGATATGCAGATGACACCATTGTTTTGGCAGAAAGTGAAGAACTGAAGAGCTTCTTGATGAAAGTGAAAGAGGAGAGTGAAAAAGTTGGCTTAAAGCTCAACATTCAGAAAACTAAGATCATGACATCTGGTCCCATCACTTCATGGCAAATAGATGGGGAAACAGTGGAAACAGTGACAGACTTTATTTTTGGGGGCTCAAGAATCATTGCAGATTGTGACTGCAGCCATGAAATTGAAATTAGAAGATGCTTCTAAAATTAGGGTTAGGGTTAGATGCTTGTTCCTTGGAAGAAAAGTTATGACCAACCTACTACTACTACTAAGTCGCTTCAGTCGTGTCCGACTCTGTGCGACCCCATAGACGGCAGCCCACCAGGCTCCCCCGTCCCTGGGATTCTCCAGGCAAGAATACTGGAGTGGGTTGCCATTTCCTTCTCCAATGCACGAAAGTGAAAAGTGGAAGTGAAGTTGCTCTGTTGTGTCTGACTCTTAGCGACCCCATGGACTGCAGCCCACCAGGCTCCTCCGCCCATGGGATTTTCCAGGCAAGAGTACTGGAGTGGGGTGCCATTGCCTTCTCCATGACCAACCTATACAGCATATTAAGAAGCAGAGACATTACTTTGCCAACAAAGGTCCATCTAGTCAAAGCTATGGTTTTTCCAGTAGTCATGTTATGGATGTGAGAGCTGGACTAAAAAGAAAGCTGAGTGCCAAAGAATTGATGCTTTTGAACTGTGGTGTTGGAGAAGACTCTTGAGAGTCCCTTGGACTGCAAGAGGATCCAACCAGTCCATCCTCAAGGAAATCAGTCTTGAATATTCGTTGAAAGGAGTGATGCTGAAGCTGAAACTCCAATACTTTGGCCGCCTGATGTGAGGAGCTGACTCATTTGAAAAGACCCTGATGCCGCCGAATGATTGAAGGCAGGAGGAGAAGGGGATGACAGAGCATTAGATGGTTGGATGGCATCACTGACTCAATGGACATGAGTTTGAGTAAATTCCGGGAGATGGTGAATGACAGGGAGGCCTGATGTGCTGCAGTCCATGGGGTTACAAAGAGTCAGACACTGCTGAGCGACTGAATTGAACTGATTTTTATTGGAGCTGGTGTGGCATTTAAATGTATCCTTGTGCCTGACATGAACAGTCACTGCACCCATCACAGTGCAAATAAAGTCCAACTACAAAGAAGATACTAGGTTGGAGTGGGGTGAGTATGCAAATCCTTTATAAACGGCTGTGGGGAGAATCCTAGGAAGACTTTTAACTTCTATTTTTAGGATGAAAGATATTTGCTTATGGAAGGATTTTTCTTATGTCTTTTTTACCTATAATTTTTTTTCATATATTAACAACATCTGCAGTATTTTTTTTTCCAGGTGATGTTATTATCCATATGGCAGATTTAACACAATGCCCGTCAGTTGCCTAAAACCTGCCCGGGAAAAGCAGTTTTGCACACACCTCCTTATGTATCATCTTAGCTCCTACTTCTTTTTTCAGGTAACACATCTGTGAAGTTCACTGAAGCTGGTTGTTTTCACTGCTGAACAACAGTGATCCTGAACAAGTGATACTGGACTCCTCCCCAGGGAACAAGTGGCATCTATTTAAAATTCACTTTTAGGTGAGTTTGTGGGACATCTTTGCTAAATAGAAGGGTTCTTAGGTGTCTCAACAAGAGAATATTGGTCTTCAATGTAAAGGATAAAAATCAAGGTTTGTGCAGCATTGTAAATGAGAGTCAGGATGATCTAATATGGAGGTACAGAGCATTCTTTTCTTCAACATCTTATTGTTGCCAGATTAATAATAGCCAGGAGAGAGGGCAAATGCTGAAGAGATTCTATTTCCCTTTGTTAGTAATGCCAGCATTTGACCTTGAGTGTGTGTAGATGGGCAAATGGCTGTAATTCTGAGTCTAAAATACATTTTCTTTGATTCATATTTTAATTGGTAATGGAATAGTTATCTTTATTTCTAATCTGCTTTCTTTTTTTTCTCTTCCTTTTGCTTTAAGAAGAGAAACTGTGATTTTATCTCTTAATCTAATTCATAGCTGCTCCTCTTGGCAGAGAGTGAGAGAGAGAAAGGGAGGCCAGTGACAGAATGTCCAAATGTGACAACATGATACCAACATAGGCTGTAATCAGAGTGAAAGTCTGTGCTCCAAGGGAGATGCAATGAAGGACGAACAGAACAGAAAAGTTGGCACAGGTTTTATTTTTTCTAACAAGTATATATCAAAGCGTTGGCAGGTGCTGTCTTTAATGTTCTCTTGCAAAGGGCTGTAAAATTCACTCAGGGTTCTTATAAAGGCAAGAAATCTTTGTTGCCAGAGTGCCCTGCTGGTTTTTCTGTTGCACCTCTTAGGCATTACTGTACAGTGTGTGTACAGTAAGCTACTGTAGCAAATGGTGTTTGACTTAGGGATCTCTGTTTACCTAGAACCAGCTGGAAGCCTGACACATAATAATCACTTAAGAAATGTTTATTAAATTCACTCGAAAATTGGATCTAAATGAGCTGCTCTTCTGGAACTCTAGAGGTAAGAGAGCACCAAAACCCCAAGAATCCAAAGTCTGTGGCTTATGCCAAAAGAGAGTCTTGCATTTGATGCGAATATTTTCTGTACGATTGGGCAAAAGGTATGGGAAGAAATTGCACTTGCTAGTCCGTCTAGTCAAGGCTATGGTGAGAGTTGGACTGTAAAGAAAGCTGAGTGCCGGACAATTGATGCTTTTGAACCGTGGTGTTGGATAAGACTCTTGAGAGTCCCTTGGACTGTAAGGAGATCCACCCAGTCCATTCTAAAGGAGATCAGTCCTGGGTGTTCTTTGGAAGGAATGATGCTAACGCTGAAACTGCAGTACTTTGGCCACCTCATGCGAAGAGTCAACTCATTGGAAAAGACTCTGATGCTGGGAGGGATTGGGGGCAGGAGGAGAAGGGGACGACAGAGGATGTGATGGCTGGATGGCATCACAGACTCGATGGACGTGAGTTTGAGTGAACTCTGGGGGTTAGTGATGGACAGGGAGGCCTGGTGTGCTGCGATTCATGGGGTCTCAAAGAGTCGGACACGACTGAGCGACTGAACTGAACTGGACTGTGTCAGTGTCAGGAAATAGAAACAAAGCATCACAGTCTTATGGACTCTGTTGGAGAGGGTGGGAAGATTTGGGAGGATGGCATTGAAACATGTATAATATCATGTATGAAATGAGTTGCCAGTCCAGGTTCGATGCACAATACTGGATGCTTGGGGCTGGTGCACTGGGACGACCCAGAGGGATGGTATGGGGAGGGAGGAGGGAGGAGGGTTCAGGATGGGGAACACATGTATACCTGTGGCGGATTCATTTCGATATTTGGCAAAACTAATACAATTTTGTAAAGTTTAAAAATAAAATAAAATTTAAAATAAATTAAAAAAAAAAGAAAGCATCAAAGAGAAAGCACAGAATTTGTACAGGGAGAGGAAGACATTTAAGAGAACAGAAAAGTCCACTCATATAGACATTTGGGGAAAGACAGATGCAGGAAGACAATAATAGGAAGAAAGATCCTGGGAGACTCATACAGGACTCCTAAGTGAGGATAACTTGGGTATACAGATGTGTAGCCATAAATTTCAGAGGCCATACAAACCTGTCTATATGGCTGTGGCACATATGTTTTCGAAATTGCTCAGAAGCTCATATACAAAACTGACAGGTTTGAAGTAGATGCCTTTCATTTACATAATCTGTGTTTGGTTGTTAATAGGAGAAAAGTGGGTAGAGGTGGGCATAATGAGGGTGTTGGGAAAGGAAAGTTGAACTTGGATCCATATATTTTATAGAACAGGGACATATCATGTTCTTTTTTTAAAATTTGTTTTTAGTTGAAGGATAATTGCTTTATAATACTGTGTTGGTTTCTGCCATACATCAACATGACTCAGCTATAGGTATACATATGTCCCCTCCCTCTTGAGTCTCCCTCCCACCTCCTACTGTATCCCACCCATCTCTGTTGTTACAGAGTGCAGGGGAAATTAACCAGAATTTCCTCCCAATCTTGCCAATGTCTATATATTTGTTTCTCTATATAAATTCAGATAGAGTATTTAAGCCATTTTTCTATTTTATCTCCTTTGCAAATTAAAAAAAAGAGACTTTCTTCCTCATTTTCTGAAATACAGTTTTGAATCAACTTAAAACTATAAAAATCTTTGTCTCATTTTTCGAATATAGAAATTTTAATTTTGCAAATTTATGTAGTTTTACTTCCTTGCTTTTCAAAACTTCCATTTTCTTAATTATATAATAATAAAATCCTTTCATTGCCTTCTTTTTTATAATATATTTTTTATGATTTATAATTTGAAATTGTAAAGCTTTCAATATGGTTCAGAAAAATCACATCTCACTAAAATCACTACAAACCATATTATCTCTTTATCACTAATTTGCATTCTTTAACAGTATGTATCATTGAGAGGCCAAATGTCAAAATAAATTATTCTTTTCTCAAGAGAAATTATTAACCTGCACTCAGTCATGATGGTAAAAATAATCTAATATAGGCATATCTCATTTTATCATGCTTCACCTGTACTCTTTTTTGTTTTTCTTTTAAAATAAATACTGTCTTTTACAATTTGTGTGTTTTTGGCAACCCTGCAATGAGCAAGTCTGTTGGTGCTATTCTCCCAATAGAATTTGTTCATCTCCATGTTATGTTTTGGTAATTCTAGCAATATTGCATACTTTTTCATTATATCTTGTTATGATTATCATTCGTCTTTGCTATACTACTACTCACTGAAGGATCAGAAGATGGTTGGCGTTTGTAACACTAGAGTATTTTTTAATTAAGGTATTTCCATGTCCCTTTTTAATAGACATAATGCTAATGCAAAGTCCACTGCTACATTTAAAAATGGATAAGCAACAAGACCTACTGTATAGCCCAAGGAACTCTGCTCAATGTTATGTGGAAGCCTGGATGGGAGGCGAGTTTGAGTGAGAATGGATACATGTATATATATATATATATGGGTGAGTCCCTTTGCTGTCCACCTGAAACTATCAGTCAGTCAGTCATTCAGTCAGTCAGTTCAGTCGCTCAGTCATGTCCGAATCTTTGCGACCCCATGAATCACAGCACGCCAGGCCTCCCTGTCCATCACCAACTCCCGGAGTTCACCCAAACCCATGTCCATCAAGTCAGTGATGCTATCCAGCCATCTTATCCTCTGTTGTCCCCTTCTCCTCCTGCCTCCAATCCCTTCCAGCATCAGAGTCTTTTCCAATGGGTCAACTCTTTGCATGAGGTGGCCAAAATACTGCAGTTTCAGCTTTAGCATCATTCCTTCCAAAGAAATCCCAGGACTGATCTCCCTCAGAATGGACTGGTTGGATCTCCTTGCAGTCCAAGGGACTCTCAAGAGTCTTCTACAGCATCACAGTTCAAAAGCATCAATTCTTCGGTGCTCAGCTTTCTTCACAGTCCAACTCTCATATCCATACATGACCACTGGAAAAACTATAGCTTTGACTAGATGGACCTTTGTTGGTAAAGTAATGTCTCTGCTTTTAAATATGCTATTTAGGTTGGTCATAACTTTTCTTCCAAGGAGTAAGCGTCTTTTAATTTCATGGCTGCAGTCACCATCTGCAGTGATTTTGGAGCCCAAAAAAATAAAGTCTGACACTGTTTCCACTGTTTCCCCATCTATTTCCCATGAAGTGATGGGACCAGATGCCGTGATCTTCGTCTTCTGAATGTTGAGCTTTAAGCCAACTTTTTCACTCTCCACTTTCACTTTCATCAAGAGGCTTTTGAGTTCCTCTTCACTTTCTGCCATAAGGGTGATGTCATCTGCATATCTGAGGTTATTGATATTTCTCCTGTCAATCTTGATTCCAGCTTGTGCTTCTTCCTGCCCAGCGTTTCTCATGATGTACTCTGCATATAAGTTAAATAAGCAAGGTGACAATATACAGCCTTGACGGACTCCTTTTCCTATTTGGAACCAGTCTGTTGTTCCATGTCCAGTTCTAACTATTGCTTCCTGACCTGGATATAGGTTTCTCAAGAGGCAGGTCAGGTGGTCTGGTATTCCCATCTCTTTCAGAATTTTCCACAGTTTATTGTGATCCACACAGTCAAAGGCTTTGGCATAGTCAATAAAGCAGAAATAGATGTTTTTCTGGAACTCTCTTGCTTTTTCCATGATCCAGCGGATGTTGGCAATTTGATCTCTGGTTCCTCTGCCTTTTCTAAATCCAGCTTGAACATCTGGAAGTTCACGGTTCACGTATTGTTGAAGCCTGGCTTGGAGAATTTTGAGCATTACTTTACTAGTGTGTGAGATGAGTGCAATTGTGCAGTAGTTTGAGCATTCTTTGGCATTGCCTTTCTTTGGGATTGGAATGAAAACTGACCTTTTCCAGTCCTGTGGCCACTGCTGAGCTTTTCCAAATTTGCTGGCATATTGAGTGCAGCACTTTCACAGTATCATCTTGCAGGATTTGAAAGAGCTCCACTGGAATTCCATCACCTCCACTAGCTTTGTTCATAGTGATGCTTTCTAAGGCCCACTTGACTTCACATTCCAGGATGTCTGGCTCTAGGTCAGTGATCACACCATCGTAATTATCTGGGTTGTGATGATCTTTTTTGTATAGTTCTTCTGTGTATTCTTGCCACCTCTTCTTAATATCTTCTGCTTCTGTTAGGTCCATACCATTCCTGTCCTTTATCGAGCCCATCTTTGCATGAAATGTTCCCTTGGCATCTCTAATTTTCTTAAAGAGATCTCTAGTCTTTCCCATTCTGTTTTTTTCTTCTATTTCTTTGCATTGATCACTGAGGAAAGCTTTCTTATCTCTTCTTGCTATTCTTTGGAACTCTGCATTCAGATGCTTATATCTTTCCTTTTTTCCTTTGCTTTTTGCTTCTCTTCTTTTCACAGCTATTTGTAAGGCCTCCCCAGACAGCCATTTTGCTTTTTTGCATTTCTTTTCCATGTGGATGTTCTTGATCCCTGTCTCCTGTACAATGTCACAAACCTCCGCTAGTTCATCAGGCACTCTATCTATCAGATCTAGTCCTTTAAATCTATTTCTCACTTCCACTGTATAATCATAAGGGATTTGATTTAGGTCATACCTGAATGGTCTAGTGGTTTTCCCTACTTTCTTCAATTTAAGTCTGAATTTGGCAATAAGGAGTTCATGATATGAGCCACAGTCGGCTCCTGGTCTTGTTTTTGTTGACTGTATAGAGCTTCTCCATCTTTGTGACCCTGTAGACTATACAGTCCATGAAGTTCTCCAGGCCAGAATACTGTATTGGGTAGCCATTCCCTTCTCCAGGGGATCTTCCCAACCCAAGGATCGAACTCAGGTCTCTTGCATTGCAGGCGGATTCTTTACCAGCAGAGCTATCAGGGAAGCCCACCTGAAACTATCACAACATTGTTAATTAGCTATGCTCTAAAACAAAATAAAAAGTTTAATAAACTCGAAAAAAATTCAAAATTAATAAACTATAGTCTAAACATAAATTTTGTATACACTGAAAAATGAAAAATAAATTCAAAATTAATAAACTGTAGTATAGTCTAAACATAAATTTTGTGTACACTGAAAAATGAAAAACTCACAAAAATTTTGTGAGTTGCTTGATCACAATATTTGCTTTATTGTGGTGGTCTGGAACCAAACCTGTGATATCTCAAAGATGTGCCTGTACAGTATTATGGACAGATTTGAGATCAAATATAGTTAAACTCTACAGAAGAACAAGTAATCCATAAGCACACAGTAATTACAACATTAATTAGTTACTCTGACTTAAATGCTTCTTCAGCTCTGCCAGTGTATATACATAGAGCATCTTACAGAATAATCTGGAGATCTTGTTTATGCTTATCTTAGCACACATAGTTAGTACCAAGAGAACAAAAACGTGGTTAAAGGAATTTTGGAGTCCTCCCTGAATTTGTCTGGCATTGCAGTAATCTAAGTAATTACTTTCTGGATCAAAATTTAATGTGATTCCTTCTAGTTTTAAAACCTCAAATTTGTTCCTTATCTTAACTACATTCATTTCATCGGGTTGTTCATTATGAATTGGCTTCTGATTGAAAAGAAAGACTTGGAAAATATTAAGAACTGATTTTCTCCAATAATCTGTGCTCCGTCTTTAATTTTTAGGAAATAAAAGTTTGAAAATTATTTCACATTTCATTTATATTATTTGGTAAAATGAATCAGAAAACTATTTTGACTTTGTTTTTCAGACGATAAATCATGTCCAACTCTTTGTGACCCAGGAACTGCAGCATGCCAGGCTTCCCTGTCTTTCACTATCTCCCAGAGTTTGTTCAAACTCATGTCCATTGAGTCAGTGATGTCATCCAGCCATGTCATCCTCTGTCACCCCATTCTCCTCTTTATCTCACTCTCTCCCAGCATTAGGGTCTTTTCCAGTGAGTCACTTTTTTGCATCAGGTGGCCAGAGTATTGGAGCTTCAGCCTCAGCATCTGTCCTGCCAGTGAATATTCAGGGTTGATTTCCTTTAAGATTGACTGGTTTGATCTTTCTGTCCAAGAAACTGTCAAGAGTCTTCTATAGCAGGACAGTTCAAAAGCATCAGTTCTTTGACACTTCACCATTTTTAAGGTCCAATTCTCACATTCATACATGACTGGTGGTAAAACCATAGCATGGACTATATTGAACTTTTGTGCACGAAGTGATGACTCTGCTTTTCCATACACTGTCCAGGTGTGTCATAGCTTTTCTTCTAAGGTGCAAGTGTCTTTTAATTTCATGGCCGCAATCACTGTCCACAGTGATTTTGGAGCCCAAGAAAATGAAATCTGACACTGTTTCCAATTTTTCCCCATCTATTTGCTATGAAGTGATGGGACCAGATACCATAATCTTGGTTTTTGAATGTTAAGCTTTAAGCCAGCTTTTCCACTCTCCTCTTTCACCTTCATCAAGAGACTCTTTAGTTCCTCTTCACTTTCTTCCATTAAAGTGGTATCATATGCATATCTGAGATTGTTGATATTTCTCCTGGCAATCTTGATTCCCTTCATGAGTCATTTAGCCCAGCATTGCATGTGATGTACTCTGCATATAAGTTAAATAAACAGGGTGACAATATACAGTCTGGACGTACTCCTTTCCCAGTTTTGAACCAGTCTGTTGTTCCATGTCCAATTCTAACTGTTGCTGCTTGTCCTGCATATAGGTTTCTCAGGAAGCACTTAAGGTAGTCTGGTATTCCCATCTGTTTAAGAATATTCCACAGTTTGTTGTGATCAACACAGTCAAAGGCTTTAGCATAGTCAATGAAGCAGAAGTAGGTGTTTTTAAGGAATTCCCTTGTTTTTTCTGTGATCCTATATGTTGGCAATTTGATCCCTGGTTCCTCTGCCTTTTCTAACTTCAGCTTGTACATCTGGAAGTTCTCAGTTCATGGACTGCTGAAGCCTAGTTTTTTGAAGGATTTTAGCATAATCATGCTAGCATATAAAATGAGTGTAATTGTATGGTAATTTGAACAGTCTTTGGCATTGCCTTTCTTTGGCATTGGAATAAAAACTTAACCTTTTTCAGTCCTGTGGCCTCTGCTGAGTTTTCCAAATGTGGAAATGGAAATGGCATATTGAGTGCAGAACAATCACACCATCGTCTTTTAGGATTTGAAATAGCTCAGCTGGAATTCCATCACTTCCACTAACTTTGTTTGTAGCAATGCTTCCTAAGGCCTGCTTGACTTCATACTCCAGAATGTTTGGCTGTAGGTGAGTGACCACACCATCATGGTTATCTGGGTCATTAAGAGTTTTTTTGTACAGTTCTTTTGTGTATTCTTGCCACTTCTTAATCTCTTCTGCTTCTGTTAGCTTCTTGGTGTCTTTGTCCTTTATTGTGGCTGTCTTTGCATGAGATATTCCCTTGGTATCTCCAGTTTTCTTGATGAGATGTCTAGTCTTTCCCTTTCTATTGTTTTCCTCCATCTCTTTGCATTGGTCACTTAAGACTTTCTTTTCTCTCCTTGCTGTTCTCTGGAACTCTGCATTCATATGGGTATATCTTTCCTTTTCTCCTTTGCCTTTTGTCTCTCTTCTTTTCTCAGCTGTTTGTAAGGCCTCCTCAGACAACCACTTTCCCTTCTTGCATTTCTTTTTCTTGAGGATGGTTTTGGTCACCATCTCCTGTGCAATGTTACGAACCTCTGTTCATAGTTCTTCAGGCACTCTGTTTACCAGTATAACCTTCAGGGATATTTTAAATTTTTAACAATGAAATTTAGCCTCAACAATGATATCTTGAATGAATGATAGTTGACCTAATTTTTCTAATACATAACATTATATATTTTAAACATTTTTAAAAGCACAACCCACTTCATCATTTTGTTTTCACCTTTTAAAAAATAATATGATTACCTTAAATAACTCTTCACTTTCTTTTGGTATGGCCTGCTTCACACATATCTTTCTTTTTTATCCTCATTTGTAAAATAATCATTATTAATGCCATTAGTATTTTTAATTCATTTTATGTTTAAAATCTCCCATAGATTCTCATAGGATCAACAACTATTAGATTCTTTGAACAGAAGTGAATGAATACATCAAAATGCATTTATGTAATATTTTATAAATTGCTGAGAGTATCTTCTGAGTGGCACCATCCCTAATGAGTGTCTAAATGACAGAGATGAGTCATTGCAGCTGATTCTTTGGGAATGCTTCTTCTACATCTTCAGCTGTTTAGAACAAAGTTCTATGCAGGTTTCTCATATCTTATTTGAACAATATGAAGGTAAGTAGAAGTAGTATTTAATGTTTCTTCTACATTTTAATATTGAGAAACCTCTATCTAATCTAATCTGTAGTATCAAAAACAACTCAAGCACTTTATGTGTTAAATTTGAATATGTAAATTAAACTGATCAAAAAAGTAACCCCTGTTAATAGACTAAACCCCAGAAAAAAATATCAGAAGTAGTTCATGATTGATTTCTCAAGTTAATTTTTTTTTTCTGGTTTGGTATTTAATTTTTCACAAAGATCTCTCATATATATGCTATTGCTGGACACTCAGTTTGTTACTGTGCTGATATTCACTCTATTGTGAAGACCAAATGTCACAATTTTGCAATATATGAATACACTCTCAGTTCAGTCACTCAGTTGTGTCCGACTCTGCAACCCCATGGACTGCAGCACACCATGCTTCTCTGTCCATTACCAACTCCCGAAGCTTGCTCAAACTCATGTTCATTGAGTTGGTGATGCCATCCAACCATCTCATCCTTGGTTACCCCTTCTCCTCCTGCCTTCAGTCTTTCCCAGCATCAGGTTCTTTTGCAGTGAGTCAGTTCTTCACATCAGGTGGCCAAAGCATTGGAGTTTCAGCTTCAGCATCAGTACTTCCGATGAATATTCAGGACTGATTTCCTTGAAGATGGACTGGTTGGATCTCCTTGCAGTCCAAGGGACTCTCAAGAGTCTTCTCCAACACCACAGTTCAAAAGCATCAATTCTTCAGTGCTCAGCTTTCTTCACAGTCCAACTCTCACATCCACACATGACTATTGGAAAAACATAGCCTTGACTAGACAGATGTTTGTTGGCAAAGTAATGTCTCTGCTTTTTAATATGCTGTCCAGGTTGATCATAGTTTTTCTTCCAAGGAGCAAGTGTCTTTTAATTTCATGTCTGCAGTTACCATCTGCAGTGATTTTGGAGCCAAAGAAAATAAAGTCTCTCACTGTCTCCATTGTTTCCCCATCTATGTGCCATGAAGTGATGGGACCAGATGCCATGAACTTAGTTTTTTGAATGCTGAGTTTTAAGCCAGTTTTTTCACTCTCCTCTTTAACTGTAATCAGGAAGCTCTTTAGGTCTTCTTCACTTTCTGCCATGAGGGTGGTATCATCTGCATATATGAGGTTATTGCTATTTCTCTTGGCAATCTTGATTCCAGCTTGTGCTTCTTCCAGCCCTGCATTTCTCATGATGTACTCTGCATAGAAGTTAAATAAGAAGAGTGACAATATACAGCCTTGACGTACTCCTTTCCCAATTTGGAACCAGTCTATTGTTCCATGTCCAGTTCTAACTGTTGGTTCTTGACCTGCATACAGATTTCTCAGGAGGCAGGTCAGGTGGTCTGATACTCCCTTCTCTTTAAGAATTATCAATTGTACATTAAATTTTTGTCTCTTAAAAAAAAAAGAATTATCCACGTTTTGTTATGATCCATGCAGGCAAAGGCTTTGTCAATAGTCAGTAAAGCAGAAGTAGATGTTTTTCTGGAACTCTCTTGCTTTTTTGATGATCCAATGGATGTTGGCAATTTGATCTCTGGTCCCTCTGCCTTTTCTTAATCCAGCTTGAACATCTGGAAGTTCTCGATTCATGTACTGTTGAGATTGGCTTGGACAATTTTTAGCATTACTTTGCTAGTGTGTGAGATGAGTGCAGTGGTGTGGTAGTTTGAACATTCTTTGGCATTGCCTTTCTTTGGGACTGGAATCAAAACTGACCTTTTCCAGTCCTGTAATCACTTCTGAGTTTTCCATATTTGCTGGCATATTGAGTACAGCATTTTCACAGTATCATCTTTTAGGATTTGAAATAGCTCAACTGGAATTCCATCACCTCCACTAGCTTTGTTTGTAGTGATGGTTCCTAAGGCCCCCTTGACTTCGCATTCAACAATGTCTGGCTCTAGGTGAGTGATCACACCATTGTGGTTATCTGGGTCATGAAGATCTTTTTTGTATAGTTCTTCTGTGTATTCTTGCCACCTCTTCTTAATATTTTCTGCTTCTGTTAGGTCCATACCATTTCTGTCCTTTATTGTGCCCATCTTTGCATGAAATGTTCCCTTGGTATCTCTAATTTTCTTAAAGAGATCTCTAGTCTTTTCCATTATATTGTTTTCCTCTATTTCTTTGCACTGATCACTGAGGCAAGCTTTCTTATCTCTCCTTGCTATTCTTTAGAACATTTCATTCAGATAGGTAGATTTTTCCTTTTCTCCTTTGCCTTTAGTGTCTCTCCTTTTCTCAGCTATTTGTCAGGTGTCCTCAGACAACCATTTTTCTTTTTGCATTTCTTTTTCTTGGGGATTGTCTTGATCCCTGCTTCCTGTACAATGTCATGAACCTCCATCCATAGTTCTTCAGACATTCTGTCTATCAGATCTAATCCCTTGAATCTATTTTTCACTTCTGGTGTATAATTATAAAGGATTTGATTTAGGTCACATGTGAATGGTGTCAGAGTTTTCCCTACTTTCTTCAATTTAAGTCTGAATTTGGCAATAAGGAATTCATGATCTGAGCCAGTCAGCTCCTGGTCTTGTTTTACTGACTGTATAGGGCTTCTCCATGTTTGGCTACAAAGACAATAATCAATCTGATTTTGGTATTGACCCTCTGGTGATGTCCATGTGTAGAGTCTTCTCTTGTGTTGTTGGAAGAGGGTGTTTGCTATGACCAGTGCATTCTCTTGGCAAACCTCTATTAGCCTTTGCCCTGCTTTGTTTTGTACTCCAAGGCCAAATTTGCCTGTTACTCCAGGTAGCTCTTGACGTCCTACTTTTTCAATCCAGTCCCCTATAATGAAAAGGACATCTTTTATGGGTGTTAGTTCTAGAAGGTCTTGTAGGTATTCATAGAACCGTTCAACTTCAGCTTCTTCAGCATTAGTGATTGGGGCACAGACTTGGATCACTGTGATATTGAATGGTTTACCTTGGAAACGAACAGAGATCATTTTGTCATTTTTGATATTGCACCCAAGTTCTGCATTTTAGACTCTTTTGTTGACTATGAGGGCTACTCTATTTTTTCTAAGGATTCTTGCCCGCAGTAGTTGATCTAATGGCCATTTGAATTAAATTCACCCATGCCAGTCCATTTTAGTTCACTGATTGCGAAAAGGCCAATGTTCGCTCTTGCCGTCTCCTGTTTGACCACTTCAAATTTACCTTGATTCATGGACCTAACATTCCAGGTTCCTATGAAATATCGTTCTTTAAGCTTCGGATTTTACTTCCATCACCAGTCACACCCTCAACTGGGCGTTGTTTTTGCTTCATCTATGTCTCTTCATTCTTTCTGGAGTTATTTCTCCACTCTTCTCCAGTAGCATATTGGGTGCTTACTTCCTGGGGAGTTCATTTTTCAGTGTCATATCTTTTTGCCTTTTCATACTGTTCATGGGGTTCTCAAGGCGAGAATACTGAGGTAGTTTGCCATTCCCTTCTCCAGTGGACCATGTTTTGCCAGAACTCTTCCCATGAGCTGTCTGTTCTGGGTGGCCCTACACAGTCTGGCTCATAGTTTCATTGAGCTAGACAAGGGTGTGGTCCGTGTGATCAGTTTGATTAGTTTTCTGTGAATGTGGTTTTCATTCTGTCTGCCCTCTGACAGACAAGGATAAGGGAATGAATACATTCTACAACTGATAATTTAAGAAATGATCCATTAATAATGCATTTTGTTAATATAATGCAGGTATACTAAGCTCTGACTATACTTCCAGATCTGTATTAGGTATCATATGATATATAAATGGTATGGCCTTTGTCTGAAGCAGCTGTTCTCTATGAGAAGAGAAAATGTATTAATCTAGAATACAACATAGGCAATGTCAGTAATTGAATGTGGAATATAACATAGGGTCTGGGAGATGGTGAAGGACAGGGGAGCCTGGAATGCTGTAATGCGTGGGGTCACAAAGAATCAAATACAACTGAGCAACTGAACCACAGTGTCAATAATAATAGCTATAAGGCAGCCCAGTGTTTAGATACAGAGCAGGTAAGAACTATGTTGTATCTGACTTGGTGAGGCAAGCAGCAGAACTTGAATTGCATGTGCAAGAAGAGATATGCTTTGTATAGATAGAAGGTGAGGGTGGAGAACATTTTAGGCTGGAAATTAGTATGAATGAGAGCAGAGTGATAAGAATGTGGGTGACAGAGCTGTTTGCATTAGTTCCCTTGAAGCAGAATATATAAGTACGTGTGTGTGTGTGTGTGTGTGTGTGTGTGTGTGTATATATATATGTATGTATGGAAGAAGGTAGGAGTATAGTGGAATATTGGAAAGAGTCCATGGATGCTTTTGGAAACTAGGAGGGCAGTTGGATCTTGAATTTCATTCTGAACCTTATTCTATAGATAGTTCTAAGCCTCTAAAGACTTCTGAGCTAAACAGCTGCTTTATATAAAGTAGGTTTTTTTATAATATTAATCTGACAATGTTTTGCAGATTGCTTTAGAAAAGGAAGAAAAGAAAGCTCAGTGAGGAAAGTATTCAATAATTCAGGCACAATAATAGATTCAGACCAAAAATAGCATGGTGGAATGGAAAAGATGAAAGTTCTAAATGGTGATTTTAGATTTTTCAGTTCAAGGCAAGCAGAGAGCTATCTTGTAAAATTTGTCTGCTCTTTTTAAAGGTAAATTTTCCACCTTCTTTCTACCAATATGCCTGTTTATATTCTGACCTGATATTCTGATAGTGAATGTATTTTGGGATTGTTCTTTGTGTCTTTCATTCTTATTACAAAGAACTAGTCCAGTGATGATGCCTGTAAATCTCTTAGCCAATCTGAGGACAAAGAAACTAGCTTGGCTGAAGAAAAATAGACCTGTCTATCTGAATGTTGTGAAATACTCTATTTTAAGTGATTTTCAAACCTATTGGGCCACACATATTATAGTCTACCTCTGAGTTTATGAGATTCAAGAACTCTAAAGTGTTCCATCTCAAATTTACCCTATTTTATGAGTAACTATGGACAAGTCTATGGTTTTTCCTGTGGTCATGTATGGACTGTGAAGAAGGCTGAGTGCTGAAGAATTGATGCTTTTGAACTGTGGTGTTGGAGAAGACTCTTGAGAGTCCCTTGCACTGCAAGGAGATCCAACCACTCCATTCTGAAGGAGATCAGCCCTGGGATTTCTTTGGAAGGAATGATGCTAAAGCTGAAATTCCAGTACTTTGGCCACCTCATGCGAAGAGTTGACTCATTGGAAAAGACTCTGATGCTGGGAGGGATTGGGGGCAGGAGGAGAAGGGGACGACAGAGGATGAGATGGCTGGATGGCATCACTGACTCGATGGACGTGAGTCTGAGTGAACTCCGGGAGTTGGTGATGGACAGGGAGGCCTGGCGTGCTGCAGTTCATGGGGTTGCAAAGAGTCGGACACAACTGAGTGACTGAACTGAACTGAACTGATGGACAAGTCATTTAACCTCTGGTTTTTCTCATTTCTAAAATGACATGAGCAAAATATCCTAAGAAAACTGAATGTGATAGCATATATAGAGTACTTCACACAGAGCCGTATTAAGTTCTCAATAATTATTAGCAATTATTACCTTTCAGAAAAGCATTTTTTTTTTTTTATGTGAAACTAACTATCATAGTTTCCCTTGTTTGTGGTTTTGCTTCCAAGGCCTCAGTTACCTCTGATAACTGCAGTCTGAAAATACTAAATGGAAAATTCCAGAAACAAACCATTCACAAGTTTTAAATTTCCCACAGTTCTGAGCAGAGTGATGGATTCTTTCATTGTCTGGCTCTAACCTGCTTGGGACATGAATCATCCATTTGTCCATATCTCTGTCCATTAGCTACTTAGAAGCCACCATCTGGTTATTAGAACAAGTGTTATGACAGTAAAGTTCAAGTCACCCTTATTTTACTAAATAATGGCCCCAGAGCATGAGAGTTGTGATCCTAGCAGTTCACACTGTGGTTCCAGCCTAAAATATCCTCCATCTCACTGTTCATCTACATAAAGCTTAAATTTCTTACACATGCAATTCAGGTCCTGCTGCTTGCCTCACAATAAAATATTTTGTGCGTGAGAGAGACCATATTCAAAAAGTAATAGTACTTTTTATTACTATTGTTACAGTATTTAGTTATAATTTTTTATTAATATCTTGTTATTATTTATTGTTGTCAGTCTCTTACAGTGTATAATTTATAAGTTAAAAATTATTGTAGGTATGTATGTTTAGGAAAAAACATAGTCTACATAGGGTTCGGTACTCTCCACTGTTTCAGAAATCCACTGGAGGTCTTGAGATATATCCTCAGCAGATAAGAAACTAGTGTACAATTCATGATAAGTGTGTAATTACTGATGACCACATTGAGTTTCAGTGTCTAAATTACTTTTAAACCATTTTTTCAGTTACTTCAGTAGCAATGACTTGTCAATATCACTTTATTTTGATGTAATCTTGATATAGTATGTGCTAATGATCATTGATTCAAATTAACAATAGGATATGGAGATAATGTTTGGCTCAGTTCATGAAACTTTCATTGAAAACTGTACTGTGTTAAACATCTGTTGTTGTTTTTGACCTCAAGGAGATTGTGGGCAAGTAAATAGACACATGTGTAAATAACATAATTGCAGTGTAGTGTCATATAAATATAGGCATAAGGAACAGGATTAGCGCAATTGATTATCTTGGGGAACGAAAATAACTTAGCAAAAGAGTGACATACAATTTAGGCTTTTTAGCTATCAATCTATTGAATGTCATAATTAGACTTGTTTTATAGGGTATTGTGGGTAGAAGTTGGAGAGAAAGTGCATTTGTAAAGCATGATTATCTAGGAAATGTGATGCATTCATAGTGCTCTATTTCCAAAGTGCTAAAGCAAAAATCTATAGTTAGGGCAATAAAAAGAATAAGACTTCAGGTCAAAAGGCAAGATCTAGACTAGCGCTGTCCGTTAGAAATGTCAACCACATATGTAAGTAAGTTTTCTAATAGCTAGATTAAAAATATGGATAAGCAAAATTAATTTTATAACATATTTTATTTAAGCCAATATATCTAAAATATTCCCAGGTGGTACAGTGGTAGAGAATCTGCCTGCCAAAGCAGGAGACATGAGTTCAACCCCTGGGTTGAGAAGGTCCCCTGGAGAAGAAAACAGCAGCACAATCCAGTATTCTTGCCTGGAAAATTCTATGGATACAGGAGCCTGGCAGGCTACAGTACATGGGGTTGCAAAGAGCTGAACACAATTGAGATCACACAGAGAAATCTAAAATATTGCCATTTCAACTTGGTAATTCATATAAATAATGGGATCGTTTGCCCTTATAACAATACAGAGTTTAAAAATCCATATGTATGTAGCATTTACAGCACATTTCAAATTGAACAAGTCATATTTCAAGAACTTAATAGTCATATGAGGTTAATGACCTCTTTGTTGAAGAGTACAGGACAGACTCAGACAATGAAGAGCTTGAACACCCTATTGAAGAATTTAGACTATTGACCTTTATTAATATGTAAAGTCTATTCACCTGATCAGTGTTAGAATTATATTTTCTCTAGTTATTGAGGATGTTGATGGCTAGCAAAAATATTTGTCCAAGAGACATGAAACTAACTATTTGCTTTCTGCTGTTGATCAATCAACACTAATCAGGAAAGAAGAGAAGACAAAGTCATACTTAAGGACAAAATGGGATTTTTACTCCAGTTCTCTATAGAGGACACAGGGAGCTTGGCTGAACCTCCTCTGTGTGTGTGTGTGTGTGTGTGTGTGTGTGTGTGTGTGTGTGTGTTAGTTGCTCAGTCGTGTCTGACTCTTTGCAACCCTATGGACTGTAGCCCACCAGACTCCTCTATCCATGGGATTCTCCAGGCAAGAATACTGGAATAGGTTGCCATTCCCTTCTCCAGGGAATCTTCCCCACTCAGGGATTGAACCTGGGTCTCCTGCATTGTTGGGACCTCATGGAGATTACCAAAACCAAGTCATCCTGAATGATCTGAAAGTAAAGCAACCTCAAAGGTCAGTTTAAGTACTTCCACATCAGAACTCAGACTTAGATCTTTTTTTTTTTTTTTTTTTTTAGACTTAGATCTTACTATTCTGCAATGAGAAGAGGATAGGCACACACTCTAACAGGAAGTGCTGAAGGAAAGGATCATGTGAGAGAGAGTTGGTATTTGTGGCGAGGAGTGAGCTCTTTTTAGGTTGTTGTTAGGGTCCTAGTCTTGAGAGAAAACATCTTAAGTGAGGAAGATTAATGTCTTAAATGAGAAAAATACTAGAGTCCCCCTGATAGCTTACCATTTAACCCGTATGTCCCAGACCACTTAACTCTTCAGTCCTAATGTGTGGAGAGAAAAGTAGTTCTAAGAACCACACCATGTGTCTTTCAACTTGTTACCTGACATGATGGCTTCTAGCTTAGCACAATGGCCAATAAATTGTCATTAGTTAGACACCGTGAAGTATAGTGCCTGTGCTCACAGAGATGGGATTTCTTGACCCATTACTGGGAAAGAAGTGTTGAGCTCTTCATGAAGGATGTTTAAACTCCACCGTAGGGGCCAATGTAAGTTTCTAGACATATTTCTGAATACTCAAATAATTTAGAATTAAATATTTCTTGGCTTCAAAGGGTGAGAAGAGCATTATTATTTTTTTTTTTATTTTGTTTTACCAAATGTTGTAGCATACTGATTATAAGCTGGGAAGGTCATACATCTCGTTTGGCATGTAATAGTTTTAGTTATTTCCAATGCTGGCCCCATCTCCCCAGTATTCTATTTAGTTTTTCATTTATCACTTTAAAAGTAGTAAGTTATTACTAGCAGTTGCATTAAAATAAACCAGAATGAAGTTATTATTCTTTGACTTTATACTTCTAGCTTCTGTCATAGTTCCATCTAGTAGTGTTTGATATACATGTATAGTAAATAAAATTTTTAGCTTTAACAGGTCATGAAATCTTAAAGAACAGCAGTAACCCTTTCTTGCCCCAAACCTTTACAGAATTAATCAAACATATCTCTCTGAGTTATTGGCTGGTAGGTAATTGCTGATAAACTGAAATGTGTATTGATAGGAAAATCTAGGGAGCAGTCTATTTTTCTGGTTTTATTTGATAATGGAAAAAAATACTCTGTAGCTTATGCCAGCCACTTTGTGCTAAAGCCAGTTGTGCTGTGACCTCAAGATGCACGAGGCCTCCAGGCAACCAGTTAGCAGAATCAGTGGAAAATTATAGGCTACTTGTATGTGAAATATGTACAGGATATAGAGGATGAGTAGTTCAGCCATAGAGTTTATAGACAGTTTGAAATATAGTAGTTTTGTAATGGAAACCTACATTATTTGTTTTTTATCTTTTTGAAAGATATTATTTAAAGCAGTAATGAGCTCAAAAATTGAAAATGCTGGAAAAATAAAAAAGGAGTACTATATTTGCACTTCTCAAGAAAGTTGATTAATGCTAAATTGACAAATAATTTGTCAACATTTACTGTTCTTTGAGGGTTGTGGTGATGTCAGTGAACACAAGAAACAAATCTGCTGAATAAGCCTTTGCATCTACTTCAAAAATTAATTATTATTTTAAGAAGATTTCCAAGAGAACAATTTTACACATGGAGCTGCAGGAAGTACATTTTGTATCACAGTATTATTTTTCATTTTGATCAAAGAGTTGTTTTTATAAATGTCACTAATTTTTAATTTTAGGTTTTCTTGTGTGTGTTTGAAAATCATTAGCATGTCAGTTCTATTAGAGGAAATATTTGGCAGCATTAAATGATGTCAGTATTATTTCAGTCATCTGATTCCAAAGAGGAAAGAAATCCCTAAAATAAATCAGTTTTTAATTCAATTCATAGAGTCCAAGTAATATTTTAAAACTTAATTTAATAAAAGGTGAAATATGTGGCAATTATGTAGATGCTGGGCCTTCCAGATGGCGCTAGTGGAGAAGAACCCGCCTGCCAATGCAGATGACACAAGAGATACTGGTTCAGTCCCTGGGTTGGGAAGAGCCCCTGGAGGAGAGCATGACAAGCCACTTCAGTATCCTTGCCTGGACAGAGGAGCCTGGTGGGCTGTAGTCCATAGCGTTGCAAAGAGTCGGACACAGCTGAAGCGAATTAGAATGCACATGTAGATGCTATTGCTAAGTTTTGAAAATGAAACTTCTAAATTTTGATTGTGTTTGTTTTGAAATTTTGGGAAACTTTAACTAATGAGTAGAGTGCCAAAATTTTTCAAATTTTGAAGTTTTAGTCAATTGAAGTTATTGAGAAAAAACTAACAGGAATATATTGAAATATATCCTTACAAAAACAAGGAGAATGGAATCAATTAAGAACAGGGAGCAAAGTATAACATTTAATAGTAAAATTACATAATTATTCTCTGTGATATATCTTGACTTTGGGGAAAATGTATGAATAAAGCTCATAGTTTTAATTGGATTCATCTCTATTCTGAAAAAGTCTTTTGTGGCAACTAAATTTTGCTAAATATTCAAATTAGTCATAAATAAAAATAATTTAATGATTTTAGACTTGTAAACGTATTTTTAAAAAATTCTCTGAATGAAGGTATGTGTGACAATATTTGAGCTAAAATTTTTATGCATTTTAACTAAAAATTGAGTTGAGAATATTCTTTTTGCAAGATTTGCTCTGCATTTGCCAGTTATCTCAGGGCCTATTGTGAATGAATTTACAATAAAAACTCTTATGCTGTATATAGAGAGTCAACTGAAGATGTCAACAGACAATTTCAAACTCATTAACCATAAATTGGGTATATCTTTCCTTTTCTCCTTTGCTTTTCACTTCCCGTCTTTTCACAGCTATTTGTAAGGCCTCCTCAGACAGCCATTTTGCTTTTTTGCATTTCTTTTTGTTGGGGATGGTCTTGATTCCTGTTTCCTGTACAATGTCATGAACCTCCATTCATAGTTCATCAGGCACTCTGTCTATCAGATCTAGTCCCTTAAATCTATTTCTCACTTCCACTGTATAGTCATAAGGGATTTGATTTAGGTCATACCTGCATGGTCTAGAGGTTTTCTCTACTTTTTTCAATTTCAGTCTGAATTTGGCAATAAGGAGTTCATTATCCAAGCCACAGTCAGCTCCCGGTCTTGTTTTTGCTGACTGTATAGAGTTTCTCCCTCTTTGGCTGCAAAGAATATAATCAATCTGATTTTGGTGTCAACCATCTGATGATGTCCATGTGTAGAGTCTTCTCTTGTGTTGTTGGAATAAGGTGTTTGCTATAACCAGTGTGTTCTCTTGGCAGAACTCTATTAGCATTTGCCCTGCTTCATTCTGTACTCCAAGGCCAAATTTGCCTGTTACTCCAGGTGTTTCTTGACTTCCTACTTTTGTATTGCAGTCCCCTATAATGAAAAGGAAATCTTTTTTGGGTGTTAGTTCTAGAAGGTCTTGTAGGTCTTCATAGAACTGTTCAGCTTCTTCAGTGTTGTTGGTTGGGGCATAGACCTGAGTTACCGTGATATTGAATGGTTTGCCTTGGAAATGAACAGAGATCATTCTGTTGTTTTTGAGATTGCATCCAAGTACTGCATTTCAGACTCTTTTGTTGACTGAGATGGCTACTCCATTTCTTCTAATGGATTCCTGCCCACAGTAGTAGATATAATGGTCATCTGAATTAAATTTACCCATTCCAGTCCATTTTAGTTCTCTGATTCCTAGAATGTTGATATTCACTCTTGTCATCTCCTGTTAGACCACTTCCAATTTGCCTTGATTCATGGACCTAACATTCCAGGTTCCTATGCAATATTGCTCTTTACAACATCGAATCTTGCTTCTATCACCAGTACCATTCACAAATGGGTGTTGTTTTCGCTTTGGCTCCATCCCTTCATGCTTTCTGGAGTTATTTCTCCACTGATCTCCAGTAGCATATTGGGCACCTACTGACCTGGGGAGTTCATCTTTCAGTGTCCTGTCATTTTGCCTTTTCATGCTGTTCATGGGGTTCTCAAAGCAAGAATATGGAAGTGGTTTGCCATTCCCTTCTCCAGTGGGAGAAGTTCATGAGAAACACTGGGCTGGAGGAAGCACAAGCTGGAATCAAGATTACCAGGAGAAATATCAATAACCTCAGATATGCAGATGACACCACCCTTATGGCAAAAAGTGGAGAAGAACTAAAGAGCCTCTTAATGAAAGTGAAAGTGGAGAGTGAAAAAGTTGGCTTCAAGCTCAACATTCAGAAAACTAAGATCATGGCATCCAGTCCCATCACTTCATGGCAGATAGATGGGGAAACAGTGGAAACAGTGTCAGACTTTATTTTTCTGGGTTCCAAAATCACTGCAGATGGTGACTGCAGCCATGAAATTAAAAGATGCTTACTCCTTGGAAGGAAAGTTGTAACCAACCTAGATAGCATATTAAAAAGCAGAAAAAAAAAAAAGAGAAAAAAAAAAAAGCAGAGACATTACTTTGCCAACAAAGGTCCGTCTAGTCAAGGCTATGGTTTTTCCAGTAGTCACGTATGGATGTGAGAGTTGGACTATAAAGAAAGCTGAGCACCGAAGAATTGATGCTTTTGAACTGTGATATTGGATAAGATTCTTGAGAGTCCCTTGGACTGCAAGGAAATTCAACCAGTCCATCAAAAAGGAGATCAGTCCTGGGTGTTCATTGGAAGGAATGATGCTAAAGCTGAAACTCCAGTACTTTGGCCACCTCATGCGAAGAGTTGACTCATTGGAAAAGACTCTGATGCTGGGAGGGATTGGGGGCAGGAGGAGAAGGGGACGACAGAGGATGAGATGGCTGGATGGCATCATTGACTCGATGGACATGAGTCTGAGTGAACTCCGGGAATTAGTGATGGACAGGGAGGCCTGGCGTGCTGCGATTCATGGGGTCGCAAAGAGTTGGACACGACTGAGTGACTGAACTGAACTGACTGAACCATAAAATGAATCGTTGAGAAAGATTAGACCAATTTGATGAAAAATTTAAAATGGGAAAACAATATTAAAAATAAATTCTTAGGAAAAAAATCCATATGTTACAGTGTTAAGAGAGAGAGAGCCAAGGAATTGACTCAGAAGCACTGTGACAAAATGCCAAGATTATTTTGATTATATGTTTTAAAAATTAATTTTTGATTAATATAAATAGTACTTTGTTATAGTATTTACTATTTATATGAATATAACATTTTATGTTACTTTCATTTTAGAAAATTTTATCAAATGCATCATTGTATGTCTATCAACATCATAAAACTATTTTTCTATGAAAAATATGTATAACATCGAACAGTTTTTATTACTTTCAGTGCATCCTTTTACTTTCAAAACTTTTCAAAAGACAGAAATCTCTAGAGTCCAGCTTCCTGAGCCTAATATCATGCTCTGCCTCTGACTGTGTTTGAGATTTCAGTAAACTATTTGAAGTTACTCCATTTCTTTATTGGTAAAAATGGAGATATGAAACACAAATTTCCTAGGGTTGTGAGGATTAAATTAGTGACTAATTGAATGTTATCATCATCATCACTATCCTCATTGTCTTCAAAATTCTTATGAAGGTGGCAGAATTTTATAATTTACTTGAAATTAATATCAACAAAGGGTCCAGTGTATATGGCAAAAAGAGAGAGAGAAAGGAAAAGAATGTTAGGAAAAATAAGTTACAAATAAAATATGGAAAAATAATTTGGCACTTTTTATAACAGGCTAGTGTTTTTCAGAAATATTAATGCTTTTATTTAAATGTGTAAATGGGGTTATTTTTTTCTCTGTGTGTGCTAGACGAATGTTTTTATGTCAAAATTATCAATAACTATGATAGATACATCGTATCTATCTTACAATGCTGTAAGATAATTCCAATACTCAAATTATTACTTTAAAGTATTGTTTATTAGAATAAAGAAGAAAAATAGCAAATCACACATGGCATTTTATAGTCTCTGGCTAAAAAAGGGGATTGCTTGAATAATAGAGACTTTGGGAATAGTTAACTCTTCCTGAAAAGAGGCACATGATTATAGAAGTTATATGTCTTTCTTGAACATGTTACAGTTAAATAAAAGAATGTTTGTAGTAGAAAGGAATACTTTGCAAATTTTTCCTTGTGTAGATGTCTCAATTCAAAGTAACTTTCTTTTCACTTAGTTCTATTTCTCTTTTTCTGTTAATAAATAAAATGGTATTTATATTTTACAACTGTAATTAAGATTTACTAGTTTTATGTTTTATTTTACAAATCTAACTTACATGAGCTGACTTTTAGATTGAGATCTTAATAAAAATCTTTAAATAATTAGTGTTCAAAGCAAAAGTATAAATAAAATTACTATTAATTAGAATGCTTACTTTATTCCTTTATGCTTGCTTTGCTTCAGTCCTGTCCGACTCTTTGCAGCCTTATGGACTGTAGCCCACCAGGCTCCTCTGTCTGTGGGATTCTCCAGGCAAGCATACTGGAGTGGGTTGTCATACCCTCCTCCAGCAGATCTTCCCATCCCAGGGATTGAACCAATGTCTCTTGTGTTGCCTGCATTGGCAGGCGGGTTCTTTACCACTAGCACCACCTGGGAAACATTCCTTTATGGACAGATACAAATTTGGACTTTAGCCATGAATTTTTATACAGAAGAGACAGTTTTAGAGAAACATAATACAAATTATTTATAAATCTATAGTAAAATACGGCTTTCCCTGATAGAACTGCCAGATTGTGTGTGTGTGTGTGTGTGTATGATAGCCTGCCAAATTTGAATGTTAGAAAAACAACTTGTAATTTTTTAAGTATGTTCCAAGTATTGAATGGGACATATTCATATTAAAACATTGTTTATCTGAAATTTAAATTTAACTGGCCTTCTTGTATTTTTCTGGTAACTCTGCTTTCTTCATCCTGTAGATTTATATATGTACATATGTGTATATATATATATATCAGAGAAGGCAGTGGCACCCCACTCCAGTACTCTTGCCTGGAGAATCCCATGGATGGAGGAGCCTGGTGGGTTGCAGTCCATGGGGTCGCTAAGAGTTGGACACGACTGAGCGACTTCCCTTTCACTTTTCACTTTCATGCATTGGAGAAGGAAATGGCAACCCACTCCAGTGTTCTTGCCTGGAGAATCCCAGGGACGGGGGAGCCTGGTGGGCTGCCGTCTGTGGGGTCGCACAGAGTTGGACATGACTGAAGCGACTCAGCAGCAGCAGCATATACATATATATATATATATATATGTATACACATATATACATACATATATGTGTGTATTTATTCAGATACTTTGGATTTCTTACTTGGAAATCTCTTTTTTTTTTACTTGAAATATAGTTAATTTAGAATGCTGTGTTAGTGTCAGGTATACAGTGATCTGATTCAGTTATTTATATATATATGTATGTATATATATATATATTTTTTTCAGATTCTTTTCCAGTATAGGTTATTACATAATACGGAATATAGTTTCTTGTGCTATACAGTAGGTCCTTGCTGTTTGTCTATTTTAATATAGTAATGTGTATCTGTTAATTTCAAACTCCTAATTTATCCCCTGTGCCCCGTTCTTCTTTGGTAACCATAAGGTCATTTTCTATGTCTGTGAGTCTATTTTTGGTTTGTAAATTAATTTGTATCATTTTTTTTATGTTCCACATACAGCTGATATTATCTAATATTTATCTTTCTCTTTCTCTTTCTGACTTACTTCACTTAGTATGATAATCTCTAAGCCCATCCATGTTGCTGCAAATAGCATTATTTCATTCTTTTTTGTGACTGAGTAATATTCCATCATATTTATTAATACATACCACATCTCCTTTACTATTCATCTGTCAATGGACATTTAGGTTATTTCCATGGCTTGGCTATTGTGGATAGTACTGCTGTGATCATAGGGGTGAATATAACTTTTTGAATTACATTTTTGTCCAGTTATATTTCTAGGAGTGGGATTGCTGATTCATATGGCAAATCTGTTTCTAGGTTTTTGAGGAACTTCCTTATTGTTCTTTATAATGGCTGCACCAATTTACATTCCCACCAAAAGTCTAGGATGGGGATGGTTCCCTTTTCTACACCCTCTATAGCATTTCTTATTTATAGACATTTTGATAATGGCTCTTCTGACCAGTGTGAGGTGATTGTACTTTTGTACATCATTGTACTTTTGATTGGCATTTCTCTAGTAATGAGTGATATTAAGCATATTTTCATGTGTTTGTTGGCCATCTGTAGGTTTTCTTTGAAGAAATTTCTATTTAGGTCTTCTGCCCATGTTTTTATTGGGTTGGATTTTTGTTTGTTTTCACTTTGATATTGAGCTATAGAAGCTGTTTGCATATTGTGGAAGTTAATTCTTTGTTGGTCACATTGTTTTCAAATATTTTCTCCAGTCCATAGGTTGTTTTTTCCATTTTATTTATGGTTTCCATTGTTGTGCAAAAGGTTTCCATTTAATTACACCACATATGTTTATTTTGCTTTTATTTCTGTTACTCTAGGAGACAGACTCCAAAATATATTGCTGTGATTTGTAAAAAAAAGGGTGCTCTAAGTTTTCCTAAAGTATTTGGTCTTACATTTAGGCCTTTAATCCATTTTGAGTTTATTTTTGTATATTGTGTTAGGAAATGTTTTAATTTCATATTTTTACATGTCACTATGCCAGCAAATTTGAAAAACTCAGCAGTGGCCACAGGACTGGAAAAGGTCAGTTTTAATTCCAATCCCAAAGAAAGGCAATGACAAAAAATGGTCGAACTACCGCACAATTGGACTCACCTCACATGCTAGTAGGGTAATGTTCAAAATTCTCCAAGCCAGGCTTCAACAGTACATGAACCATGAACTTCTAGATGCTCAACCTGGATTTAGAAAAGGCAGAGAAACCAGAGATCAGATTGCCAGCATCTGCTGGATCATCAAAAAACCAAGAGAGTTCCAGAAAAACATCTATATCTGCATTATTGACTATGCCAAAGCCTTTGATTGTGTGAATCACAACAAACTGTGGAAAATTCTTAAAGAGATGGGAATACCAGACTAACTGACCTGCCTCTTCATAAATCTGTATGCAAGTCAAGAAGCAACAGTGAGAACTAGACGAGGAACAACAGACTGGTTCCAAATCAGGAAAGGAGTTTGTGAAGGCTGTATATTGTCACCCTGCTTCTTTAACTTATGCTCAGAGTACATCATGAGAAATGCTGGGCTGGATGAAGCACAAGCTGGAATCAAGATTGCCAGGAGAAATATCAATAACTTCAGATATGCAGATGATACCACTCTTACGGCAGAAAGTGAAGGAAAACTAAAGAGCCTCTTAATGAAAGTGAAAGAGGAGAGTGAAAAAGTTGGCTTAAAACTCAACATTCAGAAAACTAAGATCATGGTATCTGGTCTCATCACTTCATAACAAATAGATGGGGAAACTGAAAACAGTGACAGACTGTGTTTTTCTGGGCTCCAAAATAGCTGCAGATAGTGACTGCAGCCATGAAATTAAAAGACGCTTGATCCTTGGAAGGAAAGTTATAACCTAGACAGCCTATTAAAAAGCAGAGACATTATTTTGCCAACAAAGGTCCGTCTAGTCAAGGCTATGGTTTTTCCAGTGGTCATGTATGGATGTGAGAGTTTGACTGTAAAGAAAGCTGAGTGCCAAAGAACTGATACTTTTGAATTGTGGTGTTGGAGAAGACTCTTGAGGGTCCCTTGGACTGCAAGGAGATCCAACCAGTCCATCCAAAAGGAGATCAGTCCTGAATATTCATTAGAAGGACTGATGTTGAAGCTGAAACTCCAGTACTTTGGCCACCTAATGCAAAGAGCTGACTCATTTGAAAAGACCCTGCTGCTGGGAAAGATTGAAGGCGGGAGGAAAAGGGGACGACAGAGGATGAAATGGTTGGATGGCATCACTGACTCAATGGACATGAGTTTGTGTACACTCTGGGAGTTGGTGATGGACAGGGAGGCCTGACGTGCTGCAGTCCATGGGGTCTCAAAGAGTCGGACATGACTGAGCGACTGAACTGAACTGAACTGTCCAGTTTTCCAGTAGCACTTACTTAAAAGACTGTCTTTTCTTCATTGTATAATCTTGCTTCCTTCGTTGTAGATTAATTGACCATAAGTGTGTGGATTTATTCCTGGGCTTTCTATCCTGTTCCATAGATCTGTGTGGCTGTTTTTGTGCGAGCACCATACTGTCTTGATTACTGTAGCTTTGTGTCACAGTCTGAAGTCACGGAGTAATTTCTCCAGCTCTCTTTTTCTTTCCTCAGATTATTTTGGCCATTCAAGGTCTTTTGTGTTTCCATACTAATTTTAAAATAATTTGTTCTAATCCTGTAGAAAATGCCATTGGTAATTTGGTAGAAACTGCATGACATCTATAGATTGCCTTGAATATTATGGTCATTTTAACAATATTGATTCTTCCGAATCAAAAAAAAACTGTATTTCTTTCCATCTGTATCATCTTCAGTTTCTTTAATCAGTGTCTCTAGAGTACAGGTCTTTTGCTTCCTTAGGTAGATTTATTCCTAGGTATTATATTCTTTTTGATGTGATGGTAAATGAGATTATTTTCTTAATTTCTCTTTCTGGTATTTAGTTGTTAGTGTATGAAAAAAATATTTTGATATAATGTAATAATCTCCATATACATACCTCCAAGGTTACTTTAGACCAGCATCTAATACTTGTAAAAAAAGAAAAGAAGAAGAAGTAGATGGGTTAGAGAGATTGAGAAACACAAAGCTAGTGTTTATGGACTACAAAATCTGTGCTATTGAATTTTTTAAACAGTTTCAAAGAAACTGTTAATAAGCTTAGAAATCTACTCTAGGAGAAGAAAACAGACACATTATTTTGTTGAGAATGTAAAGTCAAAGAAAGCCTCTATAAGCTAATGCTGAATTGAAATTCTTTGGAATTTGGTAGAATATTCTTTTAACAAAGTCAAAGTGTGAAAATGTGTAAATTTCTATTTATAAGAAATAATAGTAGAAGAAAGTGAAGAAAATCATAGAGTGGTATTTTTTGTTATACTTTTCCAATTCCCTCATGATTAAGTGCTTTTATACTTTCAGTTGGTGAGTACATAGTATGTTTATATAATAATAAATTTAATTGCTAATGGAAATTTGGATGCCATTGATAAAAGCAATTAGAGCAGTTTTCAAATGAGCATCTGATAGAGTATTCATTTTAAATAAAGGTTAATTCAGAATTCACGCATTTCATCAACACGATAATGTTTGTAGGCATAAAAATACAGCCTCTAAAATTATAAAAAGAAATTTTTTGTCTCTTGAACTTGGTATGATTAGCCACGTAACAAAAGAGAATCCATTTTAAATAAAATTGGAAAGGACTTCAGTGTTGCTTTATTTTTCTTTTTTTTAAATTAATTACTTTTAATTGAAGTATAATTTAAATAATTTTGTTGTTTTCTGTCAAACATCAACATAGGTATACATCAGCCATAGGTATACATATATATCCCCTTCCTCTTGAATCTCCCTCCCGTCTCCATCCCACCCCTCTAGGTTGATACAGAGCCCCTTTTGAGTTCCCTGAGACATACAGCAAATTCCCATTGACTATCTATTTTACATATGGAAATGTAAGTTTCCATGTAACTCTCTCCATATATCTCATCCTCTCCTCCCCTCTCCCTGTGTCCATAAGTCTGTTCTCTATGTGTATTTCTCCATTGCTGCCTTGAAAATAAATTTATCAGTACCATCTTTGTAGATTATTTTGATTTCTTTTATATAAATATTATAACTTTCTTTTATCAGTATTATAATTTTAGAAAACTAAAACATTAAAATATACTACATTTCTAGTATCAGTAATCATCAAATATATTTCAAAAGGCCTTGCAAAGATATGTATTTGATATATATGATGAAGACTATTGAAGCATTTTCAGAATTACAAAAGAAGACAAGAATAATAAATATACCTTACTGTAATACAAAAAGCATAGTAACTAAATACTGGAGATATCATTAAGTTATGATAAGTTATTACAACAAGTCATAAATTCTCATTGTTTAAAAAATTCCACAGATATTTGGATTGTTGCTTGTTTTGTTCGGCCAAACTTCACAGGATATTCTATTATTCTACAATTCACCTGAGAGAACAGAATGGTGAAAACAAAAAAACGTAATTTTTGAAAAAATGTTTAATGAGGTAGTTCAGTTTCAGTTCAGTCGCTCAGTTGTATCCGGCTCTTTGTGACCCCATGGACTGCAGCATGACAGGCCTCCCTATCCATCGCCAACTCCTGGAGTTTACTCAAACATATGTCCATTGAGTCAGTGATGCCATCCAACCATCTCATCCTCTGTCTTCCCCTTCTCCTCCTGCCTTCAGTGTTTCCCAGCATCAGGGTCTTATCAAATGAGTCAGCTCTTCACATCAGGTGGACAAAGTATTGGAGTTTCAGCTTCAACATCAGTCCTTCCAATGAATATTCAGGACTGATCTCCTTTAGAATGGACTGGTTGGATCTCCTTGCAGTCCAAGGGACTCTCAAGAGTCTTCTCCAACACCACAGTTCAAAAGCATCAATGCTTTGGTGCTCAGCTTTCTTTACAGTCCAACTTTCACATCCATACATGACCACTGGAAAAACCATAGCCTTGACTAGACGGACCTTTGTTGGCAAAGTCTCTGCTTTTTAATATGCTGTCTAGTTTGGTCATAACTTTTCTCCCAAGGAGTGTCTTTTAATTTCATGGCTGCAGTCACCATCTGCAGTGATTTTGGAGCCCCCCCAAAATAAAGTCAGTCACTGTTCCCACTGTTTCCCCATCTATTTTCCATGAAGAGATGGGACTGGATGCCATGATCTTTGTTTTCTGAATGTTGAGCTTTAAGCCAACTTTTTCACTCTCTTTTACTTTCATCAAGAGGCTCTTTTGTTCTTCTTCACTTTCTGCCATAAGCATGGTGTCATCTGCATATCTGAGGTTATTGATATTTCTCCCGGCAATCTTGATTCCAGCTTGTGCTTCATCCAGCCGAACACTTCTCATGATGTATTCTGCGCATAAGTTAAAGAAGCAGGGTTGATGTATACAGCCTTGATGTACTTCTTTTCTTATTTGGAACCAGTCGGTTGTCCTATGTCCAGTTTTAACTGTTGCTTCCTGACCTGCCTACAGATTTCTCAAGAGGCAGGTCAGGTGGTCTGGTATTCCCATCTCTTTCAGAATTTTCCACAGTTTATTGTGATCCACACAGTCAAAGGCTTTGGCATAGTCAATAAAGCAGAAATAGATGTTTTTCTGGAACTCTCTTGCTTTTTCAACGATCCAGTAGATGTTGGCAATTTGATCTCTGGTTCCTCTGCCTTTTCTAAATCCAGGTTGAGCATCTGGAAGTTCACAGTGGCTTGGAGAATTTTGAGCATTACTTTGCTAGCGTGTGAGATGAGAGCAATTGTGCAGTAGTTTGAGCATTCTTTGGCATTGCCTTTCTTGGGGATTGGAATGAAAATTGACCTTTTCCAGTCCTGTGGCCACTGCTGAGTTTTCCAAACTTGCTGGCATATTGAGTGCAGCACTTTCACAGCATCAGCTTTTAGGATTTGAAATAGCTCAACTGGAATTCCATAACCTCCAGTAGCTTTGTTCATAGTGAGGTTTCCTAAGGCCAAATTCACATTCCAGGATGTCTGGCTCTAGGTGAGTGATCACACCATCATGATTATCTGTGTTGTAAAGATCTTTTTTGTACAGTTCTATGTATTCTTTCCACCTCTTCTTAATATCTTCTGCTCTGTTAGGTCCATACCATTTCTGTCCTTAATTGTGCCCCTCTTTGCATGAAATGTTCCCTTGGTATCTCTAATTTTCTTAGGGATCCTAGTCTTTCCCATTCTATTGTTTTCCTCTATTTCTTTGCACTGTGATGAAGGCTTTCTTATCTCTCCATACTATTCTTTGAAACATTTCATTCAGATAGGTATATCTTGCTTTTATCCTTTGCCTTTAGTGTCTCTTCTTTTCACAGCTATTTGTAAGGCTTCCTCAGACAGCCATTTTGCTTTTTTTACATTTCTTTTCCTTGGGGATGGTCTTGCTCCCTGTCTCCTGTACAATGTCACCTTTAATGAGGTAAAGTTGACCTTATTACACATTGCAACAAAATGAATGTTCCAGTAATAAAGATAATAATGCATGAACTGAGTATATGTTCACATTTCATCCAAAAACTGAAAAAGAAAATGTAATTGAGATAAATAATTTATTATTTTAGGGAAAAACTTTGGATAACTACAGTTCTTCACTGTATTTAACAAAATAAAATCAGAGTATTATTTAAGCCCTAATTTTTAAGAAATAATCTAGATGGAGATGGCAGTGATGATCTTACATTAAAAAGATTTTCTCAGTTAATGATGTATCAAAAATATTGCATATAGTTTATTATCTAAATAAATTACAGTACATTACATGCTTGTAAATATATATACATAAGACATAATACAAAAATAAATAACATACACAAAATGAATATACATGACTGAAATAAAATATATATGAATGTGAAAATAAGAATGCATAAATGGTTAATAAAATAATACAATAAAAACAAATTTAAAATAAAGATGAACAATGCAATAAATTATAATGCACCAAATAAATGATATACATAAAGCATTTGCATTACTTAAACAACTGAACCCAAAGACAGTATTTTTGGGAGAATATTTGCAATGACTTTGGTAGGGACTCAACCCCCTTAAAAACAAAGAGCCTTTAAAACTGAAAAAAAATCACCAAGAATTTTGTATAAAACTTGGCAAAAGGTACAAATAGACACTTCATACGAAAAAATTAACACATAATATGTTCAATATAACATGCAACCTAAAATTTAAACACCTTGGTGCCTTCTCCCATGGCCTAGGATTGTTGACCATGGGTTAAAAGGGGTAATCGTCCATATTACTTGTGGGAGTTTAAGTTGATGTAAACTTTTTGGAAAAAAAGTTGATCATTTTATTGAGACTTTTAAGTATTCATACATTTTGGGTAAGTTCATTTCTTCTAGTATTTTAAACAAAGCATCAATCAATCAGATATGCTTACATAATAGATTATATAGGTTTATATAATAGATTCTTGACAACTTTCAAAATAATGTCCCAAATTGAAAATGACCTCATTCTCCAATGAAGTGGAAATAATGAAGTAAATGACAATATCTATAAAGCATATTTTGAAGCAACTAAAAGTGCTTTCAGAATTATTTAATAAAATGGAGAAAAAGTCATGTTTTAATTAGCAGTCAAAACTACAATTCAACCAGTGTCTTAAATTATTAAGGTCAGGTCCAGCCCTCCAATAAGAATTAGAATTCCAAGGTTTGTTCTCCTTTTCCTAATGCTTCACACTGGCAATAAGACTTATCCATTAGAGCTCCAAAAAGACAAGCAGGTACCAATGCAAAACTTGGAATTCATGTTTCAAGCACTATGAAGCAAGAGAAGTTTTGGAATGCTATCAGTGACCTCAAAATTAAAACAATCAGTATTTATGTGTTGTCAAACTTAAATTTGCAGGTAATTTTGCATTTAATAAAGACAAGAGGGAGATTGCTAAGGATTACATTTTGAAGTCCTCACATATCTCTTACTCATTTAAAAATATTCTATGGAAAAAAAAAAGAGAGACTTTTTCTCAAACACTTTCTCTAGAAAGCTTGAGTGTTTACAGAAAGCTGCTGGCCTGGATTGTGTTGTTATTCATATGGGCCTCCCTCCTGCTGATTGATGATGCATGTGCATTTCTCATGTTGGCAGATTTCCCTTTGGTCTTTAAGGGGACGACCTAGCATCCCCAAATACACTGATTTTATATGTAAATATTGAAGTAATTGTTCTGGGAATGGGGCAGACACTTCAGAGTCTCTTAGATTTTCTTATATTCCACTATTTTATTTACTAAGATTATGGTAACTCTGCCAATACCCTTTGGCAAATAGCTAATTAACAATGAATGAGGATTGTCAATTGAGATATTTTTATGTAAGCAAACAGAACAATTCGAGGCAACATCATTTATTATACAACGTGTGTCTCAATTATTAAAATTTCATGTGATATAGTGCATGAAGATTTTCTAGAATAAACAGCAATGTTTAGAAATTAAAGCCTTTATATAGTATGCTAATAAATTCTGAGAGCAGCAAATCGATAGGATATTCAAGTCAAACAAGAGCATTTTAGAGGACAAAGGATTAACCTTAAATGTGAAAAATCATAAATACATTTAAACCATTTTATTGACATTGTAATAACCCAAATTTAATTCAGAATGGCCTTGGTTATATTCTTAGTGAGATGCTATCAAATAAGAACATGATGACTACAGCTGGTTCAGACTACAGGAGTATGAGTCATGAAAACTGCCTGTAAAATTTTCAGGTCCTTAGATCCACCTTTTCATGTTTGGTATTCCAAAGATATCCCTTTAGTTATTTTTTCTTTGAGATATGATTCATGTACCATAATATTGATATCTTTCTAGTGACTTTAGTGTATCCACAGTGTTGAGTACATCACCACTTTAATTTTAATTTCAGAACATTTTCACCATCTCTCAAAGAAAGCCCACACCCATTAACAGTCACTCCCCATTGCCTAAGGGAATTAATTCTGAAATTAGGACTAGTCATTTTGTTTCTTTGATCAAAAAAGGCAATTACCTTTTGAATTGAAAATAATTCTTGATTTTTTAAAAGCAATTCTTGCCCCAGGTGAGCAGGACTTCAGTTTATTGCCACCAAAATGCCATTAAAATAATTGCATCATCAAAAATGGCTAGAAAAGAAAAGATGTTTCTTCTATTTTGTGGACATTTTCCTAAATGTCTGTAAAAACTTTGTCAATATTTGCCAGTTTCTAAATAGAGTTCTCTCTCTGTATCCTGCTGGGTATTGGTTTCCCCCAATCCACATCACTTCCTCCCGTCTCAAACCTAGGTAGCAAAATCTGAGTGCTCAATCCCCTTATATAAAATGTGTAATATAGTCAGGTTGCTGTATCTGGGGATCAGGTATGTTCCTGAGAAGATCAAAACAGATAAGCATGGAGTTTAAGTATCTCTGATAGGAGTTAGGCACATAGACTCTGACTTTTCTAGGTGGGGCTAAGGAAGAGAATTGTATTTTTACCTTGCACGTCTAACAGTACAAGGATCAGGCTTGTTTTCTGTACTGTATAGTAGTTTTATATAGTATATGTAGTTTTATGTAGTGTATAGCCAGGGCTGAAATGATAGGAATAGATAGCCTCAGTGCAGGTACTGTATGTCTCTGAAATCATTGTTGCTGTGGACATCTTTTGTCCTTTGTTGTCAGTCTCTAAAATAAATTAAGGATTTTGTTCCCTTGAAAAAAGAAAGTCGTAATTCATGTTTCATGTAAGTTAGCAAAAAAGTTTCTGCCAAAGGCTGAGTATCTGAAATATTGCAGTAAAAAGACCTAAATCAATAAAGGACAAAAAGTTACAATCAAATAAATAATAAAAGAAAATATTTAAATATATCTGGCAATGCTGTATTTTACTGTAAGAGTCAAGTTAGAGGTTGAAACAGAGCTTAGAAGAGAGATATATGCTCCAATATCCATTAGTTTTTCATATACAATGTGTTTTTGTATATACAGTGTGTTTTTAATAAGAGATATGGGTAAAATCGCAGAATTGATGCTTTTGAACTGTGATGTTGGAGACTCTTGAGAGTCCCTTGGACTGCAAGGAGATCCAACCAGTCCATCTTAAAGGAGATCAGTCCTGGGTGTCCATTGGAAGGACTGATTTTGAAGCTGAAACTCCAATACTTTGGCCACCTGATGCGAAGAGCTGACTCATTGGAAAAGACCCTGATGCTGGGAAAGATTGAAGGCGGGAGGAGGAGGGGACGACAGAGAATGAGATGGTTGGATGGCATCACTGACTCAATGGACATGGGTTTGGGTGGACTCCAGGAGTTGGTGATGGACAGGGAGGCCTGGCATACTGCAGTTCATGGGGTTGCAAAGAGTTGGACACGACTGAGCGACTGAACTGAACTGATGGGTAAAATCAGAAAAGGAAGCAAGTAAGTTACCAACACTCCTAGTATTAATGCAAAATACAATTTGTATTTTGGCATATTTACCTTGTTCATTTCTGTGCAAAATATTATATTTTTGTTTATAATTTTTTCTTTGCTATTATTCAAAAGTACAGAATATTTCATGGTACTTTTAAACTAGATTTAGCAAGTGTTAAATTTTGCCTCATTTGCTGTATCATATTGTCTCTTCACACATGTATGCACATACACACGCATCTATTTATGCATAATTATTTGTAGCCACATTCCTATATAGGCATATTTTTTCTGAATCGTTTGAGAGCCAGTGAGAAGCGTGATATCTTTACCCCTCAGTTCAGTTCAGTTCAGTCGCTCAGTTGTATCCAACTCTTTGAGACCCCATGTATCACAGCATGCCAGGCCTCCCTGTCCATCACCAACTCCCGGAGTTTACCCAAACTCATGTGCATCGAGTCAGTGATGCCATCCAGCCATCTCATCCTCTGTCGTCCCCTTCTCCTCCTGCCCCCAATCCCTCTCAGAATCAGGGTCTTTTCCAATGAGTCAGCTCTTCGCATGAGGTGGCCAAAGTACTGGAGTTTCAGCCTCAGCATCAGTCCTTCCAAAGAAATCCCAGGACTGGTCTCCTTTAGGATGGACTGGTTGGATCTCCTTGCAGTCCAAGGGACTCTCAAGAGTCTTCTCCAACACCACAGTTCAAAAGCATCAATTCTTCAGTGCTCAGCTTTCTTCACAGTCCAACTTTCACATCCATACATGACCACTGGAAAAATCATAGCCTTGACCAGACGGACCTTTGTTGGCAAAGTAACGTCTCTGCTTTTCAATATGCTGTCTAGGTTGGTCATAACTTTCCTTCCAAGGACTAAGCGTCTTTTAATTTCATGGCTGCAATCACCATATGCAGTGATTTTGGAGCCCAGAAAAATTAAGTCTGACACTGTTTCCACTGTTTCCCCATCTATTTCCCATGTGATGGGACCAGATGCCATGATCTTCATTTTCTGAATGTTGAGCTTTAAGCCAACTTTTTCTCTCTCTTCTTTCACTTTCACCGAGGCTTTTAGTTCCTCTTCACTTTCTGCCATCGGAGAAGGCAATGGCACCACACTCCAGTACTCTTGCCTGGAAAATCCCATGGACACAGGAGCCTGGTAGGCTGTAGTCCATGAGGTCGCTAAGAGTCGGGCACGACTGAGCAACTTCCCTTTCACTTTTCATTTTCATGCATTGGAGAAGGAAATGGCAACCCACTCCAGTGTTCTTGCCTGGAGAATCCCAGGGATGGGGAAGCCTGGTGGGCTTCCATCTATGGGGTCGCACAGAGTCGGACACGACTGAAGCAACTTAGCAGCAGCAGCAGCAGCACTTTCTGCCATAAGGGTGGTGTCATCTGCATATCTGAGGTTATTGATATTTCTCCTGGCAATCTTGATTCCAGCTTGTGCGTCTTCCAGCCCAGCGTTTTTAATGATGTACTCTGCATATAAGTTAAATAAGCAAGGTGACAATATACAGCCTTGACGTATTGCAGCAAACCAGGCTTTCTTCCTGCAAACTTATCATATGCAAAAGCTTAGGTGATTTGCATCATCTTCTGGCCCGGAGGCCTGTTAACATTTTAAGACCTTTTCTTCAGAAAACTTATTTTTCTCTAAAGGTGATTGGTCAGGAGCCACCCTCCGAAAGCATTAGATAAAGTTGCATTCCTACAGAGCGAAGGTGTGGTGGGCTATAACAAGAAAAAGAATTAACTCAAGGGTCCCAGGTTACAAACATTAAAGCTACTACTTACACCAATTATATTAATCAATACACTGCCAGGGACACAGCAGGTAAGGGATATGGAAACTTAGCAGCAAACATTGGCCCAACAAGTGAAAATCCCTTCACCAATACAATTTCTAATCAATCTTTTAACTACTCAAAAGAATCTGTGTTTACACAGTTTAGAACATCTCCTGCCTCTCACAGTTGGGAGGCTCTGAACAATCACATGTGGCCAGAAAAACCTATTCAGGCAGGCTAGAGGATTTCCAAAGGAGTTTGTAGGTTAAACACTGTCACACCCAGGAATTATTAACTGGAGCTGTAAGCTAACTCTTTTTTCAGAGAGGTAGTGGGGGACAGCCCCCCGTAAAGTCAGAGGTGTAGGTGAAGGCACAAAGCAGAAAGTAGGCAGACTCTGGTTTTGGGGGTAGATTGCTCGAGAATTTCCAGGGAGACTCCTGAAGCTCGATCCCGCCTTTGCGTATGCTGAGCCTCCTTCCTCATGACCTTTGTCATGGGCGGAGTTCCTCACGCTGGCTACCGGCAGTGATAGAATTCCAGTTGAGCTATTCCAGATCCTAAAAAATGCTGCACTCAATATGCAATATGTACTCAATATGCAATATGCCGGCTCCCGGCAACGTATTCCTTTCCCTATTTGGAACCAGTCTGTTGTTTCATGTCCAGTTCTAACTTGCTTCCTGACATATAGGTTTCTCAAGAGGTAGGTCATTATCCCTAAATATCTATAAAATTGAGAACTTGAACATTGTTAAAATATGTTATCTAATCCACAGTACATATTTAAATTTTGTCAACTGTCCCCATGATATATTTTATAGTTTGTATCCCCTCAGCAATGCGTCTAAACTAGATCACAGTTTCCATGTACTTACCATGTACATATCTAGTTCATCTCCATTATTCTTAAAAAAACACCTAGGCTTTCTCTCTTTGTTGACTTTGACATTTTTAAGAGGACAGGAAATAATAATGATAATGTCTTATAGAATGTTCTGCACTTTGAGGGTTTCTAGTGTTTTCACAGGATTCTCTTTGGGTCACACATTTCGGCTGCCTCCTAAGCAGCTCCTGTAAAGGAATCTAGTAAGAGTGTGTTCTCTAGTTGAAATAAAAACAAAGATGCAAAGCTTCCTTCGGGGCAGGTTTCACAGACTGAAGTAATTCCATAGGAAAGGTGGTCATTGTGGAGAAGGAATGAAAAACCTCCTCTTTAGGTTTAAGTGTAGCTCTGAAGGAGAGACTTTCTAAATATTTTAGGAAGACAGCAATGTCTGAAAGAGTATTTCCCAAAATAGGAGACAGATATCTCTAGGGATTCAGGTATGATGAGTGTCTCTAGGGATTCAGGTGTGATGAATGCACAGGGCCAGGACTGCACTGATGGATTTGGATTTCACTGGCTGACCATATTAATGGTTAAATCTAAAGCACAAGTGGGACAGAGAATTTGGGAATACTCTGTGGGAAGCACACTCCTTCCCCACAGCTTTCCTTCCAGATAGAGAAAGTTCCACTAGGATGAAACCCCTGTGTGCCTCTCCTCTCCACATTTAACCGTCCCAGGGATGAAAGAATAATTGGTGACATTTGGAGTATGGAACTGGCATAAATGTTTCTTTGTTCCCTGGGAGCAGCCTTGTCCATAAAACAAGAGTTCTACTTTGCTCTTTCATGCTGTGAGGGTCTCAGAGACAATTTCTGCCTCGTGTAGCGCACTGTACTACTTCTGTCTTGGGTGCGGCTTCCCTAATTCTGAAAGTCAGTGTTTGGAGTTCACGTCCCTAAAGATTTAAGCCACATCTTCACATTATTCTTAGCTGGTTTGTTTTTTCTCATTTCTCAATTGGTTCAGTTCTTTTGTAGAGATGAGATTTTTATTATTGCCCAGGTAAATCCCGGTTTTACCTGTTAGCACCCCAGTGCTGCATTCTGTGAAGTCTTGCTTACTGTAATAACTCTAACTGTATCTTCTTTTAAAAATGATTTTGTGTATTTGTGTTTGGACGTGCTGGGTCTTTGTTGTTGCGTGGGCTTTTTTCTAGTTGGGGTGAGTGGGGACTACTCTTGCTGGGGTGCATAGGCCTCTCACTGTTGTGGCCTCTCGTTTCTCAGCACGGGCTCTAGGGTGCACGGGCTTCAGTAGTTTCTGCACATGGGCTCAGTAGCTGTGGTTCCCAGGCTCCAGAGCACAGGCTTAACAGTTGTGGTGCATTGCTTAGTTGCCCCTCAGCATGGTATCTTCCCAGACTAGGCATCAAACCCAAGTATTCTGCACTGGCAGATGGATTCTTTACCACTGAGTCACCACTGAAGCCCCCTAACTGCATCTTATTTATTTCTTACTTGAGATTCTTATCCCATTATTTATTACAGTGACTGTATGTCTCTATGTTAATGATATAAAATACTTTACCATTGTGATGGTTTTGCTAAAAATCTACAGCATAAGATTGTTGAAACTGAAGCTCCCACGTGGTTTATGCTGTTGTTTGGCTGTGTATGAAAATAAAACTATTTTAATCTTTTCAAACATTTTATTTCTTCTTTATACAGCTACTATTAAATTTTTCTGGTTTTCATTTCACTTACATTTCATCCTAAGTTATAAAACATGCTTACATGGGGCTTTTATTCAATACACTAAAATCTTTTCTTGTACTATATAATTTAAATCTAATTATATCCATGCATTTAAAACATTAATTACAGCAATTTATCAGTGTAATATATTCTTCTCAAACTTCTGGCTTATCTCTTTTTTCTCTGCCTATGTCTCTGCTTTCGTTTATTAATTATTTTTTAAAACTGTGAAATGGTAGTGGTAGGCAAAGACATACAACGATAAGGCTTCCTTGCTTTTTATCAGTTTTATGAATTATACTCTAACAACTGAATGTATTCTCAGGATAGTCCATCACTGTATGATACTGACAAAATGCATTTGTGTATAAAGCAAGATACATAAGATATCCAGCAATAAAAATAATGAGAATATTTATTTTTTGAGAGAAATTTTAAAAGTTTTTGAGACCCTTGAAAGTCAGTATACAGAAAGAGGCAAGCTCATCCATTGTTGATTAAATAGGCAAAATCATTTTGGAAAGCAGTTTAGAGGCAAGGAGATCCAACCAGTCCATTCTGAAGGAGATCAGCCCTGGGATTTCTTTGGAAGGAATGATGCTAAAGCTGAAACTCCAGTACTTTGGCCACCTCATGCGAAGAGTTGACTCATTGGAAAAGACTCTGATGCTGGGAGGGATTGGGGGCACGAGAAGGGGACGACAGAGGATGAGATGGCTGGATGGCATCACTGACTCGATGGACGTGAGTCTCAGTGAACTCCAGGAGTTGGTGATGGACAGGGAGGCCTGGCGTGTTGCGATTCATGGGGTCGCCTCGCAAAGAGTCAGACACGACTGAGCGACTCATCTGATCAATATCTTTTAGCTCAGCTGGTAAAGAATCTACCTGCAATGCAGGAAACCCTGGTTCAGTTCTTGAGTCAGGAAGATCCCCTGGAGAAGGAAAAGGCAACCCACTCCAGTATTCTGGCCTGGAGAATTCCATGAACTATATAGTTCATAAGGTTGCAAAGAGTTGGACATGCCTAAGTGACTTGCTCCTACTTCACTTGGTCATTTCTGGAACATTATGCTAAAAAAGTCTTCTTGTACTAGTGGTAAAGAACCTACCTGCCAATGCAGGAGACATGAGACATGGGTTCGATCCAGGGTCATTAAGATCCCCTGGAGGAGGGCATAGCAAGCCACTCCAATAGTCTTGCCTAGAGACTCCCCATGGACAGAGGAGCCTGGCAGACTACAGTCCATAGTGTTGAAAAGAGTCAGACACGACTGAAGCAACTTACTATGCACATGCTAATAAAGTGCTTTTAATTTTTTAAAGACTTTATGCACAAAGATTTTTACAATAAAAAATGTAGAACATCTGAGCTTCTTAACAAAAATACTGGTAAAATAAAGCATGATATATAAACATAAGAGAATATATTAGAGTCATTAAATTATGTTAATAAGTCTCCTTTAATATGCAGGGTACATAAGCCATAATAATAAGAGGAAATTATACATTTGTAATATTACAACAATATAAAACTGAAAAAAATCCAGATCTAGAAAATATATAAATTTTTACATGGAAATAAGACAAAATGTTCATAGTGGCTGTCTTAGGTTGAATAAATATATTATTTTTCTTGAACTTTTAATTTTTCAATCACAGTTTCAATGACTGTGGACTGTCATGTAAATATCATTCCTAATAAAACTTTGTATTTTAAAAGTTACTGTATAAGTAATAGTAAATGTTAACAGATATCAAAATGATTACGTATGGGATTTCTTGGATTGAGTTAATCCATGAATCTGCACAATGGAGTTAATTTAAACTTTGAAAGTAGAGAGAGATAATAGGGGGCTAAAAAAATCTAAGTTTTATTTGATGCTTGTTTAGTAGTTGTTTCCCACAGGAGCATGAGAGAAACAGTATGGATTCACTAGCTTTATTCTTCCTTGTGGATTTTTAAAAAATTACCTCTGCAGCTCAAGAATCTTTATGGTTGTAACTATAATTTTTTATTTGCCTCTGTAAAATCTTGTTTATAGCCTTTACATATATTTTTTTCTCTTGCTTTTTATGCCATTTCTTCTGTTAAATTCATTTTTCCCTTGAGGATTTCATTAGTCAGCCTTTTAGAGAAAGAATTGAAATAGCAAATAAAGGCCCATAGGGGATGGTTTACAGTAATAAGAATTATTTTTCTTGCCATATGTGAAGGTGAGAATAATGTCCTTAAGTTCTACAACTTCTAAAACATGGTTGAACACAAATAATATGGTACAAATATTAAAATATTTGAGCTATCAGGGAAGTACTTTATATTCTTAAACTCTAGAGATTATCTTTATATAATAGGACTTCCCTGGTGGCTCAGACGGTAAAGCATCTGTCTACAATGCAGGAGACCCAGGTTCAAGCCCTGGGTTAGGAAGATCCGAAATGGCAATCCATTCCAGTACTATTGCCTGGAAAATCCCATGGACAGAGGAGCCTGGTAGGCTACAGTCTATGGGGTCACAAAGAGTCAGACACGACTGCTCTATCAGGGAAGTACTTTATATTCTTAAACTCTAGAGATTATCTTTATATAATACAGTAATATATATGATAAAGTGTATATATATGCACAGTTATATGTGATACATCTAATTGTTTATAATATCAATATTATTATAGTGTATATATTTTTCTCTCAAACATTTTAATAAATATTTTATGTTTTTCCTCATGTCAAAGTACATGGAACATCATCATTCTTAAAAATTATATTGTGTTCTATTATGAGAATGAGCTGTAATTAGTTTCTTTAATTTTTATTGATAATTATTTAAATCATTCTTCAACTACTGCTTCTCTTATAAACAAAATCTTGCAATAACTGTCTTAGTATATATGTCTTTGTTCTTATTATATTTTCAAAGTAGGAGCATTAAATATAATTGGGACATGGTTATCACTGACTTAAGCTTGTGTTATACAAGTAAAGGATAAACAATATATAAGTGACATTAGCAAAAGGGCAATACAAATTGATCTATGTTTAGAATTCCCTTACAGGAATTAGATCACAAGAAAATAGTGCAATCAGATAACTAAGAAACATCACTCTATTCATCAGCCAAGAGAATAATGGTAATGGTGATGCTGATAAATTTTATTAAAAGCTTGTGATGTGCCAATGAGTGAGTTAAACCATCTTACATAATTCCTACAAAAACTCTTTTAAGAAAATAATAGTTTTGTGCTCATTTGTAAATGAAGAAATTAGGTAAATTTATTTGACCCAGATCACATAATGGAATCTATTTGCTGAGCAAGAATTCAGTTTCATTATATATAATCCCAGAGGAGATACCCCATGTCCAAGGGCAAAGGAGAAGCCCCAGCAAGACGGTTCAGTTCAGTTGAGTCACTCTGTCATGTCTGACTCTTTGTGACCCCATGAACCGCAGCATGCCAGGGCTCTCTGTCCATCACCAACTCCCGGAGTTACCCAAACCCATGTCCATTGAGTCGGTATGCCATCCAGCCATTTCATTCTCTGTCATCCCCTTCTCCTCTTGCCCTCAATCTTTCCCAGCATCAGGGTCTTTTCAAATGAGTCAGCTCTTTGCATTAGATGGCCAAAGTATTGGAATTTCAACTTCAACATCAGTCCTTCCAATGAACACCCAGGACTGATGTCCCTTGGGATGGACTGGTTGGATCTCCTTGCAATCCAAAGGAATCTCAAGAGTCTTCTCCAACACCACAGTTTAAAAGCATCAGTTCTTCTGTGCTCAGTATTCTTGCTTTGAGAACCCCATGGATGGTATGAAAAAAAAAAGCAAGACAGTAGGAGGGGTGAATCACATTTAGAATAAAACCCCAGGCTCAGAGGGCTCAAACAAACCTTGTGCACCCCAGGACCCAGAGACCCCACAGAGACTGAGACAGAACTATGTTTGAGTGTCTCCTGTGGAGGTATGGGTCAGCAGTGGACTGCCACAGGGGCAGGGGCACTGGGTGCAGCAGACTTGCATAAGCCCTCTTGGAGGAGGTAGCCATTAACTCCACCAAAGAGCTGCCAGAACTTACCGAAATCAGATTGATTATATTCTTTGCAGCCAAAGATGAAGAAGCTCTATGCAGTCAGCAAAAGCAAGACCGGGAGCTGACTGTGGCTCAGATCGTGAACTCCTTATTGCCAAATTCAGACTTACATTGAAGAAAGTGGGGAAAACCACTAGACCATTCAGGTATGACCTAAATCAAATCCCTTACAATTATACAGTGGAAGTAACAAATAGATTCAAGGGATTATATCTGATAGACAGGGTGGCTGATGAACTATAGACGGAGGTTCATAACATTGTACAGGAGACAGGGATCAAGACCATCCCCAAGAAAAAGAAATGCAAAAAACTAAAATGGCTGTCTGAGGAGGCCTTACAAATAACTGTGAAAAGAAGAGAAGCAAAAAGCAAAGGAGAAAAGGAAAGATAGACCCATCTGAATGCAGAAATCCAAAGAAAGCAAGGAGAGACAAGAAAGCCTTCCTCAGTGATGAGTGCAAAGAAATAGAGGAAACAACAGAATGGGAAAGACTGAGGTCTCTTCAAGAAAATTAGAGATACCAAGGGAACATTTCATGCAAAGATGGGCTCAATAAAGGACAGAGATGGTATGAACTAACAGAAACAGAAGATATTAAGAAGAGGTGGAAAGAACACACAGAAGAACTATACAAAAAAGATCTTCATGACTCAAATAATCATGGTGGTGTGATCACTCACCTAGAGCCAGACATCCTGGAATGCTAAGTCAAGGGGGCCTTAGGAGCTATCACTACGAACAAAGCTAGTGGAGGTGATGGAATTCCAGTTGAGCTATTTCAAATCCTAAAAGGTGATGCTATGAAAGTGCTTCACTCAATATGCCAGCAAATTTGGAAAACTGAGCAGTGGCCACAGGACTGGAAAAGGTGTTTTCATTCCAGTGCCAAAGAATGCTCAAACTACCGCACACTTGCACTTATCTTACACGCCAGCAAAGTAATGCTCAAAATTCTCCAAGCCAGGCTTCAGCAATACGTGAACCGTGAACTTCCAGATGTTCAAGCTGGATTCAGAAAAGAAAGAGGAACCAGAAATCAAATTGCCAACATCTGCTGGATCATCAAAAACAGCAAGAGAGTTCCAGAAAAACATCTACTTCTGCTCTATTGACTATGCCAGAGCCTTTGACAATGTGGATCACAACAAACTGTGAAAATTCTGAAAGAGATGGGAATATCAGACCACCTAACCCGCCTCCTGAGAAATCTGTATGCAGGTCAGGAAGCAACAGTTAGAACTGGACATGGAACAATATGGTTCCAAATAGGAAAAGGAGTACGTCAAGGCTGTATATTGTCAACTTGCGTATTTAATTTATATGCAGAGTATATCATGAAAAATGCTGGGCTAAATGAAGCACAAGCTGGAATCAAGATTACCAGGAGAAATATTGATAACCTCAGATATGCAGATGACACCACCATTATGGAAGATGTGAAGAAAAACTGAAGAGCCTCTTGATGCAAGTGAAAGAGGAGAGTGAAAAAGTTGGCTTAAAGCTCAACATTCAGAAAACTAAGATCATGGCATCTGGTCTCATCACTTCATGGGAAATAGATGGGGAAACAGTGTCAGACTTTGGTTTGGGGGGCTGTAAAATCACTGCAGATGGTGACTGCAGCCATGAAATTAAAAGACGCTTACTCCTTGGAAGAAAAGTTATGACCAACCTAGATAACATATTAAAAAGCAGAGATACTACTTTGCCAACAATGGTCCAACTAGTCAAAGCTATGGGTTTTCCAGTAGTCATGTATGGATGCGAGAGTTGGGCTATAAAGAAAGCTGAGCTCCCTAAAATTGATGCTTTTGAACTGTTGTGTTGGAGAAGACTCTTGAGAGTCCCTTGGACTGCAAGGAGAACCAACCAGTCAATCCTAAAGGAAATCAGCCCTGGGATTTCTTTGGAAGAAATGATGCTAAAGCTGAAACTCCAATACTTTGGCCACCTGATGTGAAGTTCTGACTCATTTGAAAAGACCCTGGTTCTGGGAAAGATTGAAGGTTGGGAGGAGAATAGGACAACAGAGGATGAGATGGTTGGATGGCATCGCTGACTCAATGGACATGTAATTACTCAACCTCCCATCACCGGGAGTTGGTGATGGACAGGGAGGCCTGGTGTGCTGCAGTCCGTGGGGTTGCAAAGAGTTGGACATGACTGAACGACTGAACTGAACTGATATATAATCCCATGAACAAGTGTAGCAATAAGAGTAGAAAGAGCACCAGATAGAAATATCTGCACCCCAGGTCCTTGTTGAGGTTGGCTTCTAGCTATTAAAATGACTTTGGTCACAACTGTAATGAGTCACATAGTGAGAAAGGAAAAACTCCAGGCATTTGGTCAGGGCCACTCTGTTTCACCCCCACAAACACCTAATTCAAGGTGGTATTTTTCTGTTTAAATGAGCTTGCTGCTGCTGCTGCTAAGTCGCTTCAGTCGTGTCCGACTCTGTGCGACCCCATAGACGGCAGCCCACCAGGCTCCCCCCGTCCCTGGGATTCTCCAGGCAAGAACACTGGAGTGGGTTGCCATTTCCTTCTCCAATGCAGCTTAAACACATTCAAATACTTTGTAGTTCATAAAATGGAAAAGTGAGAAAATGATGAGATTGTGATGATTATGTGTTAATCATTATGATTTTTGTTTATTTCAGTTATAAAATTATACATAGCCAAGAAAATAAAGGCCAACTGAGCCAATTAATTCTATCAAAGATTCTATGATAAAGTTTTTTAGTTATATCTGAGTACTACACGCTGAAATAAAAATAAGTGGGAGAAAGCCTAGAGAGGAACTGAAATACTGCTCAATATTTCTTTAATTTGGCTCCTATCCAATGATGGCTTCTTCAGACTAGACCACTTGAAGAATTCTGTAGTGGCTCCTAGGTGACACAGTGACAAAGAATCTGCCTGTCAGTGCAAGAGATGCAGGAGACTTATGTTTGATCCCTGGGTGTGGAAGATCCCCTGGAGGGGAAAATGGCAACCCACTCCATTGTTCTTGTCTGGCTCTTCCCATAGACGGAGGAGTCTGGTGGACTATAGATCATGGGGTCGCAAAGAGTTGGATGTGATTGAGCATGCATGCAATTGTGACTGAAGTAATTTTTAAAAAGTAAAGAAAGTCAAAGTTGCTCAGTCGTGTCTGACTCTTTGTGACCCCATGGACTGTACAGTCCATGGAATTCTCCAGGTTAGAATTCTGGAGTGATTAGCCATTCCCTTCTCCAGGGGATCTTCCCAACTCAGAGATCAAACCCAGGTCTCCTTCATTGCAGGCAGATTCTTTACCAGAAAAGTAAAATGCATGTATTATAAACTTCCAAGACAACCATTTAGATATTGAATCAACACATTTGCTTCACTATTGGTTTCCTCCTTCTCTCTTACCTCTCAAAAATGTAGGATTGTTTGATCTTTTTACCTCAAAAGGTTCAGTTAAATCTGTCCCTTTTCTACCATGATTAAAAATTCTACATTGATGACAAAAGATGAATAGTTTTCTTCCACTCTGGGATGCAAGCCAGGGAAACCAAGTAATTTATATTGAGGTAGAAATGAGGCAAAGGACATGTTTCCTAATTAAGGAACGTAAGGGTTGAAGTTGGTAGAGCAAGATTTTAGGGAAGAGCAAGAAGAAGCTTCCCTGAGTGGCATTCCACATCCCCCTTTCATGGTTCCCAGGTAAGGAAATGACAAAGAGCCAAAAAATGGTAGTTATGAACTTGTATGATGTTAACATGTTTCAGATTTTCAATATTTGTTGTTCATTACTGTTAACATTATGTTTATGTGAACTCTTATAAGAACCAAAATATAGATCAATGGAACAAAATAGAAAGCCCAGAGATAAATCCATGCACCTATGGACACCTTATCTTTGACAAAGGAGGCAAGAATATACAATGGATTAAACACAATCTCTTTAACAAGTGGTGCTGGGAAAACTGGCCAACCACTTGTAAAAGAATGAAACTAGAACACTTTCTAACACCATACACAAAAACAAACTCAAAATGGATTAAAGATCTAAATGTAAGACCAGAAACTATAAAACTCCTAGAGGAGAACATAGGCAAAACACTCTCTGACATAAATCACAGCAGGATCCTCTATGACCCACCTCCCAGAATATTGGAAATAAAAGCAAAAATAAACAAATGGGACCTAATTAAAATTAAAAGCTTCTGCACTGCAAAGGAAACTATAAGCAAGGTGAAAAGACAGCCTTCAGAATGGGAGAAAATAATAGCAAATGAAGCAACTGACAAAGAATTAATCTCAAAAATATACAAGCAACTCCTACAGCTCAATTCCAGAAAAATAAACGACCCAATCAAAAAATGGGCCAAAGAACTAAATAGACATTTCTCCAAAGAAGACATATAGGTGGCTAACAAACACATGAAAAGATACTCAATATCACTCATTATCAGAGAAATGCAAATCAAAACCACAATGAGGTACCATTTCATGCCAGTCAGAATGGCTACGATCCAAAAGGCTACAAGCAATATATGCTGGAGAGGGTGTGGAGAAAAGGGAACCCTCTTACACTGTTGGTGGGAATGCAAACTAGTACAGCCACTATGGAGAACAGTGTGGAGATTCCTTCAAAAACTGGAAATAGAACTGCCTTATGATCCAGCAATCCCACTGCTGGGCATACACACTGAGGAAACCAGAAGGGAAAGAGACACATGTACCCCAATGTTCATCGCAGCACTGTTTATAATAGCCAGGACATGGAAGCAACCTAGATGTCCATCAGCAGATGAATGGATAAGAAAGCCGTGGTACATATACACAATGGAGTATTACTCAGCCATTAAAAAGAATACATTTGAATCAGTTCTAATGAGGTGGATGAAACTGGAGCCTATTATACAGAGTGAAGTAAGCCAGAAAGAAAAACACCAATACAGTATACTAACGCATATATATGGAATTTAGAAAGATGGTAACAATAACCCTGTATACGAGACAGCAAAAGAGACACTGATGTATAGAACAGTCTTTTGCACTCTGTGGGAGAGGGAGAGGGAGAGGGTGGGATGATTTGGGAGAATGGCATTGAAACGTGTATAACATCATATAAGAAATGAATTGCTAGTTCAGGTTCGATGCAAGGTACAGGATGCTTGGGGCTGGTGCACTGGGATGAACCAGAGGGATGGTACGGGGAGGGAGGTAGGAGGGGGGTTCAGGATGGGGAATACCTGTACACCTGTGGTGGATTCATGTTGATGTATGGCAAAACCAATACAATATTGTAATTAGCCTCCAATTAAAATAAATAAATTTAAATTTAAAAAACAAAAAGAAAAAATGCAGACTGCAAAAAAAAAAAAAAAAATACATCTGGTTCAGAAGCCCTCAGAAGAAATCTTGTCTTGGAAAGTTTCTGTCTTCACGTATATCTATATATTTGTATCTGTATCTGTCTACTTGTGTATCTATCTGTCTTCTTATTGCCTGTTGGTTTCTTATGTTATTTGTTTTCTGATGCTGCTTTTATCATGATAAATATGTTGCTACTTTGAGCTGCTAAAGTTAAGGAATAAGGGGTAGCATCAAAAAAAACTGATGAAAGCAAGTGATTACCTTTTCCTTTGGTTCATTTCCCTAGTCAAGGCACAGAAAGCAAGCTCTTTAAAGGATGAAAAATAAAATGAGTAGGGGAGACTTTCCATGGACTCTCTTCTACTCAGCCACATTTTATCTGTTGGCTATTTATATTTTTACTCACTGTGGCATCAGGAAGCTGAAAGTTGGGAACATCAATCTTTAGAAATGCATTTGGGGCTCACTCAAACTTGATTTTATACATGGAATTGTTGGCCAATTTATCAGATAAGGGCAGATTAACACCACTACAGAAATAATGAAAACAACTACCTTCAACAACTGATACAATATATTTTCCACTTTTATAAAAATATAATTTTACCAGTAAACGTTAGTTGTGTCTGGGGAAGAGATTATGAAGAATGATTTCTTAACTGGATTTTCTCTGGTCAATGCTGTAAGCTTTTCTAGTGTGTGTCTGAACCTTTTCTGAGCTGCCATGACTACGTTGGACATTCCTTTTTAATTTTACTTTTTCTTCAAGGAACTTAGGAGTGCTTGTTGGGAGAAGATACATAGATGCGGTAGCAAAGAAAAGATAAAGAAAAGGAGAGAGGGGAGGGTGGAGGAGGTAGAAAATCTGTGTCTTAAACATTCTCACAGCTATTTCATTGGAGTTTCTTTTCAAATAAAAATTTATTATTGAAGAATGGAACAGTCTTCTTTATTTCTAGTTTTATTGCTTTTGGTTAATTTAAATGATCTTGGAAAGAACTTTAATCTGTATGATACCACTATATATTCTTTAGGTAAACAAAAGTAACATTTAAATATCCTGATTGTTCTGGTTGAGTCTATAGATCCAATTTACTCTGTTTTCCTGTTTAAGTAAAATTATACTCCTAAAAAGTATTTGGTATAAGCATCTGGTCACTCTTTTTATCTCTTTCATTGCCCAGGAAGGATATTCATTTCAGCCCCCTTTGTTCTCTTCTCACTGCCATTGGAACTTGACTAGAGTTCTAGCAGGGCATGCCCAAGGTTAGGAGATGCTTATACAGTCCCACAGCAGCAGCTCTCTGCGTACCAGGCAATCTGCCATGAGATAATGCCTCTTTCATATAGGAACATGGGGACCTGATAAGACTGTCACTAAGAGAATGTGGAACAAGTTATAGGGCATTCCAATTCTACAAAAAAAGGTAATGTGATTTATCATAAGCAATGAAATAAGTACGTGGTGGTGTTTTGACTGTGTCTCTTCACTGTAATATATATTAGGTATCTGTTACTAACCTAAATGGGAATAGAAAATTATAGTTCTATGCCATCATTGTAAGTTGTCTTTTATATGAAAAATGTAGAGCTCAAAAAAGAAGAGCCACAGCTCTGCTCATAGACCTTAACTATAGATTCTTCTTTATTAGTGCTCCCTAAGAACAAAAGGCCATGCAATTGAAAGAATTAAAAAAGAAGACAGTAAAAGACATTAAGGAAAAGAATAAGCTCATGGATAAAGAACAGAGAAACTTGGAAGGGTACTTTTTGAATTACTGAATTTTTTACTGACTAGAAATAAAAGCAATTTTACTGAAAGGTATTTTTAACTCTTGCTCTTAGAGTTCTGAGAATTTAATTTTCATTGACTTAGAAAAAGACCCATTAGTTAATTTGGGGCATAGTAAAGAGAAGAATTCTCTTAAAGATAGGTCTGCATGTATACCTGTTAAATAGCCAGAATGTGGAATCCTAACAAAAGCAAACACCAGCAAGGAAATGGAGCAACAGGAACCCCCATTCATTGCTGAGGGAAATGCAGATTGGTGCAGATACTTTGGAAGACAGTTTGGTGGTTTTTAACAAAATTGAACATACTCTTACCATACAATTTAAGAATGTCATTTCTAGGTATTTACCTGAAGGAGGTAAAAACTTATCTCCACAAATGCACATGCATATGGATGTTAATAGCAGCTTTATTCATAATTACTAAAATTAAATCAATCATTAGTCCTTCAGTAGGTAAACAGGTACATAAATTATAGTACATCCAGATAAGGAACTACTAATTAGGGCTAAAAAGAAATAAACTGTCAAGCCATGAGAATATATAGAGGGATTTTCACATCATATTACTAAGCAAAAAGATAACATATTCTGTAATACCAACTATATGACATTCTGGAAAAGACAAAACTATGGAGACATTAAACTGATCTGTTGGTTTCCAGGGGTGAGGGTAGGGAGAAGGGACGAACAAGAAAAAACCCAGAAAATTTTAGGGCTATTAAAATGATGGCTATATATCATTGTTCAGTTCAGTTCAGTCACTCAGTCGTGTCCGACTCTTTGCAAACCCGTGAATTGCAGCACAGCAGACTTCCCTGTCCATCACCAACTCTTGGAGTTTACCCAAAATCATGTCCATCGAGTCAGTGATGCCATCCAGCCATCTCATCCTCTGTCATCCCCTTCTCCTCCTGCCCCCAATCCCTCCCAGCATCAGGGTCTTTTCTAATGAGTCAGCTCTTTGCATGAGGTGGCCAAAGTATTGGAGTTTCAGCTTCAGCATCAGTCCTTCCAATGAACACCCAGGACTGATCTCCTTTAGGATGGACTGGTGGGATCTCCTTGCAGTCCAATGGACTCTCAAGAGTCTTCTCCAACACCACAGTTCAAAAGCATCAATTCTTCGGTGCTCAGCTTTCTTCACAGCCCAACTCTCACATCCATACATGACCACTGGAAAAACCATAGCCTTGACTAGATGGACCTTTGTTGGCAAAGCAATGTCTCTGCCTTTTAATATATCATTTTACATTTGTCCAAATCTGTAGAATGTACAACACTAAGCAGTGAGCCATAATGTAAACCATGGGCCTTGGGTGATTATGGTATGTCAATATAGCTTCATATTTGGTAGCAATGCAGCATGGTGCTAATAATCAGGAGACTATGCATGTATGAAGTTAGTCTCAAAGTTGTGTCTGACTCTTTGTAACTCCATGGACTGTAGTCCAACAGGCTCCTTTGTCCATGGAATTCTGCAGGCAAGAATACTGGAGTGGGTTCCCAGTATTATATCCCCTAAAGTATATCCCCTAAAGAATTCCCTTCTTTAGGCGATCTTCCCAACCCATGGTATGGGGGTTCATTTCTTAGTGTTGTACATTCTACAGATTTGGGCAAATGTATAATGATATATTCCCTTGAGAAGGGAAAGGCTACCCACTCCAGTATTCTGGCCTGGAGAATCCCAAGGATTGTATTGATGGGGTTTCAAAGAGTTGGACAAGACTGAGCGACTTTCACTCACTCACTCATAATGATATAAAGCCATCATTTTAATATTAATCAGAACATACCCACTCAAGTATTCTTGAGAATGGACAGAGAAGCCTGGTGGGCTACAGTCCATGGGGTCACAAAGCGTCAGACATGACTGAGTGACTTAACACTTTCACTTTCGTTCTTGTATGGAGTTAGGGGGTATACGGGAGACCTCTGTATCTGTCATTTAATTTTGCTGTGAATTTAAACTGCTCGAAAAAATAAAGTCTTAAAAAATAGGCCTATATATACACCTTTCTTTAGCTGAGAATTCCATCCTCCTCAACACTGTCACAATTTGGGGGTGGAATCATAAGAAGAAAAAAGAACAATTGCTTAGATATACTTTTTGAATATTTGGAATGATTTATGTTGTAAACAGCTTATTCCTACACCCTTTCCTTACTACCTCTTTAATTATTTCTGCATTCATTTCTTACTTTCTGAATGTGAACGTTGAACTTTGAAAGTCTAAAGAAAGAAAATGGTCCAGAAAAAAATTTACTTTCCCATAAAAATATCTTTCATTGTATCGTAGAAATAAATAAAGGTTTGAGTGTAAAAGAGAAGCAATAAAAATATGCTTGTATTCACTGATCGAAAATAACATATCAACGTATATATCCTACTTCCCTCATCTGTGAGAGGTATCTTTTTTAAAAAATTAAATGATGCCAAATCTCCATTGGTGTGTGAACATAAAAATAGAAGCATGTAATAAACTCAAATAACCATCAACAATTTATTGAGAACAAGTTGTTTTAGATGTGTTAGATATGAATTTGTACCTTATATTTTTCCATTGCTCAGAACCCAGATTCTCAGCTGATTATTTCTGTCAGTTTTATATCCTTCTTTGAAAACATTTAATAAGTTACTTAAGGCAGCAGAATGACCACCCTGTACTGGAACCACTCACAAATGATTACAATGCAACAGACATTGCAGTGCGTGTTTTGAAATGTGATTGTGAAAGATGAAATGAAATTCTGCAAAACAGACAGGAGACAATATGAGAAATGACTAGGAAATCAGACAACCTTAGAGATCTCAGGCACCAGTAAACTTTTACTCTATGTGGTTACCACAGAGGAACTAACTGTTAATAGTCATGACCATTCAGCTTGCTAGTTGAAATCTCCAGACCCTGTGACTTTCTAAGAGAAAGTTCAGAAACTCTCAGGAGGGTACTTTTGTGATGTGAGGAGGGTAGGCAAGAGAAAGAAAAAAGGAAGAATGGTCGGTGTATACTTCTATTGAAATGCCTGTAGAATCTGAAAGATACTAGTCCTAAAATGTGGAGTTTTTTTCTTTTTTTGGTATGAGTGACATACTAACTTAGAAAATTTTTTTATTAAAGTATAGTTGATTTACAATGTTGTATTAGTTTCAGATGTACAGCAAAGTGATTCAGTTATACATATACATACCCACTGTTTTTTAAAATTTAGATTCTTTTCCTATGTAGGCCTTATGCAGTTTGAAGAGTTCCTTGTACTGCGCAACAGGTTCATATTAGTTATCTGTTTTATATATAATACTGTGTATATGTAAATCCCAATCTCCCAATTTATCCCTCCCCCTTGCATCCCCTGTTAACCATAAATTTGTTTTCTCTATCTGTGACTCTACTTCTGTTTTGTGTATAAGTTTATTTGTACCTTTTTTTTAGATTGCACATACAAGCAATATTATATAATATGTGTCTTTCTCTGTCTGACCTCACTCAGTATGACAATCTCTAGGTTCATCCATGTTGCTGCAAATGGTATTATTTTGCTCTTTTTTATGGCTGAGTAATATGGTATTGTATATATGTACAACATCTTCTTTATCTGTTTATCTATCAGTGGGCACTTAGATTGCTTCCATGTCCTAGCTATTGTAAATAGTGCTGCAGTGAACATTGTGGGGCATGTATGTTTTTGGATTACGGTTTTCTCAGGATGGGCTTCCCTTGTGGTTCAGTTGGTAAAGAATCCACCTGCAATACGGGAGACCTGGGTTCAATCCCTGGATTGGGAAGATCTCCTGGAGAAGGGAAAGGCTACCCACTCCAGTATTCTGGCCTAGAGAATCCCATGGATAGTCCATGGGGTCGTAAAGAGTCAGACACAACTAAGCAATTTTCACTTTCGCTTTCTCAGGATATATGCCCAGAAGTGATATTGCCGTGTCATATGGTAGTTCTTTTTTAGTGTTTTAAAGAGCCTCTGTACTGTTCTCCATAGCGGCTATACCAATTTACATTTCCACCAACAGTGTAGGAGGGTTCCCTTTTCTCTACCTCCACCTCCCTCTCCAGTTTATTGTTTGTAGATTCTTTGATGATGGCCATTCTGACTGGCATTACAAATAGCTGTGCAAAGAAGAGAAGGGAAAGGTAAAGGAGAAAAGGAAAGATATACCCATCTGAATACAGAGTTTTAAAGAATAGCAAGGGGAAATAAGAAAGCCTTAAGTGAACAATGCAAAGAAATAGAGGGAAACAATAGAATGGGAAAGACTAGAGATGTCTTCAAGAAAATTGGAAATAGCAAGAGAACATTTCATGCAAAGATGGGTACAATAAAGAACAGAAATGGTATGGACCTAACAGAAGGAAAAGAGATTAAGAAGGGATGGCAAGAATATACAGAAGAGCTGTATGAAAAAGGTCTTCATGACCTGGATAACCACAGTGGTGTGATCACTCATCTAGTGCCAGACATCCTGGAATGTGAGGTCAACTAAGCCTTAGGAAGAATCACTACAAACAAGCTAGTGGAGGTGATGGAATTCCAGTTGAGCTATTTCAAATCCTGAAAGATGATGCTGTGAAAGTGCTGCATTCAGTATGCCAGTAAATTTGGAAAACTTGGCAACGGCCATAGGATTGGAAAAGGTGAGATTTCATTCCAACTCAAAAAGCACAGTTGCAAAAACTGTTCAAACTACTGCACTATTGTGCTCATTTTACATGCTAGCAAGGTAACGCTCAATATCCTTCAAGCTTGGCTTCTATAGTGGGTATACTGAGAATTTTCAGATGTACAAGCTGGGTTTAAAAAAGGCAGAGTAACCAGAGCTCAAACTGCTAACATCTGTTGGATAATAGAAAAAGCAAGAGAATTCTAGAGAAACATCTACTTCTGCTTCATTGACTACACTAAAGTCTTTGACCATGTGGATCACAACAAACTGTGTAAAATTCTTAAAGAGATGGAAATTTCAGACCACCTTATCTGTCTCCTAAGAAACCTTTATGCAGGTCAAGAAGCAATAGTTAGAACTGGACATATAACAACAGACTGGTTCTAAATTGGGAAAGGAGTATGTCAAGGCTGTATTGTTACCCTGCTTATTTAACTTATATGCAGAGTACCTCATGCAAAATGCAGGGCTGGATGAAGCTCAAGCTGGAATCAAGATTGCTGGGAGAATTATCAGCAACCTCATATATGCAGATGGCATCACGCTAATGGCAGAAAACAAGAGAAACTAAAGAGCCTCTTGATGAAGGAGAAAGAGGAGAGTGAAAAAGCTGGCTTAAAACTCAACATTCAGAAATCTAAGATTATGGCATCCAGTCCCACCACTTTATGGCAAATAGATGGGAAAAAATAGAAACAGTGACAGACTTTATTTTCTTGGGCTCCAAAATCACTGCAGATGGCAACTGCAGCCATGAAATTAAAAGATGCTTGCCCCTTGGAAGAAAAGCTATGACAATCCTAGACAGTGTGTTAAAAAGCAGAGCCATCACTTTGTGGACAAAGATCCATATAGTCAAACCTATGGTTTTTCCAGTAGTCATGTATGGATGTGAGTGTTGGACTATAAAGAAGACTGAGTGCCAGAGAATCGATGCTTTCGAAATGTGGTGTTGGCGAAGAGAGTTCATTGAACAGCGAGGAGTTAATACCAGTCAATGATAAAGGAAATCAACCCTGAATATTCATTGGAAGAAGTGAAGCTGAATCTCTAGCAGTTTGGCCACCAGATGCGAAGAGCAGACTCATTGGAAAAGATCCTGATTCTGGGAAAGATTGAGGGCAGGAGAAGGAGGTGATAGAGGATAAGGTGATTGGATGGAATCAATGACTCAACAGACATGAGTTTAAGCAAACTCTGGGAGATAGTAAAGAACAGGGAAGCCTGGCGTGCCGCAGTCCATGGGGTTGCAAAAAGCTTGACACAACTGAATGACTGAACAACAACAGTATTCTGACTAGTGTGAGGTGATACCTCATAGTTTTGATTTTCATTTCTCCAATAGTTAATGACATTGAGCATGTTTTCATGTGTTTGCTGGCCATCTCTGTGTCTTCTTTGGAGAAATGTCTATTTAGGTCATTCATACATTTTTTGGTTGGGTTGTTTCTTTCTTTGTTATTGAGCTACATGAGCTGTTTGTGTTACATATTTTATAATCCCTTACCAATTGCTTCATTTGCACATATTTTCTCCCACTTTGAGGGTTGTCTTTTTGTTTTGTTTATGTTTTCCTTTGCTGTGGAGAAGGTGATGGCACCCCACTGCAGTACTCTTGCCTGGAAAATTCCATGGACAGAGGAGCCCGGTAGGCTGCAGTCCATGCAGTTGCAAAAAGTTGGACACGACTGAGCGACTTCACTTTCACTTTTCACTTTTATGCATTGGAGAAGGAAATGGCAACCCACTCCAGTGTTCTTGCCTGGAGAATCCCAGGGATGGGGGAGCCTGGTGGTCTGTTGTTTCTGGGGTCGCACAGAATCAGACACGACTGAAGCGACTTAGCAGCAGCAGCTACAGTGAACTTGGACTATCCCTGTAAAATTTAAGTGGATCCTACTTGAGTCATAGAAATATGCATTTACTCTTCATTTTGTCTATAAAAATCATCTAGCAATGTTGTTATCACTGTACTGAAAGCTGTATTATAAAGATGCTTTCCAAAACATTCTTAAATTTTTCCATAAATAATATATTTTTATGATGAATCATAACGATCTAATTTCCCAAAGGCATTGTTAAGGGTCGGTATTGTGGTTACAATGCTCTCAGCCATTCAATAATTCACCATTGTAGGTGCTGCATAGCCTGTCTGTAGGGTTCATGTACTCTTTTTAGATTTGAGTTTCTGATGTTCTCACCGAAGAACTAGCCTAAAAATAGCAAACAGAGCCTCTCTGTGCTTATCAGATGGCTGCACATCTTTTGGAAAATTCATGGGAGAGAGAGCTGCCAGGTATATTGTCTCTCTTAACTATGGATAAGGCTAAGACTGAGAGTCATGGATCTCAGAGAAAGGTGCTGGCTGCTTCCTCATCCAGAAAGTGTTCCCTTTTGCCGACTCATTTCAAAGTGGAGGCTCTGCAATCATAGTCCACTTTCCCCCAAACAGCCTCTCTGGGCAGAAGGCCCACTGCCTGATTAATCTCACCTTTATCAAAACAGTGGGGAATCAGCAAAACACTCCATGTGAAATCTGAGTCTGAACTCACATGCTATTTGGAGGTTCAGGGGGCAGGTGCGCTCCTGCTGCTATGTGGGAGCATTTGTTCTGAAGGGGATGCCATGTTGATTTTGCATGTTTGAGGTTCTCTTGCTTTGAAATAAACCCAAGTAATTTAAAGAATATCCATTAAGGATCTTCAGATAGGACTGCAAATAATAATCATCTGGGAATCCCTTTTAAACTGCTGCTTTTCATAGCCCAGTGAAGCTTTCTGGAGTCACAGTCCCTGGGGGAAAGGCCCAGAAATACTTATTTTTAATCAATTATTTCATTGATTCTGATGTACAGTCAGATTTGGAAGTCATTTCTTAATCTATCTGAGATACATAAAAATAAGTACAAGAATAACATAACAAGCTGAAGGGGAGAGAGGAAGCTGAGAAAGAAAGGGTGTGAGAAAGAGAATGAGAAAAATCATTGCAAAAAATTAATAATGGGAGAAAAAGCAAGAGATATAAACTTCAGACAAAAGGAAATATTAAGCACTGCAGCAGGCAGCTGCCAACTGCGATTTGTTCTGGTCTAGAAGAAAGGAACCAGGAAAACAATGTTTCCTAATCCGCAGGGGCTGCAATTACTCTCGCATTCGTCATTTGTATACTAAGAGTAAATTAACTGTAATAAGACATTGTCACTGAACAAATGTTTCCTGCTTGGAGAACCAGTGCTTCGGCTTTGCCCCTCCTTTTATGCTCCAGCGGGAGAGCGGAACATTGTCTTGGGTCAGTGTTCTCTTCTTCTGATGTTATCATTTAATTATATCTCCATCACACCTAACCTTCTAAATGAAGTATTTCCTTAAAAATGCATGCCTTCAATAGGAACATGTAAAATAGGAAAGTAGAAATGTTTCAAATCCATAAGACACAAAGCACCATCTTATATCATGAGACCCCAACAGGTGGTAGCAAAAGTCATCATTTTGATTCCTATTGAACAAAATCCAGTTCAGTCTGAAATATTAGAGAATGGGGCAAAGTCTATTATTATTTTATTTTAAATATAGAAAACTTACAAAAAGGAGAAGTGCTCTTAGGTTAAGGGTCAACATGAGAAAAAATATAAACTAAACTAAAATTGCTTTTATGAGTAGATAATTTACATGTAAGAAATAAGTTGAACTTTATTGGATTTTCATTCATTTCTGCCACTCTTACATCAAAACTCTACCTTGAGGTCTAGTGGTGGCTTTGCAAAGAAATCTGTGCTCATTTTACCCTGAAAAATAAGGCCTTTCATTCTCTGAGTTTCATGGTTTCTAGGAAAAAAAAAAAAACCAAACAAACATAGACTTTTTTCATTTGTAAAAGGGGCAGAGTAATAGTATCTACTATGTGAAAACTGAGTGAGTTAATATATGTAGAGTTTGGGAAAACATCTGACCCATTGTAAACATTGCACAAGTGTTCAGTGTGACTCTTACAAAGGCTAAGATTCTCCTATGAACAATTTCCCCTCCATTTTTCCGTGTTTCTTCCTATAACATTTTTGCTTTGTAGCAATGTGTGTTAAGTGATATAGTACTTTGTATAGTAATAATTGAAGAGTTATGTGTCAGGAGGTTCTTCTAAAGACCAATATTCTCTTATTAATAATGTCCCTTGGTGCATTTATGTAAAAAAATGTCAAAAGTAGAAATCCTGTCACAGCTTTTGGTATTAAAGGAGATTGTGAATAACAATGGAAAGCCAAGGGAAGGAAAAAATGAGTTGAGAGGAGCACATGCAGATTTGATCCCTGGGGCAGGGAGATCCTCTGACATAGGAAATGACAACCCACTCCAGTGTTCTTGCCCGGGAAATCCCATGGACAGAGGAACCTGGCAGACTACAGTTCACGGGGTTGGAAAGAGTCAGGCAAGACTTGGCAACTACACAACAACAACTGCTGAATGGCTGCCCTCTGAGGAGATTAAGACACCCTGGATGAGACAGAGAGGGAGGAGCTTCTTATTTACATCAAAGGACTGCAAATACCACCACCAAACAGCTGTCCTCTCACAAGCTGCAGAAGTGAGACTTCTCAATCTTGCTCTTCCTCAATCCTTCACCTTTGTCTTTGTCCATTTTACTGTTGTCTACAAACCTTCTCCAGTAATACTCTCATTCACAATATTACTTTACTACCTCAAGTTCCCGTAGACCTCTCCCTTAAACTGTTGCTGTGTCATTGAGCCACTCCACTCCCCTACCCCATCTCCCTGCCACAATTAGTTGAACTTGCTGTGTTGTGACAACAGAAAATGACATATATTCAATCTTAAACTATGGTCAGAATATTGATGATTATGCGTCCCAAGTAAAATGAACACCATATTTCCTAACACCAGCTGATTGCAAATAATCTGTGTCTAACATCGCTCTGTTTTGCTGAACTTCACACATTATTACAATTGATATTCTGCCTCTGTTGCCATGCTTTCCCTCTCCCAATGCCATGTAAAATTTGTAAGTTTTATTTTTATCATTTTAAATGTCAGTTGTCTTCAACAGCCTCCTTTTTGCTTAATGGCATCAGTTAGAAAAAGAAATTTAAGTTGTAAATATACATCACAAAGACAAATACAGAGTGAAAGGGACATATCACAAAATTTTAAAGAAATGAGTGTAACAGAAATGAAAACTTACTCCATTTTCAAAAAGAGAATGAGTGCTTTTTCCTATCAAGAAAAATGATACTACTGACATATAAGACTTTTATTTCAACATCAATAATTTTTCACAAGAGAGCAAAGTCACCACCTTAATTCTAAGACAGGGAAATTCCTTTCAGTTATTTCCTGAAAAAACTTATAAAACCCAGATGACCTTGAGTATGGTGATGCCTTTTTAAGTGAAACCTCAAAAGGGTGGTCCATGAAAGAAATGATTGATCTGTTGGACTTCATTAAAATGTAAAACTTCTGCTCTGTGAAAGACAATGCCAAGAGAATTAGAAGATAAGCTACAGATTTGTAGAAAATCTTTACGAAAGATAAAGAAAAGTCTGATATTAGACTGTTACCCAAACATACAAAGAACTCTTAAAACTCTAAATTCAGAAAACAAACAACCTGATTGAAAAAGAAGCCAAAGACCTTAGTAGAAACCTCACCAAATAAAATATGCAAATGGAAAATAAAGAGATGCTCCAAGTCATATGTCATCAGGGGAAAAAATGCAAATTAACGCATAATGAGATGCCACTGCATATATACTACAGGGCCGCAGACCTGGAACACTGTCAGCACCAAATGCTGACAAGAATGTGAAGCATCCGGAACCCTCATTCATTGCTCATGAGAATGAAAAATGGTGCAGCCACTTGGGAAAATGATTTTAAAAACTAAATATACTCTTATCACGTGATCCAGCAATCATACTTCATGGTATTTACATGAAGAATTTGAAAACTACGGTCACACCAAAACCTGCACACAAAAGATTATAGTTTTATTATAAATTGCCAAAAACTTGGAAGAAACCAATATGTCTTTCAGGGTGTGAATGGATAAAATGTGGTATATCCAGACAATGGAATATCATTCAGTGCTAAAAAGAAGGGTGCTTTTAAGCCATGAAATGGAATAAAGGAAACAAATTTATATCATTAAATGAAAGAAGTCAACCTGAAGAGACTATTGTATGTTTCCAACTATATGACATTCTGGGAAAGGCAAAACTGTTAAGACATTAGTAAAAGATTAATGGTTGCCAGGAGTTGGGCAAGGGAAGAGGTAAATAGGGCACAGAGGGTTTTGAGGGCAGTGAGAATAGTCTGCATGACACCATAATGATGGATCCATGTCATCATACATTGTGCTAAATTCATAGACTGTGTAACACCACACCAAGAATGGACTGTAAACCAGGGGTTGGGGTGATTATGATGTGTCAGTGTAGGTTGACCAATCAAAAATAACCACTTTGGAGGGGAATATTGATAGTGGGGGAGGCTATACATGTGTGGTGGCAGGGAATATATGGGGCATCTCTATACTTCCTGCTCAGCTTTGCAGTGAACCCAAAACTTTTTTAGACAAATTGTCTTAATAAAAAAGAAAATAAAATTAAAGAATTCCTCTTCAAAGCACAAATGAAAGAAGACCTGACGTCATGTGAGGAAGAATCAGAGCCCTCGGTTTATTTACTTCAGCATCATGCCAGGTCCCATTGACAAAGTATTTTTTGGTAGCACTCTCTTGATTCTCCCACTTGGCCACTAAATGCTATCCTTTTGGAACTATTTCCATATTGTTTTTTCCCATCTGTGTATTACTAAATACCTCCAACTGATCAAAAATATTTCTTTCCTTGAATTCAATAATGAGTGATAATCCTTCTCCTGTAATGTTAGTAAAAATAATAGGAAATAATATGGGGGTAGAGGAAAGAAGAGACCATTCCCATTGGAAATTGTAATGGACCAGGAATCTGGAGCTAAAGTGCAATTTTGATGATGCAAAAATCCATTTTTGTATACTAAGTTGAAGTGAAGTGTTAGTTACTCAGTTGTGTTCGACTCTTTGTGATCCCATGGACTGCAGCCTGCCGGGTTCCTCTGTCCATGGAATTTTCCAGGCAAGAATACTGGAGTGGGTTGCCATGCCCTCCCCCAAGGGATCTTGCTGACCCAGGGACTGAACCCAGGTCTTCTGCATTGCAGGAGGATTCTTAACCATCTGAGATACCAGGGAAGCCCCAGCCTTTTAAATGGGGAGATTATGCAGTCAATCACCTGAGTATCTGGTCTACATAAATTTAATTTTAATATATAGGCTGTCCTATTTGTGGTATTTTATAAACCTTTGTCTTTAAAATTATATATTTAAGGTGGATGTAAGTATAAAACTGTTATTGAATCTTTTATTTTGTATATTTGTCTAAAATCTACTGTATAAAGAACTGTATAATTGTGGTTATAGCATAAATCATTCAAGCAACTAATATTTCAGTGCCTTAGTGGTAGAAATTAGCTAGCAGAAGAGGCAGAATCTTTCTCTTAATCAATCTTGCAATCAAGTAGGAAAAAGAGACAACAAACCAGTCAACAAATAATAGTAAAAATGTTTATCTCACCTAATGCCCTGACAAACGTCTCCTTTATCAGGCAGTAAGTTTCATGGGTTAGTATATGTCCATGTTTTCTTTAGCAGATTAGAAACCCAGAAGGAAATTTAAAACCTTCAAGAGGAGGAATGATACAAGGAGAAAGGACAGGAAATAAATGATCTGAGTTTGACTCTCCTTTTAACTTTTACTTGTGAAACCTTTCTTGTGTGAAACCACATTTCTGAACCTCTGCTTTCCATTTCAACATGGAATTCACTTAACACCTGGCCTTCTTCATTGTTTTCAGAAACCAATGGGACCACGTGGACAACAACACAAGGGTAGCAAAATAATTCTTAGAGAAATAAATTGCACCAGATTTTTTTCTCCCTTAAAACTATGGGTGACACTATTCTATATATAGGATACTGTTTGTTGTTTAGTTGCTAAGTTGTGTCCGACTCTTGTGACCCCATGGACTGAAGCACACCAGGTTTGCCTGTGCTTCACTCTTTCCCAGAGTTTGCTCAAACTCATGTCCATTGAGTGGATGATGCCATCTAACTGTCGCATCCTGGCTTCCCAGGTGGCACTAGAGGTAAAGAACCTGCCGGCCAGTGTAGGAGACAAAAGAGACAAGGGTTTGATCCCAGGGTCAGGAAAATCCACTCCAGTATTCTTGCCTGGAGAATCCCATGGACAGAGGAGCCTGGTGGGCTACAGTCCATAAGGTTGCAAAGAGTTGGACATGACTGAAACACCTTAGTACCCACAGATATATTTCATATATTTTGTTAAGGTTTCACTAAATCTTTTGAACCAAAATATTAAATTCTAAAATTAGGAAATATCTTAAAGTTTATCTAGTTCAACTACCACTTGGTATTTAAAATCTCATCTATAACTTCCACATAATATGTGAGTTTGCTGCTGCTAAGTTGCTTCAGTCATGTCCGACTCTGTGCGACCCCATAGACAGCAGCCCACCAGGCTCCCCTGTCCCTGGGATTCTCCAGGCAAGAACACTGGAGTGGGTTGCCATTTCCTTCTCCAATGCCTAAAAGTGAAAAGTGAAAGTGAAGTCGCTCAGTTGTGTCCAACTCTTCACGACCCTATGGACTGCAGCCCACCAGGCTCCTCCGTCCATGGGATTTTCCAGGCAAGAGTGCTGGAGTGGGGTGCCATTGCCTTCTCCAAATATGTGAGTTTAAATATGCCAAAACTTTAATTCCTCCAGTGATGGGGAACTTAGAACTTACTGAAACAGTAAAAATGGTGTCAGAGTGTCTTCCTAATTTGCAACTGGAACGTCTCCTGGAAGCTCCTGCCAAATATTCCTCAATTACCAAGACACTGGGTATATATGTATAGGGTGTGCACTGTACAAGGGCCCTGATTAATGGGACATTGTTCTGACTGTAAACGTTGTGGATTTGTCTATTACAATTTTTTTTTTTCTGGCCAGTGGAAACAAAATAAATTAAGGAGCAAGTGCCATTTAAAAATTCTTGGAAAGGTACCTTTTGAGTTAACAGTAGCCCTATTCTATCATTTGTAGTGAGATAGATAAAAGTCCATCCCTTCTCCCATGGTGACCTTTTGGATATTTTAATTTGGTCAGTATAGTTCCAAGAGCCTATAGACTTCCTCTCTGAGAGGGACTTGGGTTTTATATTTCTAAAGCACAAGTTGCCCACCTTGATCAATATAAAAATAAATGTAACAATTGTGAAAATCATCCAGCTACATATGCGTGCTATGCTTAGTCGCTCAGTCATGTCTGAGTCTTTGTGACTGCATGAACTGTAGCCCGCCAGGCTCCTCTGTCCATGGGAATTCTCCAGGCAAGAATATCGGAGTGGGTTGCCATGCCCTCCTCCAGGCAATCTTACCAAGCCAGGGATTGAACCCAGGTCTCCCACATTGCAGGTGGATTCTTTACCATCTGAGACACCAGGGAAGCCAAACAGCTACTTATAAGAGCATGTCTGACTCTTTGTGACCCCATGGACTGCAGCACGCCAGGCTTCCCTGTCCATCACCAACTCCTGGAGCTTGCTCAAACTCAGGTCTATCAAGTTGGTGATGCCATCTATCCATCTCATCCACTGTCTTCCCCTTCTCCTCCTGCCTTCAATCTTTCCCAGCATCAGGGTCTTTTCCAAGGAGTCAGTTCTTTGCATCAGGTGGCCAAAGTATTGGAGTTTCAGCTTCAGCATCAGTCCTTCCAATGAACACCCAGGACTGATTTCCTTTTGTCAGGTTTGATCTCCTTGTAGTCTAAGGGACTCTCAAGAGTCTTCTCCAACACCATGGTTCAAAAGCATCAATTCTTTGGTGCTCAGTTTTCTTTATAGTCCAACTCTCACATCCATATATGACTGCTGGAAAAACCATAGCTTTGACTAGACTGACATTTATTGGCAGAGTAATGTCTCTGGTTTTTAATATGCTGTCTAGGTTGGTCATAGCTTTTCTTCTAAGGAGCAAGCATCTTTTAATTTCATGGCTGCTGTCACCATCTGCAGTGATTTTGCACCATCTGTTTGCCATGAAGTGATGAGACTGGATGCCATGATCTTAGTTTTCTGAATGTTGAGTTTTAAGCCAACTTTTTCACTCTTTTTCATCTTCATCAAGAGGCTCTTTAGTTCTTTGCTTTCTGCCATAAGGGTGTGTCATCTGCATATCTGAGATTATTGATATTTCTCCCAGCAATCTTGATTCCAGCTTTTGCTTTATCCATCCTGGCATTTCTCATGATGTACTCTGCATAGAAGTTAAATAAGCATGGTGGCAATATACAGCCTTGACATACTCCTTTCCCAATTTGGAACCAGTCTGTTCCATGTCCAGTTCTAACTGCTGCTTCCTGAGCTGCATACAGATTTCTCAGGAGGCAGGTAAGGTGGTCTGGTGTTTTCAACTCTTGAAGAATTTTCTCTTGAAGAATTTTTAGTAAATGGGTCTCAATTCTTTTATCTCATATTCAGTAATCTCTGTCTAGATTTTTTTTCTAGAATAGGACTTACCACTTATGAAACCTTTGTATGTTTTTTAAACAGGAAAAAAATAATACAGTTTTCATTGTCAAAGTTACATTAGTTTCAAGGCATTTGAATTAAAGAAAAAAAAGTGCTGTTTTGTCTCCTTGCCAGGTTAGCCATCTAATTTCCCAAGGTCAATCACAAACCTTAGATTTTTTGTTTATCTCTGAAGCCATTTTTTTTTTTTTTTTTGGTCCCTATACAAGAACTGTTTAGACACATTGGCATTTTAAAAACACAAATGGATTTCCTTCATTTATTCAGCATAGAGTCTACTCTTTCTAGGCAGTGTTCATTCTTATACCTGGGGATAGATAATAAAGAAAGAAGAAAATAACAGATAGTTATATAAAGCCAATAAAGAACATAAAACAGGGCAGCCTGGCAATGAAGAATGGGATTGTGTTTCATTAATTTGGTGGACAGGGAAAGTCTCTCGGAGCTGTGGCATGGGGGCAGAGTATTCCAGAACAATGAATTGAGCTAAGGCAAAAACAAACTTAGCACCATCAAGAAACAAATTCAAGGCTCCAAGTGGATGAATCAGATTAAGGGAGTAGAACATGGCAGAAATTAGCCCCTGACAAGAGAATCATCCTGTTCTTTGAAGCATTGAAGCCAGGCATTGACTTCTCTCTAGTTATGAAAATCCCAGGTAGCATCTTCTCCAATAGAAGACTGTTTTGTTTTTGTTGAAAGTCTGCTATTTACTGTTATTTCATTAATTTTCTCAGCTAGATCTTCTGAGAAACTTGCTGCAGCTTCTGTATCAGCACTTGCTGCTTCACTTTGGACTTTGATGTAATCGAGATGGTTTCTTTCCATTAGCCTCATGACCCAACTTCTACTAGTTTCAGACTTTTCTTCTGCAGCTTCCTCACCTCTCTTATCCTTTATATAGTTGAAGAGCATTAGAGCTTTGCTCTGGATTAGGCTTAAGTTTAAGGGAATGCTATGGCTGGTTTGATCTTCTATCCAGGTCATAAAGACTTCTGCCTTATCAGTATTATGGCAATTTCTTGTTCTTATCATTTGTGTGTTCCACTGGAGTAACAAAGTAATTTCCTTTAAGAGTTTTCCTGTTGCATTCACAATGTGAGCTGTTTGGGGCAAAGGCCTAGATTTCAGTCTATCTCAGCTTTAAACATGCTGTCCTCACTAAGCTCGATCATCTCTAGCTTTTGATGTAAAGTGAGAGACATGCGATTCTTCCTTTCACTTGAATCCTTAGAGACCATAGCAGGATTACTACTCAGCCTAATTTTAATACTGTTGTATCTCAGGGAACAATAAGGCCCAAGGAGAGGGACAAAGATGGGGAAACAATGCACATATCTATCAGATTCACTCATCGTATATGGGTGCCATTCATGGCATCCCCGAACAATTTTAGTAGTAATATCAAAGATCACTGATCAAAGATGATCACCACACAACAATAAGAATGAAAATATTCTAAATATTGTGAAAATTACCAAATCGTGACACAGAGATATAAAGTTAGCAAATATTGTTGGCTCAGAGACACCAACAAATTTGCTCAATGCAGTATTGTCACAATCTTTCAGTTTGGAAAAACCCATAATATCTGCAAAGTACAATAGATCAAAGTGTAATAAGATTGAGGCAGAAGTCGATGATGGTGGTGATTCTGGGACTGTGAATAATAGTGAGGGTGGAGGTAAGGACATCAATTAGATGGGAATATAGAATATCTAGAACAGAGTGGCAGTTGTCCAGATAGTATTGAACAGAATTGGTATATGTTTTAGACAAACAGTCAACGTAGGAGTGTGGTGAGAAGAGGGAACGAGAGGAATATTTTAATGATAAATCCTAGGATACCGGCCTGTGCAAATGATTAAATCTGATACACTTTATTGGAATGGCAAAGGTTAGGGAAGGGGAACATTGTGACATGTTCAACTGAAGCTACCACTTAGAAATACAAGTGAAAATGTCCTGTGGGTAGTTGACTATTTTAAAAAGCTAGAGTTCAGGAAAATTTTTTAGAGAGTATGGGTTAGAGGCATAACTTGGAGAGTCATCACCAGATAGTACTTAAAGTCAAGTGAGTGTCTAAGGGATCCTAGTATATATTTTCATTTTAATGCAGTCTTTTCTCTGTTTCCTAATTTATTCCCTCTTCATCCTGTCTTATTTGCTTTTTGGAAATTTGGTTTTTGGAAAAGTTGAATCAAGAATTTATTCTTAGCATTTAAAATTTTTGAATTATTTTCATTTATAAAAAAGGCATACATATGCAAGTCTTTTTTAATACAAGTGTTTTTCTAGGAGTACAAATGTACATAGAGTAGAAAGTAAGCCCCTCTGTACACCCTGTTCCCCTAGACACTCAGTTTCTCTCAGGAAACACAATGTGGGTTCCAGTTGTTTTACACAAATGGGAATTAAGTAGGTTCTTCTATACACTGTTTATTTCACTGGAGTTAGATGTTGAAAAAACTTATGTGTTCCACTCTATGGTGTACCATACTTATTTGACTGGTCTGTTGAGGCACATTTTGTGCATGCTCATGCTCAGTTGCTTCAGTAGTGTCTGCCTCTTTGCTACTCTATGGAGTATAGCCCTCCAGGCTCCTCTGTCCATGAGATTCTCCAGGCAAGAATACTGGGGTTGACATTCCCTCCTCCAGGGGATCCTCCTAATCCAGGGATCAAACCTACATCTCCTGTGTCCCCTGCCCACTGAGCTACCTGGGAAGCCTATGAAATACATTTGGGTTCTTCATATTCTCTCCTGTTTCCTGCATTATCTGTTTGTTTACTTTCTCTTTATCTCTGGCTGCTACTCCATTTTTAGGGGTTCTGTTTTATAGCAAATTCCTTTGAAGTGCTGATCATAATTACTAAAATCCTTTCTTGCCCTTTCTCTGTCTAGTTACATTTAATGTGTCTATTGTCCATTTCTATAATGATTGTATTGCTACCTTTAATTCTTTCTTGATCTCTACCACCTCAGTTGCATTTTATTTGCTATGTTCCTTCCCTCCTGTTTGCTTTACATCAACTCTGAATATATCTATTTTTGTAATCTTTAATAACTGTCTTTCTGTGTGAATGGAGGCTATCATTTTCTGGTCTATCCTTTGTGCTGGTAATGGGCAGAGATGGTCAATATCTTCCAAACTGGAATGTTTTCTCAAAATATTTTCCAAATAAATATATTGTGTCTTGTGTTCTGGAGGCAACATGTTACTGAGTCTTTCTTCCAGAGGGAGCAGATACTGTAGATAGTTCAGTGTGTTTCTAGCATGCCTCACCTGGATTTTTCAGGATTACTTTGTATGTCTGTCCAGTTCAGTTTTGCTAGCAGATGGAAGGTGATTTTCCCTTTCATATTGGGAATCATGTTTGGAGACATAAATGGGGTACTCTTGGCATCACTTCTTTTTCAGCTTCTCGTCTGATGCTCTGTGCTCTAGAACCAAATTCCCAAATTATTACTCTTCTGGCAAGCCATTCACCCAACTCTCATCATTCTGAGCGTTTTATCATTGGTCCCTCTGGATGGCATCATTGTATTCAGAGACATAAAGCGCCCTGTTTGAGATGTGGAGATGTGTTTTAGATTTTTGGTGTCCTCTTCCTGAATTTGGATGAATTTTGGCAGACAATATTCTTGTCTTAGCTGTTCCCTACTTTGTTTTTTAAAGGGTTTTCCAAAGTTATTTTTGTTTCTTAGGTTAATATTTGTTATTTTCATGAAAGAAAGAGAGAAAAAAAAAAACCCTCCATTTTTTTCTCTTCAGGCTTTTGTAGGTCTTCAGCAATCCAGTAATTCTTCAGTAATTCGGGTGTTTTTTCTCAGCAAATGAGCTCACTAAGCAAAGGTAACTGACTCTAGTTTCCTGATCTCCTACTTACAAAGCAGTCACACTTGTCTCTTCCCATACAGAGGCTGTTCTAGCATTTATACACATTATTTTATTTAACAGCTACCCTCTGTGGAGTTGGAATTATTACTATTATTTTAGAGATGATGAAACTGAGACTCAAATAAGTTAACTATTCTGAAATTTTATAGATATGGAGCAGTAATTGAGGCCAGTTCTTGATGGAACAGTAATTTGAGGCAAGATTTGATTCTTAAATACTATGCACCATAAAGATAGTGTTAATGAAATATTACATTTTATTGAGATTTATTCAGTTGATTATTATATTGTACAAATAGCTTTTTCCTTTCTAGCATCTATCATTGGGAGATATTCATCTAATGTTATTAAGAAGAATGTGAGCTCTAATACCTGTTATATTTACCAGTTTATTTGCTTGCATGTAAAGTGATTTGAGGGCTGAATAACATAATGTTGTGAATGTACCTAGATATATGTTGTGTGAATGAAATTATGGTAGGTGTTCAGTAAGTGCTCATTAGCCGCACTTGTCAAAATCAATCCCTAGCTAACTAATTGAACAAAAATTGTCTATTGACCAATTCAGGGTACCAATTAACATTCCTTAATTATACTAACAGTGTGGCCATCCAGCCAGTTTCCCAAATGAAGTGAAGTGAAAGTTGCTCAGTCATGTCTGATTCTTTGGGACCCCATGGATTGTAACCTTTCAGGCTCCTCTGTCCATAGAGTTCTCCAGGATAGAATACTAGAGTGGGTTGCCATTCCCTTCTCCAGGGGATCTTCCCAAACCAGGGATCAAACCCAGGTCTCCCGCATTGCAGGCAGATTCTTTACCATCTGAGCAACCAGGGAAGCCCAAGAGGGGACGTTTAAGATTATTATAATAATTTTAATCTTCACTCTACTTTCTCAAACTTATGCAACACAATCCAAAGGTCACCGTGTCTAGCAATGGTTTCCTGCTGCCGCTGCTGCTACGTCACTTCAGTCGTGTCCGACTCTGTGCGACCCCATAGATGGCAGCCCACTAGGCTCCTCTGTCCCTGGGATTCTCCAGGCAAGAGTACTGGAGTGGGTTGCTATTGCCTTCTCTGAATGGTTTCATAGGTGTATAATTATCCCCAAAGTCATTAAATTGTGTACCTTGTATCTGTATAGTTTTTTACATGTGAATCATACCTCAATAAACTGGTTTAAAAATTATGTTGTGAGGAAAAAAAAAAACACAAAAACAAAGATCACCGTGTCATACATAGAAGATAAGGATTATACCTGAATTTTGAAAATTAGCATGGTGTCGTGGATGTATTAGAGAAGGAAATGGCAACCCATTTGAGTATTCTTGCCTGGAAAAACCTCTTGGACAGAAGAGCCTGGTAGGCTACATTCCATGGGGTCGCAAAGAGTCAAACAAGACTGACCAAAGGCGGCATGGGCATATTAAGAATCTTGGGGTTAGATACATGTAGATTTGAATTTCATCTTTGGCATGTGTTAGTTGATTGGGGAAATACCTCATTTCGCTGAGCTCATTGTAAATTCTCATTATTAAGAGAACCACCTCACTAGATTGATATGAGAATTAAACAATATAAGATGAGGAAAGTGACTTTGGCCACCTGATGCGAAGAGCTGACTCATTGGAAAAGACCCTGATGCTGGGAAAGATTGAGGGCAGGAGGAGAAGGGGACGACAGAGGATGAGATGGTTGGATGGCATTACCAACTCGATGGACATGGGTTTGGGTGGACTCCGGGGGTTGGTGATAGACAGGAGGAAGGCCTGGAATGCTGAGGTTCATGAGGTCGCAAAGAGTCGGACATGACTGAGCAACTGAACTGAACTGAACTGAGGAAAAGTATGTGTGCAAAGTGGGCATTCAACCAATTTCCATTTCTTTTCTCTATATTCCAAGCTATCCAAGCTAACAGCTTAAAAAAATTTCTAGCAAAACCCAATATGCTAATATAATATTTTAGATTTTATTTTCATGAAATAATGAAACAGGGGATCCTTAAACACTCAGAATACAATAAACAGTTTATAAAAGTATCCTGAGAGCTCTGCATTGTGCAAAGAGATTCTGAAAATGTATTGATAACATTGCAACAGGAAGGAGACCTTGTTAGGTGCACACTCAAATAATAATATATTTCACATGTACATATAATAATTGAACAAATAATTCAACAAATTGTTCAGTGAGAGATTTCTGAATGCAGAAGGAGGAAAAGCAGATAGCATTTGGAAAGTTTTCAGGAAAATAGGAAATTTGCCTAAAACCTTTCAAAGGGCAAATCTGAGAGCCCTTATCGGGGTAAGCTTCTTCACTCTTGAGGATTTGTTATAAGCCTTGTCAAGAAGAAGTGAAAGAAAATGTTAATACATGTGGTCTTGAAGGAAAATCTGCGATAAAAAGCATTTCATTTTAATATTTAAATGAAAGCTCTTTCGTATTCACAGTCCTAACATGATAGAATACAAGAGCGTCTCGTTTAGCAAAGAATGCTGCCATTTGTGCTTTTGCATTTGTATATAGCTCAGAACAGAAATTCTTGGGCCTGGAGTGACGGCATTTAGTTCACAGGGATGTCTGAATTCTCTCAGTTGGACCTTGGAGGAAATGTCCCATTGGATCGTTCAATTAGCTCATCCCAATTCTGTACTTGCAAGCTTCTGCTCCACATTGTAGCAGATGGAAACTACTGAAGCAAGGAAAATCAGCACACAAGATATTCTTTATGAAGCACACATTTATTTTAATATATCTCAATGATTCATGTTAAATATCCCTCAATATCATGACACATCTCTTGCTGTTATTTTTCATCCCTGGGTCCCATGACATTTGCTACTAGATTCCCTCTTGCATAATATGTCTTTAGGTTCTCTCAAGCCCAGGGGTTCTCTTGGTGTGCTCAGCTCTATTGTGTGTGTGTGTGTGCACACACACACTAAGTTGCTTCAGTTGTGTCCCACTTTTTGCAACTCCGTGGACCAGACCATGAAATTAAAAGATGCTTGCTCCTTGGAGGAAAAGCTGTGACAGACCTATACAGTGTATCGGGCTTCCCTGGTGGCTCAGATGGTAAAGCGTCTGCCTATAATGCGGGAGACCTGTGTTTGATCCCTGGGTCAGGAAGATCCTCTGGAGAAGGAAATGGCAACCCACTCCAGTACTCTTGCCTGGAAAATCCCATGGACAGAGGAGCCTGGTAGGATACAGTCCATGGGGTTGCAAAGAGTCATACACAACTGAGTGACTTCACTAATACAGTATATCAGAGAGCAGAGACATTACTTTGCCAACAAAGGTCTGTCTAGTCAAAGCTCTGGTTTTTCCAATAGTCATGTATAGATGTGAGAGCTGGACCATAAAGAAGGCTGAGCACCAAAGAATTGATGCTTTCGAACTGTGGTGTTGAAGACTCTTGAAAACCCCTGGGACAGCAAGGAGATCAAATCAGTCAATCCTAAAGGAAATCTGTTCTGAATATTCATTGAAAGGACTGATGCTGAACCTGAAGCTCCAATACCTTTGGCCACCAATGAGCAGACTCATTGCAAAGTACCCTGTTGCTGGAAAGATTGGAGGCAGGAGGACAAGGGGACAACAGAGGATGAAATGGTTGGATGGTATCACCTTCTCAATGGATATGAGTTTAAGCTAGCGTTGAGAGATGGTGAAGGACAGGGAAGACTGGCATGCTGCAGTCTAAGGTGTTGCAAAGAATTGACATGACTGAGCAACTGAACAGCAACAATGGACCATAGCCAGGGATCAAACCCATGTCTCTTACATCTCCTGCATTGGCAGATGAGTTCTTTACCACTAGCACCACTTGGGTTCATCTCCATTGGCCTCTGCTAATTCATTTGCACAGCTTCTGTTCCAGTGTTTCCTCCTAATCAAAGGCTCTCTCAGCCATCATGGACCCCCAGTACTTTCTATGAGTACTGTATATATTAGGGGTGGGAGGAATTTTAATATCTCTTCTGTGATCTGGAAAGGGATTTAAAGTTGGTGAAAAGAGCCCTGAGCTTGGAAACAACATCTAAATTTAACTCCCCATGTAGCCTCTTGTTGCTGTTGGCCTTGGGCAAAATAACCTCTTTAAACTTGTTTCCTCATCTGTAGATGCTTATGAGAACTAAATAAATTAAGACATATAAAAACATTGTGTTGTGATACATGGTGTGAAATAGAAGTTTTCAGGGTAATCATCAACATGGTTCTTCTAGCAGCACAAGTGATGGGTACCTCCCAATCACTGAATAATCTCCTTCTGAAATGTATTTCTTGTATTTATAGCTCAGCCACCGCTACACAGGAGTACAAGAGTAGAAAGTTTTTTCTTCTTCAGATATTTTAAGTGTACTCAGAGGTACTGACTACTTGAAGATAATGGAACTGAAATTTCACTTGAGCTCTGGAGTCTTGGTTTCTTAATAGAAATGAGACCAAAGGCCTCTTAAATAAATAATATCTTCAAGGTAAAGGGCCAGAAGCATTCAAATATACCTTGATTTATGTCTCATTAGGCACTGGATGAAAACAGATCAAATATGGTTGCAAATGCTAGAAACTGCTTCCAGTCCTCCCCCACTCCCAACACACACATTCCTGACAGCAAACAAGATTACGTGTCCTGCATTAAGTTCTCCAAACTGACAATAAAAGGCATTAGGCAAAGCCTAGACACTGTTGTAGTGATGCCATCAACCCACTTATATCTGGATACAAAAATGTTATTTTTTATGAAATAAAAGAACTCATTTTTCCCTTTCTCCCTTCACTTTATCCTTCCCATATGTCTTCCAGAGTTCTGAAGTGGAAGCAACTAAGCAGGGTCTTGTTTCTCTTATTTTAGTGGTTACTCTGGAAAAACTTAGAAGTGACCTGACCCTTCTAATCCCAGCATTTGGTGTCAGTCCCTTCTCAAGTCATTGGTTACTAGGGCCATGGAATGACCAGCAGTCTCCTAGATTTGTTCATTTACTCACTGACATCTCTGGGCCTTCGCTCTTCCTTCTGTGTTAAATAATCTTCCTTTCTTGGTCAACTGAGCAACTATGCGATTGTGGATCAAATCCAAGGCAAACAACACTTTGGGGATGCTTTCTCCACTTGACTGCTTGTCACATGGTCTTGTTTTTACATACCATCCTGATTTCACACCAGAATTGTGTGGACAGTCCTTATTAGACTGTACTTTTATTAGCAGCTTACCATCACATTACTTTTTTTTTTAATAGAGACAGAGTGTGACTTTACTTATCTTGATATCCCTAGCTTTTGCTAAAGTGCCTAGAGTGAGTACTTAGTAAACTATTTTGGTTACTAAATAAAGAATAGCTTATGGTTTTATAAAAATTAATTTTGTTTTATGGACACATTTTGTTCTCAGTGAGTAATAAAAATTAAGGGGATAGGGAATGAGTCATCAATTGATTTTTAGGGCTTCGAAGAGAAAAACTTAGTCTCAGGACAGACTTTATCTATTACACTTACATTCAGTTCTATGTACCAAATATGAACATACACGGCTCTGAGGTCTGGCATTTGAGTACTAAAATTTAGTGTACTGAATAAAGCTAGAGCAGTAAAAGAGAAATATTTTGATTGTTGAAAAATAATTGTATGAAAGTCTACAGCAATGCTCTTTTAGTAATAGATGTCTAAATCCCCCAAATGGCAGCATTACTCAAGATAAAATTTATTCAATCAAATAAAACAAGTTTTTAAGAAAAATAATTCCATGCTCTTAAAAGACCCCTGGTTGGTTATTTTCTTTCTAAAATTATTTTTGGGGGGGGGGCACAAAATGTACTTCTGCAAATTATTTTGTAGTAATCCCTGTTGGTATTTGATGGGTACATTGTTTAATTTACTTTCATGTTCAGATTTTTCTATGAAAAGCTCAAACACAGATATATAAAGTTATATATATATATATATAAAATTTTAAAAAACACTCATTCACGCAAAATAATTTTGCTAATTTCTGAATATTGTACTAACACTGGGAAGCTTTGTAGAGCTGTGTTATGAATAGTAAGGATGGAAGCAGGTGGAATTTGGGTTGAATTCCAGCTCTATTCCTTGCTAGCTGGTGCCGGTGAATGCCTCAACAAAACTGTCTGGATCTCCATTTCTTATCTGTGAAATGGGGGATATTTGATCATTTTCATGCTTAGTTGTGTCTGACTCTTTGCAACTCCTTGGTCTATAGCCCGCCAGACTGCTGTGTCCATAGAATTTTCCAGGCAAGATACTGGGGTGGGTTGCCACTTCCTACTCCAGTGGATTTTCCCAACTTAGGGATTGAACTCATATCTCCTGTGTCTCCTGCATTGCAGGTGGATTCTTTACCCACTGAGTCATCTGGGAAGCCTGATGAATAGGGATCCTTGTACTTACTTAACAAAGTAATTGTAAGGCTCAACATAAATTAAAGCATTCACAACCATTAGCATGATTCAGACCCTCAGTAATTGCTTAATAAAAGGTGCCTGTTCTTCCTGGCATCTTCACTATCATCAATATTCTGGACTATAAGCTACAGAAGAGTAGAAACTCTGCCTAGTTTGCTCACTGCTTGCATGTCCAGTCACTTTTCATTTTGTCTCACACATAGTAGTCTATCAATAAGTTTCTGTTGAATGAATGAATTAGAAACTGAATATAATTACTGTCATTTATGTCACTGACAAAAATCATATTACATTATTAATGCATATCCTCACAATTGCTTCAGAGGTGCAGTGGTAAAGAATCTGCTTGCCAGTGCAGGAGACGCAAGAGATACAGGTTTGATCCCGGGGTCAGGAAGATCCCCTGAAATAAGAAGTGGCAACCTGCTGCAGTATTCTTGCCTTGAAAACTCCATGGACAGACAAACCTGAGGGGCTACAGTCCATAGAGTCACAGAGAGTTGGACATGATTGAGTGAGCATACGTGAACACAGACACATACAGATCCTTACATTCAGAATATTTGGGAATGATAAGTGTCTCATTTGGTTATCTCTGTCTAAATAGAGGAAAATAATAGAATGGGAAAGACTAGAGATATCTTCAAGAAAATTAGAGATACCAAGGGAACATTTCATGCAAAGATGGGCTCAATAAGGGACAAAAGTGGTATGGACCTAACAGAAGCAGAAGATATTAAGAAGAGGTGGCAAGAAGAACTGTACAAAAAGGATCTTCACAACCCAGATAATCACGATGGTGTGATCACTCACCTAGAGCCAGACATCCTGGAATGTGAAGTCAAGTGGGCCTTAGGAAGCATCACTATGAACAGAGCTAGTGGAGATGATGGAATTCCAGTTGAGCTATTTCTAATCCTAAAAGATGATACTGTAAAAGTGCTGCACTCAATCTGGCAGCAAATTTGGAAAACTCAGCAGTGGCCACAGGACTGGAAAAGGTCAGTTTTCATTCCAATCCCAAAGAAAGGCAATGCCAAAGAATGCTCAAACTACTGCACAATTGCACTCATCTCACACGCTAGCTCAGTAATGCCCCAAATCCTCCAAACCATGCTTCAGCAATATGTGAACTGTGAACTTCCAGATGTTCAAGCTGGAGTTAGAAGAGGCAGAGGAACCAGAGATCAAATTGCCAACATCTGCTTGATCATCAAAAACCAAGAGAGTTCCAGAAAAACATCTATTTCTGCTTAATTGACTATGCCAAAGCCTTTGACTATGTGGATCACAATAAACTGTGGAAAATTCTGAAAGAGATGGGAATACCAGACCACCTGACCTGCTTCTTGAGAAATCTGTATGCAGGTCAGGAAGCAACAGTTAGAACTGGACATGGAACAACAGACTGGTTCCAAATAAAAGGTATGTCAAGGCTGTATATTGTCCCCCTGCTTATTTAACTTATATGCAGAGTACATCATGAGAAACGCACAAGCTGGAATCAAGATTGCTGGGAGAAATATCAATAACCTCAGATATGCAGATGACACCACCCTTATGGCAGAAAGTGAAGAGGAACTAAAGAGCCTCTTGATGAAGGTGAAAAAGGAGAGTGAAAAAGTTGGCTTAAAGCTCAACATTCAGAAAACTAAGATCATGGCATCTGCTCCTATCAGTTCATGGCAAATAGATGGGGAAACATTGGAAACAGTGGCTGACTTTATTTTTTGGGGCTCCAAAATCACTGTAGATGGTGATTGCAGCCATGAAATTAAAAGACGCTTACTCCTTGGAAGTAAAGTCATGACCAACCTAGACAGCATATTAAAAAGCAGAGACATTACTTTGCCAACAAAGATCTGTCTAGTCAAGGCTGTGGTTTTTCCAGTAGTCATATATGGACATGAGAGTTGGATTATAAAGAAAGCTGAGCACCAAAGAATTGATGCTTTTGAACTGTGGTGTTGGAGAAGACTTTTGAGAATGCCTTGGACTGCAGGGAGATCCAAGCAGTCCATCCTAAGTGAGTTCATTGAAAGGACTGATGTTGAAGCTGAAATTCCAATACTTTGGCCACCTGATGCGAAGAGCTGACTCATTTGAAAAGACCCTCATGCTGGGAAAGATCGAAGGTGGGAGGAGATGGGGACGACAGAGGATGAGATGGTTGGATGGCATCATTGACTCAATGGACATGAGTTTGGGTAAACTCTGGGAGTTGGTGATGGACAGGGAGGCCTGGCATGCTGCAGTCCCTGGGGTCACAAAGAGTTACTGAACTGAATTGAGCTGTGTAAATGTAATCAATATCTTCTCTGAAATGATTGAATTATTTCAATTTAACAATTATTGAATTGTTAAATTCCTATTAAATTTATTAAATCCATGTGAAAAGTTAATTCTCAAATTTACACTCACTAGAATGTTTTATGTAATTACATTCTTTTTATTCTTTCATAGAATCTCTTTTCATAAGTTTTGCCGATGAAAATATGAGTGTTCTACTCAAATATATGGTAAACATCTAATAAACTGGTTCAATACAAGAGATGGATGTGCTAGTGGAAACTATGCTTATTCAAGACAGATTTAAGCCAAATAAAATAATACACTAAAAAGTAAAAAAATTCATGGCTTCTTTCATGTATTTATTTATGCATCCGTCCAACCATCCACCCTACCATCCAGCAGGAGACATATTCATTATGTATTCATATGTATTCACTCTTCTTTTTTTGGTCACGTGTCTTACAGAATCTTAGAACCCTGACCAGGAATTGAACCTAGGACCCCTGCAGTGGAAGTGCAGGGTCCTGATCACTGGACAGCCAGGGAAGTCCCAACCCATACTTAAATATGTTTCTTATCCTGGCCCTTTTTGAACTTGGTAAATTTTTTGCCATTTTGTATTACCATGAACAGTACTACCTATGCATATTTTGTTTTGGGGTTGTGGTGGGAGGTGTCTTCTGAGAAAATGTGTGTGTTATTTTCTGTGTCAGAGGCATACTGATTTCAGCTAATGATTAAGGTTTTATTCAGATTTTTGTCTTTTGTCAGTTTGTTTACTATACATTTTTCTTAAAATACATGTTTCTTTTTCTATTAGCGTATGGTGTTAAATATCAGTTGTTATTTTCTTTTAATCTGCTATTTCTGTGATTATTCCGCTTATTTTATTTTCAGGTTTTAATCTTTTCTAATATAATCTATATTACAAAGTCTTTAAGCTTTCTTCTCTGGACAACTTTAGATGCATATCAAAAGTTTTGAGATATCATATTTTATTATTAATTATTTAGAAAGTTTGGCCTATCGGTTAGAATGTTTTTAAAATTTCTCAAGTGCATATTTTCATTTTTTACATTTTCCATTCTCATATCTAACCCAACTTCATACTTAATGCAACTCATATGATACTGGTGTTTTAAAAATGTTGAGACTTCTATTAAGCTCTAGACTGTGACCAATATTTATTCATTTGCCTGCATGCCTGAAAAAAATATTTTCAAATTGTTTGGCACAAGATTTCATGTGTCTATTAGATCATGTTTGCTAATCATATAGTTCACATATTATGTACTCTTCCTGGTTTTTCTGTGTACTTTGTCTATAACTGCTGAGAGAAGTATAATAAAGTCTCTGATCTTGCTGTTGTACTTTAAAATTTGCAGTTTAATATTTTGTAGCAGTTTTGAAATTATTTTTAATATGATTCTTATAAACCTCAGTATTCTTGTCTGGAAAGCTCCTTTGGACAAAGGAGCGTGGCAGGCTACAGAACATGGGGTCACAAAAAGTCAGACATGACTGAGTGGCTCACACACACACTTATAAACCTCATATCTCAGGAAAAAATTCAGTCTGACAATTTTGGGTTTTTTTTACTGAACTGTATAAATTTGTTAAGATTAAATGATACTGGATTTTCCTCTATCTTCTTACTTCTCTCCTTTTATTTTTTCTACTGTTTGACTTTTTTCTTTTTCTCATCTCTTTGTTTTTTTTTTTTTGACATGGGGTGCTTTTCTCTTTATTTGATTCATATATCCCTCTATTATTTTGGAAAAGTAACACAATTTTAAATTTTTCAGTGTTAATGCTGAAAATTTTACATGCATACAGAACAACATTTCATAGCTAAAGTAACAATTGTAATCTAACAGAACTTTGATAAATGAACTTACCTGCTGTCTGTTAATCACTACATGTCTTCAGCATGGATCTGATCTGTCACTTTTTTTCAGGTTTGTTTCATTCTTTTAACAAATATTTCTTATAGATGAAATCTGGTGTGTTTTGCAAGTTGGTCCTAAACGTTAGAAAATGCAAGACAGTGTTGAACCTAGGGCAGAATGATAAAGGACTGCTAACTGAAACCATTTTTCCAAATAAACACTTATTTTAAGACTTCAAATATAAAACAAATAAAAGTGTAACTGCTCTGTTTGAGGTGAATCCCCTGCACTGCTGGAGCTCCAGAGAAAATTATTTGAAAAATTACCATGTATAACTCTTACCATGAAAGTGTCTAGTGTAGTAAAACTTTTATTTTTTCCTGATTTACCTTCCATTTGACTAATTTCTAATTGATTGGGATTAAAAGGAACGTTTCAAATTTTTCACCAGAATCCGATCAAATCAGTCGCTCAGTCGTGTCCGACTCTTCGTGACCCCATGAATCACAGCACGCCAGGCCTCCCTGTCCATCACCAACTCCCGGAGTTCACTCAGACTCACGTCCATCGAGTCAGTGATGCCATCCAGCCATCTCATCCTCTGTCGTCCCCTTCTCCTCCTGCCCCCGATCCCTCCCAGCATCAGAGTCTTTTCCAATGAGTCAACTCTTCGCATGAGGTGGCCAAAGTACTGGAGTTTCAGCTTTAGCATCATTCCTTCCACAGAAATCCCAGGGCTGATCTCCTTCAGAATGGACTGGTTGGATCTCCTTGCAGTCCAAGGGACTCTCAAGAGTCTTCTCCAACACCACAGTTCAAAAGCATCAATTCTTCAGTGCTCACCCTTCTTCACAGTCCAACTCTCACATCCATACATGACCACAGGAAAAACCATAGACTTGACTAGACGAACCTTTGTCGGCAAAGTAATGTCTCTGCTTTTCAATATGCTATCTAGGTTGGTCATAACTTTCCTTCCAAGGAGTAAGCGTCTTTTAATTTCATGGCTGCAGTCACCATCTGCAGTGATTTTGGAGCCCCCCAAAATAAAGTCTGACACTGTTATCACTGTTTCCCCATCTACTTCCCATGAAGTGATGGGACCAGATGCCATGATCTTCGTTTTCTGAATGTTGAGCTTTAAGCCAACTTTTCCACTCTCCACTTTCACTTTCATCAAGAGGCTTTTTAGTTCCTCTTCACTTTCTGCCATAAGGGTAGTGTCATCTGCATATCTGTTTAAAGCTTAGATGATTCTTCCTAGAAAATGGAAATTACATATTTTTAATAGTTCACCAAGAAGGAAAGAAAAAAAACTGGAAAGAATCGTAGGCTAAAGATGAAACAATTGAAAGGAGAAAAAAAGACTCTACTGTGGTCTATTATAAAAATGTGAAACCACACAGCAAATCTGATTTATACCTACTGGACGAATGAGCAATCTTTTTTAATTACTATTTTTAGGGATGCATTGCTAGGTTTTCAAAATCTGTCTTCTGAGAGGCACATCTAATGCATCTCTTCAGTCTTACTTCTCCAATAAAGGGTTTATGCCCCAATAAAGTAAAGTGATGCTTTTCCAACCTACCTTTGATCAGTTGACCTTGCACACAAATTATTGAATGGATTATTCAATAATTTGAATAATCCATTCAAATTATTCCTACTCTTCAAGAACTTGCCCAAGTCCCAATTTCTCCATACAAATCTCACCTTCTTTGAATTCTCGTAACATTTCCAGTTTGAATGACAAAGGAGACCGTTTAATAATAGAGTGTCTTGTAAGGATTGCCACTGCTTTTTTCATAGCAGATAGTGCTGTTCAGAGATGTTGAATGTCAAAATTTATCTCTGTGGCCTTGGGGAAGTTTTCTTAAAAATTTGGCCACAGTTTGCACATCTGTCAAATGAATTGGAGGAGTTTTTTTTTTTTCATTCTACCCTGAGTATGGGAAGAGCAGAAGGGGTGGTGGAGGAAAATAGAAACAGGGAATTAAGAGGTGCAAACCACTATGTAAAAAAATCAATGAATTACAAGTATATATTACATAGCACAAGGAATATAGCAAATATTTTACAACTACTATAAATGCAATATATATATATATATAATTGAGGTATAGGTATTATGTAAGTTTCAGGTGTACAGCATAGTGATTTACAATTTTTGAAGGTTATATTCTTCCTACTGGTAATCTCTAGTTTGTTCTTTATATCTGTGAGTCTGTTTTTGTCTTGTTTTATATATTTTTTTAATTTTTAGATTTCACATATACATGATATCATATAGCATTTGTCTTTTTCTGACTTATTTTTTTCCTGGATTGAAAATCTTTAACATATGTTATTATAACACATGTTTTAATATTCCATTCTATTGCATTGTTTTTCCCATTTTTAGAACAAAGCAGACTTAGAAATATGAAATATAACTAATTGACACTGGCATTACATTGGTTGGAACAAAATGGTTTTATCTATTTAATGTATTTATTTCACATGAACACATACATATAAACACTTTTACTCAATGAGAGAAATCAAGCCATACTGTACAGAAGGGAAAGACTTTAGATTCCACAGCTATTTAAAGAACTGTGTTTGTATTTGCTGAATTAACAAATACTGATTGATTGTGTGTGTGTGTGTGTGTGTGTGTGTGTGTGTGTATACTCTCTGTATATGTGCATATGTGTGTGTGTGTGTGTGTGTACATATACACACTCTATTTCTGAATACCCCTGTTACAGTCTAATTAGAAACTTCAGTGTTTTCTTTTGGGACTTCCCTTGTAGCTCAGTTGGTAAAGAATCTGCCTGCAATGCAAGAGACCTAGGTTTGATTCCTGGGTTGGGAAGATCCCATGGGGAAGGAAATGGCAACCCACTCCAGTATTCGTGCCTGGAGAATCCCATGGACAGAGAAGCCTGGTGGGCTACAGTCCATGGGGCCACAAGAGTTGGACATGACTTAACGACTAAACCACCACCAGCGTTTTCTTTTTAGATTTTTTTTTTTAATTGGAATATAGTTGACTTACAGTGTTGTGTTACTTTCAGATGTACAGCACAGTGAATCAGTTGTACATATACATAGATCCACTCTTTTTTAGACTCTTTTTCCATGTATGTCTTTACATAGAATTGAATAGAGTTCCCTATACTATATACAGTAGGTCCTTACTAGTTATCTATTTTATATATAGTAACATGTATATGCCAATCCTAACCTCCCAATTTATCCCTCCCTTTCCCCCTTGACAACCATAAGATTTTCCATGCCTGTAACTTTATTTCTGTTGTGTGAATAAGTTCATTTGTACCATTTATTTTTTAGATTACACAGATAAGTGATATCATACAATATTTGCCCTTTTCTAACTCAACTACATTCAGTATGACAATCTCTAGGTTCATCCTTGTTGCTGTAAGTATCATTATTTTGTTTTTATGACTGAGTAATATTTCATCGTATATATGTACCACATCTTCTTTATCAGTTTCTCTGTTGATGGACATTTAGGTTGTTTCCATGTTCTGCTATTATAAATAGTGCTGCAGTGAATACTGGGATGTATGTATATTTTTGAATTATGGTTTTCTCAGGATATATGATCACAAGTGAGGTTGCTGGCTCATATGGTAGTTCTCTTTTAATTTTTTAAGGAACCTCCATGCTGTTCTCTCCATAGTAAATATACCAGTTTACATTTCCACCAACAATGTAGAAGGGTTCCCTTTTTTCCACACCCTTTCAAGCATTTATTGTTTGTAGATTTTTTGATGATGGCCATTGTGACCAGTGTGAAGTGATACCTCATTGTTTTCATTAGCATTTCTCTAATAATTAGTGATGCTGAGCATATTTTCATGTGCTTCTTGGCTATCTGTATGTCTTCTTTGGATAAAGGTCTATTTAGGTCTCCCATTTTTTGATTGAGTTGTTTGGTTTTTTGTTATTGAGCTTCATGAGCTATTTGTGTATAATAGAGATTAATCCCTGTTGAAACAGTTAGAACTGGACATGGAACAACAGACTGGTTCCAAATAGGAAAAGGAGTTCGTCAAGGCTGTATATTGTTACCCTGCTTATTTAACTTATATGCAGACTACATCATGAGAAACGCTGGACTGGAAGAAACACAAGCTGGAATCAAGATTGCCGGGAGAAATATCAATAACCTCAGATATGCAGATGACACCACCCTTATGGCAGAAAGTGAAGAGGAACTAAAAAGCCTCTTGATAAAAGTGAAAGTGGAGAGTGAAAAAGTTGGCTTAAAGCTCAACACTCAGAAAACGAAGATCATGGCATCCAGTCCCATAACTTCATGGGAAATAGATGGAGAAACAGTGGAAACAGTGTCAGACTTTATTTTGGGGGCTCCAAAATCACTGCAGATGGTGACTGCAGCCATGAAATTAAAAGACGCTTACTCCTTGGAAGGAAAGTTATGACCAACCTAGATAGCATATTGAAAAGCAGAGACATTACTTTGCCAACAAAGGTTCGTCTAGTCAAGGCTATGGTTTTTCCTGTAGTCATGTATGGATGTGAGAGTTGGACTGTGAAGAAGGCTGAGCGCCGAAGAATTGATGCTTTTGAACTGTGGTGTTGGAGAAGACTCTTGAGAGTCCCTTGTACTGCAAGGAGATCCAACCAGTCCATCCTAAAGGAGACCAGTCTTGGGATTTCTTTGGAAGGAATGATGCTAAAGCTGAAACTCCAGGACTTTGGCCACCTCATGCGAAGGGTTGACTCATTGGAAAAGACTCTGATGCTGGGAGGGATTGGGGGCAGGAGGAGAAGGGGACAACAGAGGATGAGACAGCTGGATGGCATCACTGACTCGATGGACGTGAGTCTGAGTGAACTCCGGGAGTTGGTGATGGACAGGGAGGCCTGGCGTGCTGCGATTCATGGGGTCGCAAAGAGTCGGACACGACTGAGCGACTGATCTGATCTGAATCCCTGTTGACTGCTTCATTTGCAAATATTTCTCCCATTCTTTGCATTTCTTTTTGTTTTGTTTATGATTTCCTTTACTGTGCAAAAGTTTAATTAGGTTCTATTTGTTTATTTTTGTTTCTAATTCATTACTCTAGGAAGTAGGCCGAAAGAGCTCTTGCTGCCATTTATGTCAGAAAGTAAAAAGAAAATTTATAAAAGAAGGTGTGATATATATATATTACTCATATTACTCATACATAAGAATGAAATAATGCCATTTTGTAGCCACATGGGTGGACTTGGAGGGCACTGTGCTTAGTGAAATAAGTCAGACAGAGAAAGACCAGTATTTTGTAATATCACTTACATGTGGAATCTAAAAAATACAATAATAACTATCTCAAGAAGCAGACTTGAGAGGTAGAAACTACTATGTATAAAATAAGCTGTGAGGATATATTGTGCAATATAGGGAATATAGCCAATATTTTGTAAAAACTATAAATGTTAAAGGTTATACTCCAATTGTGAATCACTATATTGTATACCTGTAACAAATATTGTACAACTATAATTCAAAAAGATTTTTTAAAAATAAAGACAAGCCCTCATCCCACCAACCCCCCAAAAAGAAACTTTAAGGATAATAATGGAAGGGAGTGGATGGGTGACTCCAGACCAGTGAATCCTCATCTAAAATGCTTGACATCCCAGAGGTTCAGAATGATCCCTTCAGTGATTTCAGACTGACATCATGGTTGCTGAATGATCTTTAGAATGCTTCTAATGTGTCGAATTGTACCTTTTATGGATGTGATAAAAATCTGAAGACCATATAGTGTGTTCGCTTTCTAAGCTTTTCCTGGCAGGAATGTGAATACTGCATGTAGTATGGTTCTTCCCCAGAAAATAGACTAATGCATAGACTAAAATAATGTTTACAACTTCTAGAGCAATACTTCATACTTATGATGAATTAATTAGTTTGGGCTTTCTACATTTTAGCTTATTTCAATTAGGGTGAGATTCATTTTAACCTGTTACTATAAAATATTTAGAAATTAATGTGATGAATTTATCTAACAGACTTTAGTTTCCTGATGCCGATGGAAAATATATAGCCACTGAAATGTCAAAGTTATTTGTAGTTGCCTGTTAGAACACTACTGGAGAAGACTCTTGAGAGTCCCTTGGACTGCAAGCAGATCAAATCACTCAATCCTAAAGGAAATCAAGTCCTAATATTCAGTGGAAATATTGTTGCTAAAGCTGAACCTTCAGTACTTGGGCCACCTGATGCAGAGCCAACTCATTGGAAAAGACCCTGACTCTGGGAGAGACTGAAGGCAAAAGAGGAGATAACAGAGGATGAGATGGTTAGGTAGTATCATCTACTCAATGTACATGAATTTGAGCAAACTCTGGGAGATAGTAGAGGACAGAGGAGCTGGCATGCTGCAGTCCATGGGGTCAGTGACAACTTAGCAACTGAACAATTAGAACACTGGGTTCTTTCTTACAAAGTGGCTGATAGTGAGGATAGGGCTCTTCCTGTTATGTGAGACTTGGGAGTATAGTTCACTAACCACCTCCCTGCAGAGCCTGGGCCTCTGAATTCCATTTACTGAATGTCATTTGGTTTAGAGTCTGGACTATTGTCAAATGTCAGATGTCAATGTGTGGGGAAAGGCTTGGGGAAATTCTTCCACAGCCCCCACTGGTGGGCACCCCATCTTTGCTGACACAGTTAACATATAGTATAGTGACTTCTGCACTAATTATATGATGTGGGGAAAGTTGTTTAATTTTCTGTGCCTTAGAAATTTTTTTTTCATTGTGATTTAATGGAGATAAAAATGAGATAGTGGATGTAAATTTCTTTTCCCAGAGCTGGGCAGATAATAAGAACCAATAAATTATACGTATTTTACTTTATATATACATGTCATATATAGAGTGTTTATAAAAAGTTGAACATTTTCAAAAATATGTTCCTCAGGAATAAAGTTATGTAAAAATGTATAAATGTATGGCTAAAACCAATTTTAATACATTACCACCATTATTTCCATAATCTTACAAATAAATGCCCCTTAAGTTATTGTTACAAAGTTTGCCTCAGACTTGTGGCTTAAGCCAACTAGAGAGAGGGAACTGACACAAAATCGTATAATGTCATGTCTGGGATCTGGCTTGTCACTGTCCCCAAGGCAGGGCAGTGTGTTTAATGTTGAGAACAGACTGTTGCACAGTAGAGCGGTGTGGAAAACATTCAGGAAGGAATTGTATAGTAGGAACAAAGCAGTGTCTTTCTGCTACAAAATGAAACTATCAGAGACCGAATGGTAGAGTGGAATGGTATCATTCCACCAGTGGGTGTAAATATATTATCATTGTCACTAGTCCTTCAAAATTAAAAAAAAAAATAGAGCAATAATTTAAGTGCAAAAAAGACACTAAATTTTGCAAATCCCCTATGTGTTCTGTTGTCATAGGATGCAGTGTAATAAATTCCATCACAAGGTCAGAGATGATGAGAATTCTAAGGGTACTTCTATAGTTTGGTGCCTACTACCTATCCACATATAATATGAATTCTGAAAGTAATTTATACATATATAATGATAACCATTTAGTTTGGACTAAATACCTAGTGTTCAAGGAGCAGGTTTTTGAGATTTTTTTCCTTTTGTTTTTGAAACACTAACAAGAAGAAATAGAATCCATATAATCTGATGAAGGTGCTAGGTCAAATTCTAAATTCTGAACCTAAATCTTGATAGTTGGGCAAGAACGGGGAAAGAAAACCTAGGTTGGTTAATAGGAGAATAGGTCTCTTTAGGAATCACAAATTGATTTGATCTAGTGATACTTTGCCAACAAAGGTCCGTCTAGTCAAGGCTATGGTTTTTCCTGTGGTCATGTATGGATGTGAGAGCGGGACTGTGAAGAAGGCTGAGCGCTGAAGAATTGATGCTTTTGAACTGTGGTGTTGGAGAAGACTCTTGAGAGTCCCTTGGACTGCAAGGAGATCCAAACAGTCCATTGTGAAGGAGATCAGCCCTGGGATTTCTTTGGAAGGAATGATGCTAAAGCTGAAACTCCAGTACTTTGGCCACCTCATGCGAAGAGTTGACTCATTGGAAAAGACTCTGATGCTGGGAAGGATTGGGGGCAGGAGGAGAAGGGGATGACAGAGGATGAGACAGCTGGATGGCGTCACTGACTCGATGGATGTGAGTCTGAGTGAACTCCGGGAGTTGGTGTTGGACAGGGAGGCCTGGCGTGCTGTGATTCATGGGGTCTCAAAGAGTCAGACATGACTGAGCGACTGATCTGATCTGATCTGAGTGATGCTGTGTCAACAGCTTAAGGAAGTTGATCAGCAAGGAAGATCATGTTTGAGGTGGAGCATTTTGGATAAAAAATGAGTAAACTGAACTGGAAAGTTTGAAGATTCGTGGAGCAGTTGGCCACTTAGAAGTAGGGCCAGGGAATTGGGAGGAAGTACACAAACAAGACGGAGAAGGCAATGGCACCCCACTCCAGTACTCTTGCCTGGAAAATCCCATGGACGGAGGAGCCTGGTAGGCTGTAGTCCATGGGGTCGCTAAGAGTTGGACACGACTGAGCGACTTCCCTTTCACTTTTCACTTTCATGTATTGGAGAAGGAAATGGCAACCCACTCCAGTGTTCTTGCCTGGAGAATCCCAGGGACGGGGGAGCCTGGTGGGCTTCTGTCTATGGGGTCGCACAGAGTCGGACAGGACTGAAGCGACTTAGCAGCAGCAGCACACAAACGAGAACCACAGCTGGGAAATAGGGTATTTTCCTTCCTGTCTCATACAATCTAGTTAGAATCTAATGGATATGTAGCAAAGAACAGCTACAGTTGTTATTACTGGTTCAGGAATATGATCTTTCCTCCCACTTCAGCATAGGTTGAAGAGGAAAAATTTCTTTTGAAACCCTAATTCTATTTTCACGCCCCCAAATTAAATCTATGTCACATTTTTTTTTTTTCTCCCCAGATTCATTACCTTATATTTCTTAGTATCTTCCACAGGTTCCAGTTTCCTAGTCACAATTCACATTTCATAATGTTACATTCACAGGTTATTGGTAAAAATGAACTAAAGTGGGGCTTTGATCTTGCCCTGAGGGCTCCATGAACAATACCATTTACCCTCTTTCTTTGTTTAGAATCTCTCAGCTTCTGCTGCTTCAAATTTAGTTGTTACTTGCTGTGTTAGTCTCTCAGTCGCTCAGTCGAGTCTAACTTTTTGTGTTCCTATGAACTGCAGCCCGGCAGGGTCTTCTGTCCATGGAATTCTCCAAGCAAGAATACTGGAGTGGGTTGACATTCTTTTCTTCAGGGGATCTTCCCAACCCAGGAATTGAACCCGAGTGTCCTGCACTGCAGGCAGATTCTTTACTGTCAGAGCTCAGGAAGCCCAACCTGAGGCCAGTTTGCTGTCACTGTCTGATTTGTACAATAATCCTTCAAGTGCTTATGAAAATGTGGATATTGCTTATTCTCACCAATTACAACATTCGTAATCGTATCTAAATAGCAATAAGAATTTCATCTTAGTTTGCTTTCAGCCCATGTATTATAATTTTAATAATTGCCTCTCACCCTGTATGTAAGAGATTTTGTACTTAGTTTTGTTAGAATTTTCACATTTTTCATTCCCGAATTTCTGAGAGTTCTTGGTAGGTTTCTGCTTTGTTTTGCTCTGGGTCCACATAATAGGTTGTCATTAGCTTCAGAGGGAATTAAAATTATATTAAGTGTTTAGTATTCATTGCATTCTTAGTCTCAGCAGTTGTGGACACTTCTCTAGTTTCTGTTCCACATAGTAGGACTATCAGATCTGTTCAAGCTAAGACATTTCCTCCAAACTCCATTCCTCCGAAAGTGTTTGTCTCAATACTTTTTTTTATTATTCATCCATCCTTGGTTATGGCGACTGAATAATTCTCTTTTCAGTCATGGTTTAAATAGAATTAAATAGTTTTCTACCATATCACCCTTAAGCTTTATTTTGTCCAGATCGTGATATCATCAGACACCAACAAAGGATTGAAATATTGATGGTCTCTGCTAATCTTTCTGACTAGAAAGGCACCCCCAAAATTATGAAGAATGGTTAAAGAAAAGATATTTTCTTCTAAGCTTCTCCCATTCTCCCCTCCAGTTGTGAGTATGTAAGTCTTGGGTTGCCAATTTAACCATTAGTACTTATCCTATGAAGACCCTAGAGAGTTGAACACACTAAAAAAAGGAGGTCAACTTGGTATCAGTTACCCTAGGAATATAAGAGAAACCAATGGAGAACTGTAAGCAGAGAGACCTGTTACTCTGATGTCTGAGACTTGAGCTGGTACAGGTTAAATGAAATCTCTGCCCTGTGGATGGAGAAGGCAGTGGCACCCCACTCCAGTACTCTTGCCTGGAAGATCCATGGACGGAGGAGCCTGGTAGGCTGCAGTCCATGGGGTCGCCAAGAGTTGGACACGACTGAGCGACTTCACTTTGACTTTTCACTTTCATGCATTGGAGAAGGAAATGGCAACCCACTCCAGTGTTCTTGCCTGGAGAATCCCAGGGACGGGGAAGCCTGGTGGGCTGCCGTCTATGGGGTCGCACAGAGTTGGACACAACTGAAGCGACTTAGCAGCAGCAGCAGCAGCAGCAGCAGCAGCCCTGTGGAAGCAGCTGCTTAGAAGGAGGAAGCCATGATAAACAAGAGACTGGAAATGAGCAAAATACACACTCCAAAACAGATGTTCTAGATTTATTCCACCTTCTGCGTGTCTTTGGACTTCCCAGGTGGCTCAGTGGTAAATAATCCACCTGCCAATGTAGGAGACACGGGAGATGCGGGTTCGATCCCTGGGTTGGGATGATGTCCTGGAGTAGGAAATGAGAACCCACTTCAGTGTCCCTGCCTGAGAAATTTCTTGGAGAGAGGAGCCTGGCAGTCTAAAGTCCTTGGGGTCATAGAGTCAACTGAGTGATTGAGCACCCACGCACATGTGCAAAGTGTCTCTTTAGCCTTGGCTATCCTTTAGCTTTCAGCGGATTCTTTGAATGACCCTTACTCCAACAAAGTTTCAGTTTGAATATATTTATTTCCAAACTTGGATTAACGTGTTTAAATTAAAGAAGAGGAATTAGAAGTCTGTGAGACAGTGCCAGTAGAAATGAGTGAGTATTCACCAGGAGATGGTGAGTTTCCAGAAAGAAACTGGTTTTGGGAAGTGTAATTTTCTATTTCTACATAGCAATTCACTTCTAATGTTCAGTTTGAAAGTTCTGGGACTCATTTTTATCATGAAAAGAACTGTGATTTTCAGAAAGACAATTTTTCTGAAGGAAAAGGACACCAGGTTAGGGAGACTGAGATGCAGCAGGTTGAAATTGTTACAGACAAATGAATCCTTTCAATGAGGAATGCTATCTCAAAGTAAAACATTCAGAGAGCACTGTTTGTCAGCATGTTTAGGCAAATCTGAAAAAGAAAATATCAATATATAAAAGACCAAAAAAAAAAAAAAACCTGTTTGCAGCACATGCACATTATTCTCACTCCTTTTATGCAGCTTCATCTCTTAATAGACCTGGAGTTCTATTAATTAACATTAGACTAGATACAAATGGTAATTTTTTATCTGGCTTAAATTGAACTAAAATCTTACTTTAAAACCCTAGTAAATACGTGAAATCATCATAGCATAGTGGTTAAAAATGCTGTTAGTCTTCTCTCTGCTCTTCACCTTGACCTGTTTCCACTCTTTAATCACTGTTTTTTGTGCAAGTTATTTAGACCTCTGTGATATGCTTCTTCTAGAGCTTAGATGGTAGAGAATCTGCTTGCAATGCAGGAGATCTGGGTTCAGTCCCTGGGTTGGGAAGATCCTCTGGAGAAGGGAATGGCAACCAACTCCAGTATTCTTGCTTGGAGAATTCCATGGACAAAGGAGCCTGGCAGGCTACAGTCCATGGGGTCACAAAGAGTCAGACATGACTGAGTGACTAACACTTTCACTTTCATTTTTTCAGAGCTTATTTCACACATCAATTTAAGTAAATGGGTTAGGAAATTGCCGGGTACATGGTAAATGCTCAATAGAAATAGGCTGATATTTTAATAGCAGTTTAATTTTATATCATATATTTTCCCTCATGTATATGACTTCATTGTGGCTCATCAGTAAAACTCTATGCATGCATAATTGTCAAATGAAAGACTTAAAACAATCTATTCCCATATTCTTCTTTAATACAAAGATATGTATTAACATTTTAATGTATTGTGTATTATTCCATGTGAAAAGGGATACACGAGGTTATCAAAAAAAAAAAAAATGGGCCCCTGAGACTATATGTAGTTAGATGTCCCTTAGACATCTCAGTTTTTCGTTGTCTGCTTTTAGAATAGTTCAGAGAGATATTTACTAGAATGTACATTCCATGACATCAGGATCCTTTTCTGTTTTTTTTTTTTTTTCCACTGCCCTATACCAATGCCTAGAGAAGTACCTGGTACAGGAAGAGTGATCACTGAATATGTGTTATATAAAGAAAAGGTGATATCTTTAAGACTGGGTACTGAAAAGACCATCAGTGATTTCAAATAAGAGCCATAAATCAAAGTCTTACAGGCAGACGCTTTGGCTATTTTTGAGATCTGTTGCTCAAAGGGGCAACTCTCAATTTAGCATATTCCAGGTGGAGCTGCAGTGGGTGGCCAATGAGTACACAATAGTGAATAGTGATTTTTCCAAAAGATACTATTTATAGACAGTATAACCTTAAGGAGAGCTTCCCAGGTGAAATCTTTAGATGTGCTTGCGTTTCTTAGCACTGTCATCAGGAAAGGCAGAAAGAGATCCTTGAATTGTAAGAAATAGAATAATAAAATAGGGTAATATAGATATTTGGAGGTAGTAAAATATGAGTACCAAATAAAGAAGTTTTTTTTATGCCAAAGAAAGAAAGAAATAATAAAAGTGGGGATGGATATCATAGCTATAGGGGATTTTTTATGTTGAATGACTGGCTTCCTTAAGTTTTTCTCCTTATGAAAATGATTCAATACTATAGAAAAATAAAACTTGGAAAATAAGAACTTTAGAAAATTTCCTTTGTGCTTTTATTAGGTATTCAAAGAGAAGCATAAACAATCTTAGCAAATTCTTTATGCATTTGTAATTACAAATATTTTCTCAGAGTGTCATCTTTTATTTTGTTCTTTCTTTCATGACCCTCATTTGCAAAGCAAAAAAAAGAACTTTAATAGAAAAAAAAGAAAAGGGTTAAAAACAAAAATTTCTGAGAATAGGTTCACAAATTGATTACATATCAAAAAAACTCAAAGAAATACTTAGTAATAATATATTTGCTGTTTATCAAATTAGCATGACTTCAGAAATTGCCATTTAATGATAGGTATGATAATATAGGAGACTTCCCAGGTGGCTCAGATGGTAAAGCGTCTGCCTACAATGCGGGAGACCCGGGTTAGATCCCTGGATTGGGAAGATCCCCTGGAGAAGGAAATGGCAACCCACTCCAGTATTCTTGCCTGGAAAATCCATGGACGGAGGAGCCTGGTAGGCTACAGTCCGTGGGGCCGCAGAGTCAGACACGACTGAGCGACTTCACTTTCACTTTCACTTTCATGATAATATAGAAGCATTTATAAATATTATGTAAGAGGGAAAACTGATACATTTATTTTGGAAATCAGCATGAGGATATGTATGAAAAGTCTGTAAAACAATTCTTTGTTTTTTAATTTTTTTTTAAACACCAAATGCATTTTGTGTTGGGGTATAGCCAATTAATAATGTTGTGATAGTTTCAGGTGAACAGTGAAGGGACTCAGCCTTATACATGTATCCATTCTCCCCCCAAAGCCCCTCCCATCTAGGCTGGCACATAACATTGACCTGCATTCCATGCGCTATACAATAGGTTTTTGTTGATTATCCATTTTAAATTTAGCAGTGTGTACATGATCTCCCCAAAGCCCTTGACTATCCCTTTCCCCCAGAAACCATGAGTTCATTTTCTGTCTCTTTCTAAAGCAATCCTTCTTTTCTTCTATAAAATTCATTTTTATTTATCCATATACTAAGGAAATAATCAGGGTGATGTCAAAGTTTTTGTACAAAGACATGATAACTTTATATGGGTGAATATTTCAATATAAGTTAAAGGGTAATGATTAAATGGTATATTCATTTAATATTTATTCTCATATTATTTTCTTGTTGTTGTTCAGTTGCTAAGTCATGTCCAACTCTTTGCAACCCTGTGGATTGCAGCCCACCAGGCTCCTCTGTCCTTTACTATCTCCTGAAGAACTTAAAGCAAATGATGATTAAATTAAATGTAGCTCAGGCACATGGTGGATACATGTGTATCTTGAAATGATATTAAAATATATGTGTATTGATATTGGAAAATGCTTTTATTGTTAACTGAAAACTTTAGGAATCATAGTTTGATGTATTATTAACTACAAAAAGAGGATAGAAGAAAATAATAGGTGGAAAACAGATTCTAGAATGTTAAAAGCTATTGCTTTAGGTGAAGAGATTAAGAATGATTCTCTAGAGAACACTCCATGCAACAATAGCATGGGAGGAAAACAAGAAAACTATGTTGTGGGATGGATATATTAATTATCTTAATTCGTGATTATGTTTTATGGGTTCAGTTCAGTTCAGTCGCTCAGTCGTGTCCGACTCTTTGTGACCCCATGAATCGCCAGTCCCTCCCAGCATCAGAGTCTTTTCCAATGAGTCAACTCTTTGCATGAGGTGGCCAAAGTACTGGAGTTTCAGCTTTAGCATCATTCCTTCCAAGGAAATCCCAGGGCTGATCTCCTTCAGAATGGACTGGTTGGATCTCCTTGCAGTCCAAGGGACTCTCAAGAGTCTTCTCCAACACCACAGTTCAAAAGCATCAATTCTTCGACGCTCAGCCTTCTTCACAGTCCAACTCTCACATCCATACATGACCACAGGAAAAACCATAGCCTTGACTAGACGAGCCTTTGTTGGCAAAGTAATGTCTCTGCTTTTCAATATGCTATCTAGGTTGGTCATAACTTTCCTTCCAAGGTGCATACATGTTAAAAACATTAAATTAACAGTTTAAATATGAGACGTTTATTGTAACACAATTATGTTTCATTAGGTGTGTTAACATTTTTTTTTGTGAATAGCTATAGGTGGCTCAGATGGTAAAGTGTCTGCCTGCAGTGTGGGAGACCTGGGTTCAATCACTGGGTCGGAAAGATCCCCCGGAGAAGGAAATGGCAACCCATTCCAGTACTCTTGTCTGGGAAATTCCATGGATGGAGGTGCCTGGTAGATTATAGTCCATGGGGTCGCATGGACACAACTTCACTTTCACTTTCATAATGTTCTTAGAGAGGAACAAAGTGAATGGGTTTGTTCTATCCAGAATTTTTATAATGCTACTCTAAATAAGACAGCATGATATTCATGTAAAGATAGACAAGTAAAGCAGTGGAATAAAGTAGAGATCCCAGAAAAAGACCCAAGCATATGTGGAGTCTTAATTTATAAAAAGAGTGCTACTCCAGAGCTGAGAACAGAAAATATTTTTCAATAAATCATGCTGGGATACTTTATATCCATAAAAATAAAAATGAAATTTGGCTTCTACTTCATGTTATACAGAAAATTGTTTTTTATGTAAAACATAAATCAAAATACAAAAAGCAAAGCAACAAAAGAAATCTGTAAAACAATAAAGGAAAATATTTTCATGATCTCAGATGAGTGAAATAAATATATCTCAAACAAAACAAAAACTCTAAAACAGGAGATTACCATGAATACATTTGAGTACATTAAGATTGTTCATCAAACGACTCCATTAAGACAGTGAAAAGGCAAGTTGTAATCTTGGTGAAGAAACTTTCAACACATAAAACATGGATATATCTGAAATCATTCAGAAAACATAGACAACTAAGCAGAAAATCGTAACTGACTTTAAGAGGCATAGGAATATTAAAAATAGCCATAAATGTTCGTAAAAGAGGGCAAGCTCAATGGTAATCAGGTAAAATGGAAAATAAGATCAAATTAACACTATGGCATGCTCTCTTGGATGACTAAAATTACAGTTTGATACATAATGGGAACTCTCATATAGAGGGTGAGGGTGTAAATTGGTCCTATTAATTTGGAAAACTGTTTGGCATTATTTTCTAAAGTTGATCATGTACCAATTCTATAATCTAGCAATTATGTATAATATAAAGTGATATATTTAATATACGTGAATATACATAATTATGTATACACATCTTAGTATAAATGTCTATGTGCTCAAATCAGCTAGTATTAGCTCAGAGAGCCGGCAGTTAAATTTGTGATCTGACTTTTACACCAGTGGTAGCTTGAAACTATTGTTAGAATTTTGTTCAGTGCCATATGTTGGGTTTCATTTTTCCCCATTAGAGAACCAATATGATATGTACATAAAGTACATATAAAGCAATGCTTATAGTAGTTATTTGCAGTAACCTCAAACTGAAAACGACTCAAATATCCATCTAAGGTAGAAATGATACATAGGTTGTGGTATGTCTATAATATTAGGGGCTTCCCAGGTAGCTCAGTGTAAAGAATCCACCTATCAATGCAGGAGATGCAGCAGATATGGGTTTGATCCCTGGGTCTGGAAGATCCTCTAGAGGAGGAAATGGCAGCCCACTGCAGTATTTTTGCCTGGAAAATTCCACAGACAGAGGAGCCTGGCGGACTACAGTCCACGAGCTTGCAAAGAGTTGGACGTGACTGAGTGACTGAGCACGCACATACACACACACGTCTGTACATTAGAATATTTTATGGCAATAAAATAAATGAACTACTATAATTATAAGAAGTGCAAACAATATATTATTTCATGTACACAAGGCCATATCTTTCTCTCTTTAAATATTTATTTATGTGTGTTTGTATCCTTAGGAAAAATAATGTGAATACATATGAAATGCTATCTTTGTGTTATGGCGTTATAAAATATTTCCTTTTTGTTTATACTTTCTTTTATACTGATAAAATATTGCCTTATAATCAAGAAAAAACAACAAAATTAACTTTGTTTTAAAAATAAAATATAAGATAGTAGTCATGGTTGTGGAGTGTAATTGCTCAGGTAATACTGAAATAGAAGCTAGTGTCAGATTTTATTTGAAATCTAGTGTGTGTCTTGCAAGATGTGTAACTCTGTAGATGTTATTTAACTGTACTGATATATATTTTATTCAGCTACAAAATTAGAATACAGATACTGACTACCTCAGAGAATATTTATGAAGATAAAAATAAGATGTCTGTGCCTTGATATTTACCAGCACAGAGTAAGAGTATAGTTATGTTTTATCTAGTGTATTGATTTTTGTTACTTCCCATACCTTTAAACAGTTCTTAACCTATTAGAAGATCTAAAATCATTTATTTGGGCGGTGATAAAGGTGGAAAACCTTTATAATTAGTAATATACCATTGTTTACCTTATGGACACAAGTGACAACACTTCAATAGTAGAATTTCAGACTTCCTGAGGGAGTGTTTAGTTGAGTTGTTAACTTGTACTTGAGTTTATTTGAAGTATTTTTACCATTTTATGTGTGTGTTTGATTTATTTACCTGCTGTAAGTCCTTGAAATGTGAAAGCATTATCTTCACTGAAACTTTTATATACAATTCTTTGAGGAGTGACCCATTTCTTTATCAGCTCTTTATCAGCCAACTCTATTTTTATCTTCTCTCTATAGCTATTTGTTTTGAACAGACACACCCCATTCAGCTCACCCATTCAGTGAGCTTAATTGAAAGGAGAATTACCCATCACTGTCTGCAATTTAAGTTTTGTTTAAGTGTGAGCTCTGATTCATTAAATGTCAGACTTGCTTCAACTCAGAGAGTTCATTTCTCCTTAATTCATCAGTGACTTGCTAATGAAACCTCCTTGATCTTTGTCATAGAAAAAAAGATCTAATTTTGTAGTACATCTTCTAATTTTGTTCAGTTCAGTTCATTTCAGTCGCTCAGTCATGTCCTACTCTTTGCGACCCCATGAATCGCAGCACGCCAGGCCTCCCTGTCCATCACCAACTCCTGGAGTTCACTCAAACTCACGTCCATCGAGTCAGTGATGCCATCCAAGCCATCTCATCTTCTGTCGTCCCATTCTCCTCCTGCCCCCAATCCCTCCCAGCATCAAAGTCTTTTCCAATGAGTCAACTCTTCACATGAGGTGGCCAAAGTACTGGAATTTCAGCTTTAGCATCATTCTGTGTCTTAATGATCATTACCTTGAACTCTTTATCAAGTAGATAGCTTATCTCCAATTTACTTTTTTTTTTTTGTCCTCTTCTTTCACTTGCAAAATATTCCTCTCTCTACTCATTTTGCCTAATTCTCTGTGTTTATTTGTATGTATTAGATAGCTCAGTTCAGTCCCTCAGTTCAGTTCAGTTCAGTTCAGTCACTCAGTCATGTCCCACTCTTTGCGACCCCATGAATCACAGCACGCCAGGCCTCCCTGTCCATCACCAACTCCCGGAGTTTACCCAAACTCATGTCCATTGAGTCAGTGACGCCATCCAGCCGTCTCATCCTCTGTCGTCCCCTTCTCCTCCTGCCCCCAATCCCTTCAAGCATCAGGGTCTTTTCCAATGAGTCAACTCTTTGCATGAGGTGGCCAAAGTACTGGAGTTTCAGCTTTAGCATCAGTCCTTCCAATGAACACCCAGAACTGGTCTCCTTTAGGATGGACTGGTTGGATCTCCTGCTGTCCAAGGGACTCTCAAGAGTCTTCTCCAACACCACAGATCAAAAAAGCATCAATGCTTCGGCGCTCAGCTTTCTTCACAGTCCAACTCTCATATCCACATGACCACTGGAAAAACCATAGCCTTGACTAGATGGACCTTTGTTGGCAAAGTAATGTCTCTGCTTTGTAATATGCTATCTAGGTTGGTCATAACTTTCCTTCCAAGGAGGGCAGTGGCCAAGAGGAGCTACCCCACATCCGAGGTCAGGAGGGGTGACCTCGTCCAAGGTAAGGAGCAGTGGCTGCGCTCTGCTGGAGCAGCCATGAAGAGATACCCCACGTGCAAGGTAAGAGAAACCCAAGTAAGACAGTAGGTGTTGCGAGAGGGCATCAGAGGGCAGACACACTGAAACCATAATCACAGAAAACTAGCCAATCTGATCACAAGGACCACAGCCTCGTTAACTCAGTGAAACTAAGCCATGCCGTGTGGGGCCACCCAAGACGGATGGGTCATGGAGAGGTCTGACAGAATATGGTTTACTGGAGAAGGGAATGTCAAACCACTTCAGTATTCTTGCCTTGAGAACCCCATGAACAGTGTGAAAAAGTCCCTCAGTCCTGTGCAACTCTTTGCAACCCCATGGACTGCAGCACTCCAGGCTTCCCTGTCCATCACCAACTCCCGGAGCTTGCTAAAACTCACGTCCACCGCGTCGGTGATACCATCCAACCATCTCATCTTCTGTCATCCCCTTCTCCTCCCACCTTCAATCTTTCCCAGCATCAGGGTCTTTTCAAATGAGTCAGTTCTTCACATCAGGTGGCCAGAGTATTGGAGTTTCAGCTTCAGCATCAGTTCTTCCAATGAATAATACTCAGGACTGATTTCCTTTAGGATTGATTGGTTGGATCTCCTTGCAGTCCAAGGGACTCGCAAGAGTCTTCTCCAACACCACAGTTCAAAAGCAGTAATTCTTTGGCCCTCAGCTTTCCTTATAGTCCAACTCTCACATCCATACATGACTACTGGAAAACCCATAGCTTTGACTAGACGGACTTTTGCTGGTAAAGTAATGTCTCTGCTTTTTAATAGGCTGTCTAGTTTGGTCATAGCTTTTCTTCCAAGGAGCAAGCGTCTTTCAATTTCATGACTGCAGTCACCATCTGCAGTGATTTTGGAGCCCCTCAAAATAAAGTCTGTCACTATTTCCGTTATTTCCCCACCTATTTGCCATGAAGTGATGGGACTGGATGCCATGATCTTAGTTTTCTGAATGTTGAGCTTTAAGCCAACTCTCTCACTCTCCTCTTTCCCTTTCATCAAGAGGCTCTTTAGTTTTTCTTCACTTTCTGCCGTGAGGGTGGTGTCATCTGTATATCTGAGGTTGTTGATATTTCTCCCAGCAATCTTGATTCCAGCTTGTGCTATATTCAGAGTGGCATTTTACATGATGTGCTCTGCATATAAGTTAAATAAGCAGGGTGACAATATACAGCCTTGACTTACTCCTTTCCCTAATTGGAATCAGTCTGTTGTTCCATGTTTAGTTCTAACTGTTGCTTCATGATCTGCAAACATATTTCTCAGGATGCAGGTTAGGTGGTCTGGTATTCCCATCTCTTGAACAATTTTTCATAGTTTGTTGTGATCCACACAGTCAAAGGCTTTAGCGTAGTCAATAATGCAGAAGTAGATACTTTTTCAGTGATTCAACACATGCTGGCAATTTGATCTCTGGTTCCTCTGCCTTTTTAAAATCCAGCTTGAACATCTGGAAGTTCATGGTTCACATACTGTTGAAGCCTGGCTTGCAGAATTTTGAGCATTACTTTGCTAGCATGTGAGATGAGTACAATTGTGTGGTAGTTTGAGCATTCTTCGGCATTGCCTTTCTGTGGGACTGGGATGAAAACTGACTTTTTCCAGTCCTGTGGCCACTGCTGAGTTTTCCAAATTTGCTGGCATATTGAGTGCAGCACTTTCACAGGATCATCTTAATAGGATTTGAGATAGCTCCACTGGAATTCCATCACCTCCACTAGTTTTGTTCCTAGTAATGCTTTCTAAGGCCCTCTTGACTTCACACTCCAGGATGTCTGGCTGTAGGTGAGTGATCACACCATTGTGATTATCTGGGTCATGAAGATACAAATAGCTGAGAAAAGAAGAGAAGGGAAGGCAAAGGAGAAATGGAAGATATACCCATTTGAATGCAGAGTTCCAAAGAATAGCAAGAAGAGATAAGAAATCCTTCCTCAGTGATCAGTGCAAAGAAAGAGGAAAACAATAGAATGGGAAAGACTAGAGATCTCTTCAAGAAAATTAGACATACCAAGGGGACATTTCATGCAAAGATGGGTATAATTAAGGACAGAAATGGTATGGACCTAACAGAAGCAGACGATATTAAGAAGAGGTGGCAAGAATACACAGAACTATACAAAAAAAGATCTTCATGTATTAGATAGGTCAGTCATGTTTTCCAGTCTTAGAGAAGTGACCTTATGTTGGAGACTTCCTATGGAGCCCAGCTGCACATTTCCCTCTGGTGACCAGAGCTGTATGCTGTAGGGTGATCCCTCTGTGGGCTGTGTGGGCCCTCTTTTGTGGCGGGGTTGACTACTGTGGGCACACTAGTAGGTAGGGCTGGCCCCTGGCCTAATTGACTGCCAGTCCCTGCCTCATGTGGTGCCTGCCAGCCTGCTGGTGGGCAGGTCCATGTCCCAGTGTTGCTGCTTGTCAGTCTTGGTCTCAGTGATCCGAGGGCTAGTACTGAGCCACTGGTGGGTGGAGTCAGGATCAAGGGCAGCTGGCTGTGGGGCCTCAGGGGCCTAGTGCTTGTGCCAACCTGCTGGAAGCAAGTAAGTCTGACACTGTTAGGCAAGATGAAAGATTCCAAAACGGTGTTTGCTAGCACCACAGTCCTAGTGGTGGAATGAGCTCCCACTAATGGCTGTCACCAGCATCTTTATCCCCAGGTTGCCCCCTGCTTTTCTGGGAGGCTCTCTGAGATCAGTAAATTGGTCTGACTCAGGCTCCTTTGAAATGACTGCTTCAGTACTGGGTCTCAGAACTTGTGACATTTTACGCATGTCTTGTAAGAATAGAGTCTCTGTTTCTATAACCCTCTGGCTTTCCCATACACAAACGCTGCTGGCCTTCAAAGCCAGATGTTCTGGGGACATGTCTTCCCAATGTAGGACTCTTGGGCTGGGGATCCTGATGTGGGACTTGAACCCCTTGTTCCTTGGGGAGAACCTCCACAATTGTGATTATCCTCCCCTTTGGGGTCACCTACCTGGGGGTTATGAATCTTGAGTATATTGTGTCTGTCTCTCCTTCCTGTCTCATTGCAATTCCTTCTTTATATCTTTAGTGTTGGGAAAATATTTTCTTCTAGACTTAATGTCATTTGCATAGATAGCTGCTCTGTAAATAGTTATAATTTTTGTGTGCCCATGAGAGGAGGTGAGCTCAGGTCTTTCTTCTCTACCATCTTGGCCACACATTATTTTTTAATGCAAGGAATTAGTACAGTATAATGGCTATAAGGCTACCTTCAGTTTCTTGATTATCTTCAAATTCCAATTTTACATTTTGAGCAGAGTGACTTTGATAAAGTTATTTCATATCTTTGTGCCTCAGTTTTTTCATGTGTGTTATGAAATAACAGTTGTATCTACTATATAGAGTTATTGTGAGGAAACAGTATAAAAAGCAGTTAGGACAAATCAAAGAATAATAAATTGGTTTTCAGCCCCAAAGTTGCAAATGCAATATTAGTAATTTAGACATTCCAGATATTGACATTGTCTCTCTCTAAAACAAATTTGATCATATGCAACTTCTGTGTTTTTCTTTTCATTTTAGTTTTTCTATATATTGTGTACTTTTCTTGCTGAGCTTGTATGCTTTTGAAATTTATATAAATGGTATAATACTATAAGTAATCTGTATCCTTTTTACATCCAATGATATGTTTCTTATATTCATTCATTTGATGTATCTAGCAGATCACTCATTTTCACTATTATATAGTGTTCCCAAAACATATCTATCTATACATAAATACAGTATATGGTCATTTTGATTTTTTTCAATTTGATGTCCGTTGATGCCATAAATATTTTCTACAGTTCCCTTAAGACACATGCTTAAGAGTTTTCTAAGATATTCATCTAGAAATGGCTTCCAAGTCCTGAATTTTCAAATATATAACTCCATGAGATGATGCTAAATTGTTTTCCAAGTACTGTATTAATTCATTCTCCCACCAGTTAGCATGTGGCAGTATCAGAACTTCCTATTTTTTAAAAAATTGGTAGGTGTAAAATGTCATTTTATTTTGACTAGAATTTGCATTTTTAAAATTATTAATAAGGTAAAACTTTTCATTTGTGTTTTGGCCCTTCGAGTTTCCTTTTCTGTGAAATAGCCTTTAGGTGATACTGGGATTGCATTTATATTCAATGTCTTCTCTGTTCTTTTAGTTTATATTTTAATATGTACTAGATTAAAAGCACTCCAAATTAAAAATTTCTAAATAACAAAGAAAAAAGATACACAAAATTTGAGTCTATTGTGGCTATTTTTATTACTAAAGGGTTTTTGCCATTGTATGTTAATACTTTTAGGCAGAACATAAAATTTGAATAATAGTTGAGTTATGAATACTTTCAGAGAAGGCAATGGCACCCCACTCCAGTACTTTTGCCTGGAAAATCCCATGGACGGAGGAGCCTAGTAGGCTGCAGTCCATGGAGTCGCTAGAGTCGGACACGACTAAGTGACTTCCCTTTCACTTTTCACTTTCATGCATTGGAGAAGGAAATGGCAACCCACTCCAGTGTTCTTGCCTGGAGAATCCCAGGGACGGTGGAGCCTGGTGGGCTGCCGTCTATGGGACTGCACAGAGTCGGACACGACTGAAGTGACTTAGCAGCAGCAGTAGCAGTATGAATACTTTATAGAAAGTTCATTCTTTGTAGGTGAGCTTCATGAAGAATCAACTTTAAATCACTGTAGGAACTGAAATAGAGCAGGAGCTCAATATAAATATTTTCAGATTAATCAACTGACTCAATTTAAAGCATGAAGAGCTGTGAAATAATAAACATAAATGAAGTTAAGCTTAAACATTCTTCAATAATATCCACAAGTGGGACATTGTTTCTCAGTTTATATAAACATTATGTTTAGGAGAAAGAGGTAATATTGTATAATATATAATACCCTGATGAAATAGATCTGTTTAGATATTTAGATGGACCATTTAACAGTGAATAAAACATACAAGCTTTTCTTTGATTTCCCATCATGCCCACTGTAGAATATTTTCTGTGTTGGAAATAGATGAGAACTTGACTTTAAATAGCAGTTTTCTTCCTTTTTTTAGTGTTGTTAAGGTAATTTCCTGGGCAGTAAGTTAATGAGATAGGCTTAGAATGACTAGGGAACCTATGGAAAAAGACACTTTCACTTACTTGGACAGTAAAATCACTCTATTGAGAGAAAGAATAACTTTAGAATATCAAGATTCGTATCCATAAGGCATCTGATTCACATATCCTCAATTTTTCTTCTATTTGGCAAGAAACAATGCAAAATAGTATTCAGTTAATTAAAGTTAATCTTTAAACTTTCATATTTAAACAGTCTACTATTCCTTCTTAATCATATGATGTACCGGGATTTAGAAAAGAGATCTTAGCAATATCTCTTGGTACAAAGACTATACTCATAAATTACAATATTTCATACATTTATTGAAACAATTTCTCCCTAGTGCATTTTACTTATAGTTTGACAATGACATTTGTGTTTTGAGAATTAGCAGAAAACAATGGTTGGATTACCACTTACAACACAAAATCTTTAAATATTTGATGTGTCAATTAAAAATTTTTTTTAATTTAAGGATAATTTCTTTACAGAATTTTGTTGTTTTCTGTCAAACATCAACATGAATTAGTCATAGGTATACATACGTCCCCTCCCTCTTGAATCTCCCTCCCCATCCCACTGCTCTAGGTTGATACAGAGCTCATATTTGAGTTCCCAGAGACATACAGAAAATTCCGATTGGCTATTTATTTTACATTTGGTAATGTAAGTTTCCATGTTACTCTCTCCATAAATCTCACCCTCTCTCTCCTCTCTCCATGTCCATAAGTCTGTTCTCTATGTCTGTTTCTCCATTGCTGCCTTGCAAACAAATTCATCCGTACCATCTCTTTAGATTCCACATATATACATTCAGTTCAGTTCAGTTCAGTTCAGTCGCTCAGTCGTGTCTGACTCTTTGCGACCCCATGAATCGCAGCACGCCAGGCCTCCCTGTCCATCACCAACTCCCGGAGTTCACTGAGACTCACGTCCATCGAGTCAGTGATGCCATCCAGCCATCTCATCCTCTGTCGTCCCCTTCTCCTCCTGCCCCCAATCCCTCCCAGCATCAGAGTCTTTTCCAATGAGTCAACTCTTTGCATGAGGTGGCCAAAGTACTGGAATTTCAGCTTTAGCATCATTCCTTCCACAGAAATCCCAGGACTGATCTCCTTTAGAATGGACTGATTGGATCTCCTTGCAGTCCAAGGGACTCTCAAGAGTCTTCTCCAACACCACAGTTCAAAAGCATCAATTCTTCGGTGCTCACCCTTCTTCACAGTCCAACTCTCACATCCATACATGACTACAGGAAAAACCATAGCCTTGACTAGACGAACCTTTGTCGGCAAAGTAATGTCTCTGCTTTTGAATATGCTATCTAGGTTGGTCATAACTTCCCTTCCAAGGAGTAAGCGTTTTTTAATTTCATGGCTGCAGTCACAATCTGCAGTGATTTTGGAGCCCCCCAAAATAAAGTCTGACACTGTTTCCACTGTTTCCCCATCTATTTCCCATGAAGTGATGGGACCGGATGCCATGATCTTCGTTTTCTGAATGTTGAGCTTTAAGCCAAGTTTTTCACTCTCCACTTTCACTTTCATCAAGAGGCTTTTGAGTTCCTCTTCACTTTCTGCCGTAAGGGTGGTGTCATCTGCATATCTGAGGTTATTGATATTTCTCCCAGCAATCTTGATTCCAGCTTGTGTTTCTTCCAGTCCAGCGTTTCTCATGATATACACATTAGTATATGATATTTATCTTTCTCTTTCTGACTTACTTCACTCTGTATAATAGGCTCTAGGTTCATCCATCTCATTAGAACTGACTCAAATGTGTTTCTTTTTTTGGCTGAGTAATATTCCATTGTGTATATGTACTGCACTTCTTTATCCATTTATCTGTCAATGGACATCTAGGTTGCTTCCATGTTCTAGCTATTGTAAATACTGCTGCATTGAACACTGGGGTACGTGTGTCTTTTTCAGTTTTGGTTTCTTCTGGGTAAATGCCTGGAGTGGGATTGCTGGGTCCTATGGTGATTTTTTCCCTTAGGTTTCTAAGGAATATCCATACCATCTTCCGTAGTGGCTCTATCCATTTACATTCCCACCAACAGTGCAAGAGGATTCCCTTTTCTCTACACCCTCTCCAGCATTTATTGTTTGTAGGCTTTTTGATGATGGCCATTCTGACCAGTGTGAGGTGATATCTCATTGTAGTTTTGACTTGCATTTGATGAATCAATTTTTATATTCTTGTTTTAGTTTCCACAAATGCAGTATGGAAATAATATTACTCATCTCATAACTTCTTTCGTGAGATATTCAGCGGATAGACACCTTTTTAAAACATCTGGAAGTAAGGTAGATGATGTGCAATTCAGTTCACAGGGCAAGAGTAAAATAGTCACAGTAAAAGCTGCACCAAATTGCAAGTGGCTTTTCAATTTGCTCCCACTTCTTAGAAAATTTTAAATTGGTGACAAAGAATTTCTTGGCAATTTATATAAGGGAGACTAATTGTAATGATTTGCTTCTTGAAGGTAATTTTCAATAATAAAAACCAGCTGATAAGTTTTTCCATCATGATCTAGCTGCTAGAAAAATAGCTTAAGTAAGTTTTTTTTCTGGTTCTTTTAGATGAGGTGAATTTTCTTGTAGGTCTATGGAAACCTTTTTGAATATATTTGTTGCCGGAAGCTCAAAATTATTTAGTTCTGACTGTAATTGCATCTTGGAGGAGATGACTGACAGCATGTTGACTCGTTTTGCCAAAAATAAACCTTTTAGGTTTCCTGAGAACACATTTTAAAATACTGGTGTTTGCTTGAAGATTATCTAGCTTGCCAAAGTATTCCCTTTTTAAAATATAAAATGTATTTCCAAATGTGAGATGTTTGTTGAGTTTTCTTTAAAAAATTTCCAGTAATGGAAGCTAGGAAAATTAGAAGGAAAATGGTTTAAGATGATTACCAGTTTGGTTACTTCTGAGATGTTAATTTTCTCTTAGCATCATTCGTAATAGTTTCTTTTGCAAACAAAAATTGCAAAGTCACCAGAATATTCAGATCTATGTAAATACAAAAAACGATGGCAATTTTTTGGCACCTTATGTCCAATATGTTTTCCTGTACAGTGGTAAGTGTCGTAATCTTTTTTTTTTCTGATGACTTGTATGTTTTTGTATCAGGGAAACCTACTGATGTTAATATCTTAATGTTAACTGTGTCATGTTTATAGTTTGCATTGTTTACCCATGTAGGGAATAAATAGCATGATCTTTTAGATTTTACAGTGATTTATTTATTATATTTAATTTTTGTTGACAAAGTCAATCATTCCCTAGGAACTGGGAAGAAAGCAAGTCATCTATCATCATCATTTTCATTGAAATGAGTGTATTTTCATCTTGAATCCATTTATTCAATACAGCTGTGAGTCATCCTTGGTAATTTTTTGGTAGGTACGAAGTCACAGAGATAAACTTGGAAGCATAATTTTTCTTTAAAACCATGTTTAGACCTGGAAGCTAATCATAGACAGCCATGTACAGACTACATTTCAGTACTTTAGATTCACATCAGGTCATCAAATTTATTTTGTTTTACTATATTGGCTCTTTCTGCTACCTTAGAATTATATATAACATGTTTAAAATCATTACCAGAAGTAAAACATTTTTTTTGACATTAGAGTTTTCTGAATTTCATATTATTTTTAGTCCATTATTAAAATCTAAAGACTGTTTGTTATTTTATGTCCTAACTAAACTTTAGACTATACCATTTTGTCTTTAAAGACTTATTCAACATATGCCCACTTTTCTGCTTTTCCAAAAGCCCCAATATTGTATCCCAATTCTTTTCCAGTTTCTTACATACTGTTTCAAGTTCTTTCTGTCTTTTTGTGTAAGATTCTAAGTGACTTCCTCAGAACTTCCTCCTAATTCTCTCTTCAGTTGAGCTCGGTCTATTATTGAATTTAGAAGTGTTTTATTTCAATTTTTATATTTTATATACACAGTTTCTAATTGGATCTTATACATTGCTGACTGGTCCTATTCACCTTTTCTTGCATTTGTACCATAACTTCTTTGGCTTTAGGGTGAATGTCACTCCTTCATTTATTTCTTATAGTGTCTGAAAGAGACTGATTTAAAAGTCTTTCTTCTCCCCAGGTTGTTCCATAAATGTGCTTTTAATCTGGAGTGACTAAGTGTGACATTTTTGTGTTTATTTTTTTTTTATATTCCTTTGAATTTGTGAATTGTGCAAAGTAGCTCATACAGACAATTGATTGTATTACAGTCCAATGTGCAGTTTAAAGAACATTTTTAAAGTAAATGCCCATGAAAACAATCAATAAATGGAAATATAACTTGAGTCTCTCTTCTATTAAGTCAGAGAGGAAAAGAAATTTCTTCAAAGTGTGTGTAACTAAAGAAATACTCTTCTATGAGTTTGGGATTTTCTTGAAAGCCTGATATAGAATAAACATTTGAAAGTATTTCATGTGCCATTCAGAAAAACATGTTATAGAGTTCTATATATTGTTTTAAACTAAAATCTTAAAACTCTTGTGTCCCCATCTCTGTTCTCTCTCATTATCTTTCCCTCCTGCTGATTTTAATCTAAGTTAATGGTGGGTGCTTTAGAATGAATATTTGTAGACTTAAAGGTTTAGACAAAATTATTAATTCAACAGATTGTAATCATAATTTTGTAATAGAGTGTGACCCTAAGCAGGCCTTAGCATGTGGCCATTGCTGTATGCCATTATCCCTCACCTCATCACCAGGTAGCAGTTACACAAGACTATTATTAGTGGTCCAACTCAGCACAGCAGTGGGCCCCTCCACCAAGGGACCAACTGTCAGTGAGTGATCCTTAGGGGGGCCATTCAGTCAATGGTCAGTGGAGTGGTAGTGGGTGGTCATCAGGCAGACAGAGAGGTAAGAGGTGGATGGAACCGGGCCTTCTCTCTGGGGCCCCCAAACTCACTTGCTGGTCTGAGGCCAGGTGAACTGGGGGGCCTAGGTAATAGGCTGGGTGCTGCGTCCTGCAGGGCTCCAGAGCCCTTATCAAGGCTACCACTGGCTTGGCCCAGACCTTGAGGCCCTGGTGAACCTCTCCCCATCTCAGTCTCTGCAGCCTAATAGCAGTGGCAGTCTGTCTGGGTCACAGTCTGCGGGAACTGCCCTCTTCCATATGGGTGGCCTGAGGAGCCTAAGGGCCAATTAGGTTGGGCACCTTGCTCCCTCAGTGATGACACCTGGACAGGATCTGGAATCCTAGCCCTGAGGGCACCACCAGCTGTGATCTGCCTCATCTCAGCCAGGATATGGACCTCAGAGGGTATTAGTTGTGCTTTGGGACCTGGCCCTTTCTTATCAGGATAGAGAATAACATTCATTTGATAGAGATTTACAGGAAGATGGTGATCTGACCATGATCTGACCTCAAGAATAAAGGATCTGACACCAAGAAGTTTGCAACAACTAACCATGCCCCTCTGTTACCTTTTCTATAAAAGGGCTTTGCTGAAAGCTTTCAGGGAGTTTGGAGTTTTTTTAGGCATGAGCCACCCATCTCCTTGCATGGCCCTTAATAAACCTTTCTTTGTTCCAAATTCCGATATTTTGATACTGTTTGATCTCACTATGTGTCATGCACATGAACTTGCCTTTAGGTAACAGTTGGAAAACAAGCATGTAGTAAGAAGGATATAAGATAAAGTACTTGCTGGACATTCTGCACAGATAATACAAGGAAATCATATGGAATGATCTCTGTTCCTTGCCTCTGACAGTAGCTTCAAGACTGCAATCAGTTGCATTTGCTCATGTCCCAGAATCGCATGACAAGCAAGGGGGTATGGTGGGGGGATGCCAACTCTGTATATAAATATATTCAGACCTGAGTTGGGAGCAGGGCAGGTATGCTGTATTTAGAAAACCTTATTTTGCATACTTGCACTGTTGTACCCGTTATCTTACTGGTGATTAACATGAAAACTGCTCCAAGACCTTGGATTTCTTTCTAAAAAAATTAACTCTCCTCTCCTTGCTTGGCTCCCTTCTCATTATTTTAGAATTTTTTTTTTTTTTTTTGGAGCTTCAGTTTGGACTGTGGTCTGCATGCAATTCCATTGCTGAGGGTACAAAGAGAAATTGGATACCTTGGCTAGGGTGCTGAGCAGTTTTGGTTAGTGAGCTTGGTCTTTGCTTTTCCTTCTGAAATTCTTTTAAAACCTTGTGCTCGTTTCAGTAGACCTATTTGTTGTGTTTGTATGGGTATCCCCAAGACCTCTGTAGTTCTTTCCAATTCAGTGTGGAATGCTTGGAACTTTCTCCAGACAGATAATCAGCTTCAGATGTTGAATGTCCCTGTTCTGCCTGCCCCAACCCAGCAGCTCTTCTGAGTTAGGTGAGTGAAATGATAGGTAAGCTCATGGCTTTGGCCGTGACAGTGTTCTTCTGTAGTGGAGGATTTCCCTTGGTGTGGCTATGCTCGTAGTTCTCTACTCACTTCAGAGGATGTGATCTATTCATCAGATACTCCCCTCCTTTCTTTTTGCTAAATCTTTTTAAAAAATCATTGGGGATTATTATTTCTAGGCAATTAAGATTAACAGTTTTCCTCCCTCTACTTTGCTTCTCACTCTGGAAAAAGCCAGTGGTAAGCCATGGCAGTTTTTTTACTCTAAGTTACTAAGTTGATCCAAGACTGCTTCTTCAATAAAGGAATTGTCTGCATAGTTTCTCCTAGCTTTCTACTTACCCTTCCATTAACAAACTGGAGAATTATTAATGACGTTTTTAAATATATGTGCACTTATCCTCACCTCCTCTATGTATTCTTTTTGAGAACAGATATGGGGAAAGAGTAGCAAACTCTGGAATCTTCTGCCCTTATTTCCCCCTAATGACCATTTTCCAAAGATTATAGTATGGAAATTTATTTATTTTTGTTAACTTCTAGTTCATAGTAACTATAACTTTACATTTAAAAACTTTTGAGGAAGAGTCTTTGATTTAGCTTTACTTGATGATGTGAATTATCAGTTTTGAGTGGACTTTTAAAACGTGTGCTTTTGTGGCATTAAGCATAAATGTCTGACAGTACCCAGTCATCCAAATTCCAGAAATGTGACAATCAGATATCTGAGAATGACCTTGATAGCACTTGCCATCATATAATTCCCTCATCTGTGATATGATGCTGCTGCTGCTAAGCTGCTAAGTCACATCAGTTGTGTCCGACCCTGTGCGATCCCATAGATGGCAGCCCACCAGGCTCCCCCATCCCTGGGATTCTCCAGGCAAGAACACTGGAGTGGGTTGCCATTTCCTTCTCCAGTGAATGAAAGTGAAAAGTGAAAGTGAAGTCGCTCAGTTGTGTCTGACTCTTAGCAACCCCATGGACTGCAGCCTACCAGGCTCCTCCATCCATGGGATTTCCCAGGCAAGAGTATTGGAGTGGGGTGCCATTGCCTTCTCCACTGTGATATGATGGGACACGGCAAAAGAGATTTACAGATGTAATTAAAGTTACTAATCAGCTGATCTTATTTTATTAAGACAAGGAGGTAATCTAGGGAGGCCAGGCCTAATAAGGTGAGCCTCTTTAAAAAAATTTTTTTTTCTGTGGCTGGCGACAGAAGAAGTCAGAGAGATTTCAGGCTTGAAAAGGACTTCATGGGCCATTGCTGATTGACAGCTAGAGGAGTCCAAGTGAGAAGGAATGCAGGTAGTATCCAGAAATCAAGAATGGCCCCTAGCTGACAGCCAGCAAGGATAAAGGAACTTCAGATCTACACCCACAGGAGCTGGATTTTTCCAAGAATCTAAATGAGCCTGGAAGTGGATGCTTCCCCACAGCTTCCACAAAAGAGCCCAGTTTGGCCAAAACTTTGATTTCAGCATTGTGAGGCTCTAAGCATGCAACCCATTGAGCCCACCCAGACTTCTGTCCCACAGATTTGTGAGTGAATAAATGGGTTTTGTTTTCTGCCTCTAAGTTTGTGGCAATCTGTTCTGCAACTGTGAAATATGAATTCAAGGCACATTCAAAATAGCCTGCAGGGAAATGTGCAAGGCACACACCTATCCTTATAGGAATAGTTTAATGTCCAAAAGATGATTCCATTTACCAGATTTAAGAACCTGTTCATTTTTCCATGTGATCACATTTGCTTCTACTCTTTTCCAACTTCCAACTCTCTTTCTGAATCTGTTAAGAACTCCTCTGCCACTTAGCTCTCCACCAGTCTCTATTTCCATCAACCCTCTGAACAGATTTGTACCTCACTAGGATCTGGTCCCATCTTTTCTCCTCCCATTTTTGGCCCTGGCCATCCATCTGTCTTGCTTATTCTTTTTTTCTGTGCCATGGCTCTGTTAAATAAAAGGGAGTGCTAAGTTAATTTCATTCCTTTTCCATAAGTTTCATTCCTTTTAGAAATAATTAATCTTGTATTCTGACAGTATATACAAAACAACTGCAGATATTTAAAGAAAATTGCAATTGAGCCCAGCATGTACTACTTTTACAAACAAAGAACTTTTTAGCTTAAAATAAATGTCTCTGTGACAGATCTATGTACAGTGAATTTTATTCAATAAGAAAGTACTTCAACGTTTTCAATAGGTATTTAGGATGTTCCATGTTCCTAACAGGAGAAGGCAATGGCACCCCACTCCAGTGCTCTTGCCTGGAAAATCCCATGGACGGAGGAGCCTGGAAGGCTGCAGTCCATGGGGTTGCTGAGGGTTGGACACGACTGAGAGACTTCACTTTCACTTTTCACTTTCATGCGTTGGAGAAGGAAATGGCAACCCACTCCAGTGTTCTTGCCTGGAGAATCCCAGGGACGGCGGAGCCTGGTGGGCTGCCATCTATGGGGTTGCACAGAGTCGGACACGACTGAAGCGACTTAGCAGCATGTTCCTAACATGTTTAGGATGTGTTCCACATATCCTTATCATTCTTCGTGTCTGTGCTATTTATTAACCTTTTTTCTTTGATGCAGGTATCATACTCTGAGAGAGTGTTTCTGAGTTTCATAGAAATTATAATTAAAATAAAGCAAAGTAAACACTAATTTACCACATACCTGATATTTTTCTTTCTCTTTCCTCCAGTATAACCCAAAACTTTTTAAATAGGATGTGTGAAGGCTAAAGATCACAGACAGATATATGGGGAAAGAAGAAAGAAGTTAAAAGGAGAAAATATTTTTATTTAGTACCAAAAATTTGTCCTACCTAGTTTAGAGAATGTATCCTTAAAGAAAAATTAAGATATCTAATAAATAATCAGGCATATGAGATAAAGTGAGGCTTCTGTTAGTCAACTAATTTTTGAACTCAATTTGTGTAAACAAGGTTATTTCATGTATATTTGACTCTTTAAAATTAATTATATCTGATTCACACTCAGATAGATGTAGAAACATGACTCATTTAAAATAGCATAATTATATGTTACAAAAATAGCATTCATTTATTCTTTGTTTTCCATGGTTAAGATACTGTTAGAGTCACAGGATTATGTGAGGCTCTATGGGAAACATTTTATAGGGATGCATGCTGACATTCTGGTTTATCCCCAGTATGTCCTGTACTAGCCCAATACCAATCTGTGATAAAAATTTAGAAAGACAGACTGTGTTGACAGAATAGTACTTAGGAAGGAAATTTAGACATATGAAGTACAATTTGTGTGGAACAAAGACATTTTGCAAAGTAATTTTAGTTGGTACAAAAAATGAGAGAAATTGGCAAACTTCTCTAAAGACTTATGTCTTATAACCATTGACTATGGAGGATGAGCAACTTAAAAATCACTAAGATGGTGCCTCGTATATGCAGTGCAGTCTACATTACCTGCAGCAGACCTCCAGCTGCACAGTTGCACTCATCTCACATGCTAGCAAACGAATGCTCAAATTCTCCAAGCCAGGCTTCAGCAATCTGTGAACCATGAGCTTGCAGATGTTCAAGCTGGTTTTAGAAAAGGCAGAGGAACCAGAGATCAAATTGCCAAAATCCGCTGGATCATCAAAAAAGCAAGAGAGTTCCAGAAAAACAGCTATTGACTATGCCAAAGCCTTTGACTATGTGGATCACAAAGCCTTTGACTATGGAAAATTCTTCAAGAGATGAAGACCACCTGACCTGCCTCTTGAGAAATCTGTATGCAGGTCAGGAAGCAACAGTTAGAACTGGACATGGAACAACAGACTGGTTCCAAATAGGAAAGGAGTACATCAAGGCTGTATATTGTCCCCCTGCTTATTTAACTTCTATGCAGAGTACATCATGAGAAATGCTGGGCTGGATGAAGCACAAGCTGGAAGCAAGATTGCTGGGAGAAATACCAATAACCTCAGATATGCAGTTGACACCACCCTTACGGCAGAAAGTGAAGAAGAACTAAAGAGCCTCTTGATGAAAGTGAAAGAGGAGAGTGAAAAAGTTGGCTTAAAGCTCAACATTCAGAAAACTAAGATCATGGCATCCAGTCCCATCACTTCATGGCAAATAGATGGGGAAACAGTGGAAATAGTGCCTGACTTTATTTTGGGGGGCTCTAAAATCACTGCAGCCATGAAATTAAAACATGCTTACTCCTTGGAAAAGTTATGACCAACCTAGACAGCCTATTAAAAAGCAGAGACATTACTTTGCCAACAAAGGTCCATTTAGTCAAGGCTATGGTTTTTCCAGTAGTCATGTTATGGATGTGAGAGTTGGACTGTGAAGAAAGCTGAGCGCTGAAGAGTTGATGCTTTGAACTGTGGTGTTGGAGAAGACTCTTGAGAGTCCCTTGGACTGCAAGGAGATCCAACCAGTCCATCCTAAAGGAGATCAGTCCTGGGTGTTCAGTCGAAAGACTGATGTTGAAGCTGAAACTCCAATACTTTGGCCACCTGATACGAAGAGCTCATTTGAAAAAAACCCTGATGCTGGGAAAGATTGAGGGCAGGCGGAGAAGAGGTTGACAGAGGATGAGATGGTTGGATGGCATCACCGACTCAATGGAAATGAGTTTGGGTCAACTCTGGGAGTTGGTGATGGACAGGGAGGCCTGGGGTGCTGCAGTCCCTGGGGTCACAAAGAGTCAGACACGACTGAGTGACTAAACTGAACTGAACTGAACTGAGACCTCCTACAAATCCAAAGAACTGTGACCTATCACACACTGCTGCTACTGCTACTGCTGCTAAGTCGCTTCAGTCGTGTCTGACTCTGTGCGACCCCATAGATGGCAGCCCACCAGGCTCCCCTGTCCCTGAGATTCTCCAGGCAAGAACACTGGAGTGGGTTGCCATTTCCTTCTCCAAAGCAGGGAAGTGAAAAGTGAAAGTGAAATCGCTCAGTCGTGTCCGACCCTTAGTGACCCATGGAGCCTACCAGGCTCCTCCGTCCATGGGATTTTCCAGGCATGAGTACTAGAGTGGGGTGCCATGCTCCTAGTAACCTTGAAAGTCTTTTTCAAAATTTTCAAGTGTAGGCACTCTTTCCTTAGCTAGGGTACACCGAAGAGGAAGATTCAGTGTGGTTACACCTGAATCAAAATAGAGCAAAAGCACTTAAGAATCTACAAGAAATAAGTCACGTATTAATTAATGCCTTCATTTATTTAGCACTCCATCAGGCATCTTGATTACATGGGTAGTTCTGTCATCAGGAATTCATGAATATAGCTGAAAAGTGTGTTTTATTTTCATCTTATACTATAATCTCATGAGTACCAAAGATCAGTTGATTCAGGTTTGTCCAGATACAAAGCTCAGCGGGAGTGTTGGGTGCATATGTGTGTGTGTGATTCTGTGTTACATTTTAAATTTTTTGTTTATACATTGTTATTCACCATCAACTTTAATTTTCTAAAGGGCAGAAAGGCGTCATGATGGAATGAAAACCCATTATGTGATTTTCTTGTTTTTATTTATTTTATTATTTTTAGTAGCTTTGGGCATTTTAGAAGCAGAAAAATTATCAACTAATGAAGTTTTGATACTGTTGTCTTTAGGTAACAGTCAAGCTTTTACATAAATGGTAGTCTATCTAATTAAATTCACTGAAGATCTTTCCAGAACAAATGTGTAGTCGTATTTCTGGCATTTTGCATCTCTTCTCTGGTTACCTCTGATGGCTATAGACATAACAATAGTTTTCTTTTCTGAGGTCTGATTTATCTCTCCTAATGTATTTCTGTTTTAACTAAAAGTGCATAAAGGTGAATAGAGTATGCTTACTGTTCTTGAAAATTGCATAGACCAGTGACGGAAGACAAGTTAATTTAATGGGCTTCTCTGGTAGTTCAGATGGTAAAGAATCTGCAGGCAATATAGGAGACCCAGTTTTGATCCATGGGTTGGAAATATCCCCTGAAAAGTGAGACTTGCTCAGTCATGTCTGACTCTTTGTGACCCCATGGACTATACAGTCCATGGAATTCTCCAGGCCAGAATACTGGAATGGGCAGCCTTTCCCTTCTCCAGGGGATCTTCCAAGGATTGAACCCAGATCTCCTGCATTGCAGGCAGATTCTTTACCAGCTGATCCACAAGGAAAGGCTAAGAATACTGGAGCGGGTAGTCTATGCCTTCTCCAGAGGATCTTCCTGACCCAGGAATCGAATCGGGGTCTCCTGCATTGCAGGCAGATTTTTTAGCAACTGAACTATTGGGGGAAGGGAATGCAACCCACTCCAGTATTCTTGCCTGGAGAATTCCATGGACAGAGGAGCCCGGCAGGCTACAGTCCACGGGTCACAAAAAGTCGGGCATGCCTGAGCAAATAACACACATGAGCAAAATGAACACTAATCATGGGGGCCTTTAATCTTAATGCACTGTGACTAAAATATAAGCCACATGGCTGTTGGAGAAGAAAGTTAATTTTCCACATTTATGTATTATTTCACTTATTTAAAAATTCCATATTGTTACTCTTTCACCAATGTCCCTTTCCTTGATTAAATTGAGATGATTTATCTTTATTCCGTTTAGAATTGGCATTAACTTTTAATGCGTGTCAAAGTTTTTGTTGAAAATATTCTATTTCTCAGAAAAATCAAAGCACCTAATGATACATTCTGAAAATATCCTCATTTATTTTAACTTTGGAGGCATTCTTCAAATTAAAGAATTAAGTCAAAATATTATAGCAGAACAAATAAACATTTTATTTATTCATATAAAATAATAGATCTCATTTGGATGGTGTTTTATCATTCATCATATTACTTTGATACTTTCTCCAAGAAGCAAACTTCTTGGAAAACTGTGATGCAATTTTTGGTGATGAGGTTGAGGTCAAAGAAATAAATCAAATGCTTATTTTCTCTTTCATTTTCTTCCCTTATTTCTCTTTCTCTTTTTATGACCAGGTTTCTCTCTTTAAACCTTTTAGCTTTTCCTGACTCCTTCATATATCTCAGGCACCCCTATTTTTCTTTTAACATAATTATATAAATTAGACAACTTTATCTTTCTCTACTATAAGAGAGATTTCAAGCACCTGAGATGAGAAGGAAGCAAAACTTGGTTGAAAGAACTGGATTTAAATCACAACCTGGTCACTCTTTTCTTCTATGGAATAGTGAATCTGTTTGAGTCTGGACTTTCTAGTCAGACTGCTTGGATTTTAATTCCAGTCATGTAATCTCACTAACTAACTGATCTTGAGCAAATATTACCTCTGTGTTTCTCAGTTGCTCCATGAGTAAAATAATTAGAGTTCATACCAGTTAGAGTTTTTATGAGGATTAAATAAAAATATTAAAAAAATGCTTAGAATAATATCTAGTATAAAGTAAAAAACCCTATCTTTGCTAGTATAATTAGGCTATTATTATTTGGTAAGTCATTGAATTTTTATATCTCAACAATGGCAGATATTGTTCTCTACATTGGAAGTCAACAATTCAATAAATTTTTATTGCAGGTAAAGCCAAACTGAAGGTATAAAGGTAGTATAAACTGTAGGTTACCGATATTTTAGTAGTGTTACCAATAGAGTAAACTGTGTTTAAAGTTAAGATGAGGTTGCTGGGCTAAGTTCTTGTTGTTCTCCAAGCTGAATTCATCCAGTGTTGCTGCGTCTCCAGCTCATTTGTCTGAGAGCTAAGATGCAGAAAGGACAGACTTCTATCATGGGGAGGACTGGTTAATAGGCTCAGCTCTGCTCCCCAGTTGTTAGGTTGCCCGGCTTAGTAAAGGAGATGTACTGAAGCCTGTAATTTAGGCTTCCTCTTGGAAGCTACTCTGGTTATCAATCATTCACTCAACAAACTGTGTTCCAGTGAATCCTCTAGGCCCTAGGAATAGAGCAAAAAAATGAAAACTTATAATCTACCTGGGAAGGCATATAATAAGCAAAAATAAATTATGAATTATGCAACTAGTGTAATAAGTGGTGCAAATTCAGGGGAGGAGAGGAAGAAGTACCTGGAGCTGAGGGCTATAAATTTCTGAATCTAGTGTTGGGAAAATCACTCTAACTTTTGGGCAGATACCTCTGAAGATAAAAACAGAGTTCCATTTGACTAAGGAATGGGCAGTTTCAAAAAGTACATGATGTGGGGTGAAAAAGCAAGAATTTGGTTAAGCTTGAAATACCTGTTAGACATCTGTGCAAAGATATTGTATAAGCTACTAAGTTATCTCAATATGGAGAACTGGGGAACAGTCCTGGCTGGATATATAAATGTAATAGTTATTGACATATAACTAGTACTCAAAGCTATGAAACTAGATATGATTATATAGGGGGGCAATGAAGTTAAAAAAGAGCATCAAAGAAGGAATAAGAAAAGATAAAATAGTTTATTTTTCTTATTCTTAATTGACTTAATAGACTATTTGTTTAAAATAATAATAGTCACAATGCTTTTGATTATTCATATGTATATTATATATATGTGCTTAAATATAAGAAATAAATGACAAAAAATAGTACAAGAGACAGAAAATAGGATTATTTTGTTATTGTAAAATACTCATGCAAACTGTGAGTAGGATAGTGTTATGTGAAAGTTGATTTGAATTACTTATGAATGTATATTAGCAAACTCCAGGGCAACTACAAAAAAAAAATTTTTAAGTGTAATTAGTATGCAAAGAAAAGAGAGAAATGGAATTATATAAAATGTTCAATTAAAAACACAAAAGGAAGAAAAAGTGGAGGACAAACTGGGAGAAAGGAACAATGTCAACAAATAATAATAACAAATATGGTAGATATTAAGGGATTGTGGGATTTATGGTAGCTCTATTTTCAGTTTTGAAAGGAATCTCTATACTACTCTCCTAGTGGCTGTATCAATGTACCTTCCCACCAATAATGTAGATGGGTTTCCTTTTTCCATACCCTCTCTTGCATTTACTGCTTATAGACTTTTGTTGATGGCCATTACCAGTGTGAAATGGATAAAGAAGATGTGGTACATATATACAAAGGAATATTACTCAGCTGTAAAAAGAAGAAAATAATGCCATTTGCAGCGACACGGATGGACCTAGAGATTCTCATACTGAATAAAGTAAGTCATACAAAGACAAATATATGATATTGCTTATATGTAGAATCTGAAAAAAGGCTATAAATCTACCAAACCAAAATAGAGTTACATATGTAGAAAATAAGCTTACTGTTACAAGGGGGCATGGGGGAGGAAGTGATAAATTGGAAGATTGGGATTGATACATACACACTACTCTATATAAAATAGATACCTAACAAGGACCAACTGTATAGCACAGGGAACTCTGCTCAATACTCTCTAAAGGCCTGTGTGGGAAAATTATATAAAAACAGTGGTATATGTATTTGTAAAACTGATACACTTTGCTGTATACCTGAAACTAACACAACATTGTAAATCAGTCATACCCCATTAAAAATTAAAGACCAAGAAACCCACTTTAAATGTAAAGCAACGTAGATTAAAAGTTAAAGAATGGAGAAAACTGTACGGTGCTAACATTGATGAATAGAAAGCAGAAATTGCTTTATTAATTTCAAGGAAAGGAAAGTTGTCAGGGTTAAAGAGGCACGCAATGTAATAATAAAAGTGCCAATTCGTCAAGAAGACGTAATTGTTAACATGTATTTATCTAACAAAATAGAGAACAATAGAGAACCAAACTGTATAAAGCCAAAATGGACAGAATTTTAAGTTGGATAATCACTACCCCTCTCTCACAAATGGACAGATCAATTTAGCAGGCAGAAAAACCAGTCTTTGCAAGAAATGGTGCTGGACCAATTGAATATCTACACACACATGAACATACATGAATACATGCACACATACAGAGAACCAGACACGTACCTTACATCCTTAACAAAAGTTAATCGAAATGAAATGTAGATCGAAGTGTAAAACTCAAAACTTCTTGAGGATAATATAAAAGAAAACAAAACTTCTTGAGGATAATATAAAAGAAAAGTTAGATGATTTTGGATATGGTGATGACTAAGATTCAACACAAAAAGCCTGATCCATAATCTGGACTTCATTAAAATTAAAAATTTTATGCTCGGCAAAAGACACTGTTAAGAGGATAAGAAGATATTCAGGAAATCTTCAGAAAAGACACATCTGATAGATAACTTTTATTCAAATGCTCAAAACACTTAACATGTAACCATATGTAAACAAATAACTCAATTTAAAAATAGGTTAAAAATCTGAATGAACATTCACCAGAAAAGATATATAGATGGCAAATAAGCATGTGAAAACATGTTCCCCATCATATGTCATCAGGGAAATGCAAATTAAAGTAATGAGGCACTGCTACATATCCATTCAACTGGACATAATTAAGAACAACAGCAAATGCTGACAAGGATGTGAAGCAACAGCAACCCTCATTTACTGTTGTGGGAACACAGAATGATATAGTGGTATTAGCAAAAGCCCCTGGTGCTGGGAAAGATTGAAGGCAGGAGGATAAGGGGACAACAGAGGGCAAGATGGTTGGAAGGTGTCACTGACTCAATGGACATGAGTTTGAGCAAGCTCTGGGAGATGGCGAAGGATAGAGAAGCCTGGCATGCTGCAGAGCATGGGGTTTCAAAGAGCTGGACATGACTGAGTGACTGAACATCAAATTAGGAGACAGTTTGGCCATTTCCTACAAAACTAAAATACCAAGCCATCTAACAACTGCACTCCTTGGTATTTACCCAAAAGAGCGAATTCACTGAAAACTTAGTTCTACACAAACAACTATGCGCAGATATTCATAGAAGCTTTATTCATAATTGTCAAAACTAGTCAGCCAAGTTGTTTGACAGTAGCTGAATGGATAAGTAAACGGTAGTACCTGCAGATAATGGAATATTGGTCAAACCTGAAAAGAGATGAGCTATCAAGCCATTAAAAGACATGGAGAAATCATAAATGAATATTAGTAAATAAAAGCAATCAATCTGAAAAGGCTAAATACTGTATGGTCCTAACTATTGGCATTCTGGAAAAGGCAAAACTATGGAAATAGTGAAAATATCAGTGGTTGCCATGGGGAAGGGGAGAAGGAGGCATAAATGCACAAAGCACAGAGGATTTTTAGGGCAGTGAGACTACTGTGTATGATAGTAAAATGGTGGATTCGTGTTATTATACATTTGACCAAATTCATATAATGTACAATACTAAGAGTGAAATGTATTGCAAACTATGGCCTGTGGGTAATCATGGTTTGTCAATGTAGGTTCCTAAATTGTAACAATGTGCCATTCCAGTGGGAAATATTCATAATGGGGAAGGATATGTGTATGTGAGGATAGGAGGCTAATGGCTATCTTTGTACCTTCCACTTAATTGTCCTGTGAACCTAAAACTACTCTAAAAATTAAAATCAATTAAAAAAGCATGCTAGATGGCCAAATATTTAGAGTCAAGGCACAGGGTATTCAAGTGATAGAATATATATGAAACACAAATAGTTTTGTGAAAAATCCATTGAAAAGCATTCAGTGACTATATTTTTATTAACCTTGTATGGTCATCCATATTTTAATATTGAAAGCTTCATATTTTTGTATGGACAACATAAAATATGCTATTGACATAGACATTAATGAATAATATCTTTAATAGAATTCAACAAGTGCTTTAAAAAAAGAAAAAAAAAACAACAACAACTGCGTAACTTTACAGCTTAAGGAACTAGAAAAAGAACAAACTAAGCCCAAAGTTAGTAAAAGAAAGAATAAAGATCAAAATGGAAATAAATGAAATAGATATTAAAATGACAATATAAAAGGAATGAAACTGAGTTGATTTTTTAAAAAATTAACAAAATAGACAATTAGCTAGACTTACCAAGAGAAAAAAAAGACTCAAATGTATAAATGAAAGAAAATATATTACAATTCATACCACAGAAATACAAAATCATAAGAGACTATATGGCAACAAATTGCAAAATATAGAAGAAATGGATAAATCTCTAGAAATATACAACCATATCAAGACTGAATCATAAATAAATAGACAATCTGAACAGATCAATTCTAATAAAGAGAAGAGACTGAATCAGTAATCAAAAGCTTGGAACAAAGAAAATATTAGGAACAGATGACTTCACTGGTCAATTCTATTGAACTTTTAAGAACTAATACCAGTTCTTCTCAAACTCTTAAAAAGATGTGGAGACACTTCATAGTTCATTTTAGAAGCTCATCATTACCCTGATACCTAAGTTAGGCAGAGACACTGTAAGAATAGAAAATTACAGGTCAATATTCCTGATAAATATAGATTCAAAAGTCCTCAACAAAATATTAGCAAACAGAGTTTGAATTTAGTAATACATGAAAAGAATCATACACCACAATTTACTCTAGAGATTCAAGGATGGTTCATCATGTACAGATCAATATAAATGATATATAACATTAACAAAATAAAAGATAAAGATCATATGATCATCTCAATAGATGGAGGAAAGCTATTTGACAGAATTTAACATCCATCATGATTTAAAACAACAACAACAAAAAAAACCAAAAAACTCTCAACAAAGTGTATAGAGCAAGCATTTCTTGCTTGCAAGAGCCTAGCACATCATGCAAACCACTTCAGAAGTGTAAGTTGAGCTTATTTCTTTGGTGTGTTTAATGAAGGAAATCTTATCCTGTTGCCAGTGACTGGTTCCTGCTTCTGAAAATCACTCTGCTGGTTTCCTGCTAAAATTCAGTTCAAAATTCCAGTATTCTTTCAGAGTTTACTAAAGTAAAAATTCTCCCAGTAGTTTGATTTTTGTACATCCCCACATCTTTTGACAAGTCACATTTTTGTTCTGTGGCTGACAGATCACTGTGTTTTTAATATCTTCACTAGACCTACTTTATCCTAATTAGGCCATCCTTGTGGCAAGACCCAAAGCACATACCCAGCATCTGTTACTAGGAGGATGTTATCTAGAAAAGAAAGGGAACATTTCTTTTCACAAATTTTCTATTGTTGGTTATTTTCTTCATTTCAGCTGCTAATCTCCTCAGTGAGGTGATATTGTTCAGTTCAGTTCAGTTGCTTAGTCATGTCCGACTCTTTGCAACCCCATGGACTGCAGCACGCCAGGCTTCCCTGTCCATCACCAACTCCTGGAGTTTACTCAGACTCATGTCCATTGAGTCGATGATGCCATCCAACAAGTAAAATTAACTTGAGATCTTTATTTTGGCTTTATATGGTTCTCTTCTGAACTTATTTTTTTTCAAACAAATGTTTATCTTACTATATTTTATGAGTCTGTGATTTTGACAAGTGAGGGACAAAAACCCCACAAACAAAATAAATTGCTGTAATACCACATTTCACAAAGTGCAAAAAAAAAAAAAAAAAAATACACAAAGTTTTAGAGTCTCTCTCTCTCTCTCTTTTTTTTTCTTGGCTTAGGATTTTAAATTTGTTCTTGCCTGGAAAATCCCATGGACAGAGAAGCCTGGTGAGTTACAGTCCATGAGGTCGCAAAAGAGTTGGCCATGACTTAGTGAATAAACAACAACAAAACATGGTTACCTTAAGGGTAAATGATTTTGATGGGAATCTACTTTTTCCTACCTCTATTCCCCCCCCGCCCCCGCCCAAATCCCGTGGATTCAGTAATTACTTTTTGAAGAGAGGAGGTAGTTTCAGATATTATTTTAAGATGCTTTTGCTCTATTTTGGCTTTTCTGGTGACTCAAATGGTAAAGAATCTGCCTGTAATGCAGGAGACCTGAGTTTGAGTTCTGGGTTGGGAAGATCTCCTGGAGGAGGAAATGGCAACCCACTCCAGTATTCTTGCCTGGAGAACTCCATGGACAGAGGAGTCTGGTAGGCTACAGTCCATAGAGTTGCGAAGAGTTGGACATGACTGAGCAACTAACTAACACTGTTCTAGTTTGTATATAATGCTTTAATTAATTTAATTTTAAAAATTCTTCAAAATATCAAAACACTGGCCTGGTTCATGCACATTTTCTGACTTAGTAAGCCTTGCCCTGTGACAGTAATAACCTGCACTAATAAAAGGACTTGCAGAAAACTTAAGAAACACTGCCATATGGTTAACCTGACCTGGTTTTATTTGATGTGAGGTTTCCCAAAGTAATACAATACATGTTTTCTATGATTCAAAAAAGAATCAAGGTTTATTCCTGATTTGGGTCCAGGTCATGCAAGAGACTTTAAGAGGGGAAAGACAGATGAGCTTCATTCAAGATAATTATAAAATCTTTTAAAGCTTTGGATGCTGGTGTCATAATTTTACATTTTTTTATTTGCTATAGTTTTCAAAAGTATATGCTCTTGAGTAGCTGTTGTACAGCCCCTATTCCCACTCTTCCAGTGGTCATTAGTGAATTCCTTTAAAAATACAATTTCATTTGTAAATTACCTAGATAACCAATTAAATAAATATAATTGTGTATAATGAAATATACAATAATTATTAAATAAACCGTATCTGTGGATTAGGGTTATAGATAATTTTTATCTCTTCATTGTAAATCTTTATAGTTTCCAAATTATCAACAATTAGCATGTATTATTTTTGTGATCAGAAAGAAATGATGTTTTGAAACACACTTCATTCTAAATATGGGACTTAGTATGTTTCTAAATATTCATATTGTCAAATAGTATTCAAGGACTATATGAGAAAATAATATGCAATTAATAAGTTAAAAGTAGTTTATTTAACTCATTATTATTATGGAGCCAAATTCTAGAAAGCTGTTCTTAGGTGTACATTTATATGATTTCTTTCTTTCTTACTCTTATAGTGATAATCACCAATATTTTACATAGAAAATTTTACATAGAAAATTACATAGAAAATTGAATAAATATATTTCAAGAAGAAATTATTGTCAAAAATTATCATAAAGCCAGCAGCACATTCACAACAGAATCAATCTTGTCATCACTTGTTTGAAAATCCTGCATCTTCACTGGTTAGAAAATAACATTCAGACCTTTTTTAATGCCATTTGCTGTCTGAATCTAAAATGTTTCCCCAGTACGTCATCCCAAATGGTCTCTTCGCACTGGCCTTCAGTCCCATCACATTTCCCAGCAATTTATAAGCCCAAACTACAGAATTATAAACTAGTATATTAAATATCTGTAATATAGAGTTTTGCCAAGAAAATGCACTGGTCACAACAAACACCCTCTTCCAACAACATACGAGAAGACTCTACACATGGATATCACCAGATGGTCAACACTGAAATCAGATTGATTATATTCTTTGCAGCCAAAGATGAAGAAGCTCTATACAGTCAACAAAAACAAGACCAGGAGCTGACTGTGGCTCAGATCATGAACTCCTTATTGCCAAATTCAGACTTAAATTGAAGAAAGTAGGGAAAACCATTAGACCATTCAGGTATGACCTAAATCAAATCCTTTATGACTATACAGTGGAAGTGAGAAATAGATTTAAGGGACTAGATCTGATAGATAGAGTGCCTGATGAACTATGGACTGAGGTTCGTGACATTGTACAGGAGACAGGGATCAAGACTATCCCCATGGAAAAGAAATGCAAAAAACTAAAATGGCTGTCTGGGGAGGCCTTACAAATAGCTGTGAAAAGAAGAGAAGCAAAAAGCAAAGGAGAAAAGGAAAGATATAAGCATCTGAATGCAGAGTTCCAAAGAATAGCAAGAAGAGATAAGAAAGCCTTCCTCAGCACTTAATGCAAAGAAATAGAGGGAAACAATAGAATGGGAAAGACTAGAGATCTCTTCAAGAAAATTAGAGATACCAAGGGGACATTTCATGCAAAGATGGGCTCGATAAAGGACAGAAATGGTATGGACCTAACAGAAGCAGAAGATATTAAGAAGAGGTGGCAAGAATACACAGAAGAACTGTACAAAAAAGAGCTTCACGACCCAGATAATCACGATGGTGTGATCACTGACCTAGAGCCAGACATCCTGGAATGTGGAGTCAAGTGGGCCTTAGAAAGCATCACTATGAACAAAGCTAGTGGAGGTGATGGCATTTCAGTTGAGCTATTTCAAATCCTGAAAGATGATGCTGTGAAAGTGCTGCACTCAATCTGGCAGCAAATTTGGAAAACTCAGCAGTGGCCACAGGACTGGAAAAGGTCAGTTTTCATTCCAATCCCAAAGAAAGGCAATGCCAAAGAATGCTCAAACTACCACACAATTGCACTCATCTCACACACTAGCAAAGTAATGCTCAAAATTCTCCAAGCCAGGCTTCAGCAATACGTGAACCGTGAACTTCCTGATGTTCAAGCTGATTTTAGAAAAGGCAGAGGAACCAGAGATCAAATTGCCAACATCCGCTGGATCATGGAAAAGCAATAGAGTTCCAGAAAAACATCTATTTCTGCTTTATTGACTATGCCAAAGCCTTTGACTGTATGGATCACAATAAACTGTGGAAAATTCTGAAAGAGATGGGAATACCAGACCACCTGACCTGCCTCTTGAGAAATCTGTATGCAGGTCAGGAAGCAACAGTTAGAACTGGACATGGAACAACAGACTGGTTCCAAATAGGAAAAGGGGTTTGTCAAGGCTGTATATTGTCACCCTGCTTATTTAACTTCTATGCAGAGTGCATCATGAGAAATGCTGGGCTGGAAGAAGCACAAGCTGGAATCAAGATTGCCGGGAGAAATATCAATAACCTCAGATATGCAGATGACACCACCCTTATGGCAGAAAGTGAAGAGGAACTAAAAAGCCTCTTGACGAAGGTGAAAGTGGAGAGTGAAAAAGTTGGCTTAAAGCTCAACATTCAGAAAACGAAGATCATGGCATCCGGTCCCATCACTTCATGGGAAATAGATGGGGAAACAGTGGAAACAGTGTCAGACTTTGTTTTTTTTGGGCTCCCAAATCACTGCAGATGGTGACTGCAGCCATGAAATTAAAAGACGCTTACTCCTTGGAAGGAAAGTTATGACCAACCTAGATAGCATATTCAAAAGCAGAGACTTTACTTCGCCAACAAAGGTTCGTCTAGTCAAGGCTATGGTTTTTCCTGTGGTCATGTATAGATATGAGTTGTACTGTGAAGAAGGCTGAGCGCAGAAGAACTGATGCTTTTGAACTGTGGTGTTGGAGAAGACTCTTGAGAGTCCCTTGGACTGCAAGGAGATCCAACCAGTCCATTCTGAAGGAGATCAGCCCTGGGATTTCTTTGGAGGGAATTATGCTAAAGCTGAAACTCCAGAACTTTGGCCACCTCATGCAAAGAGTTGACTCATTGGAAAAGACTCGTATGCTGGAAGGGATTGGGGGCAGGAGGAGAAGGGGACGACAGAGGATGAGATGGCTGGATGGCATCACTGACTCGATGGACGTGAGTCTGAGTGAACTCTGGGAGATGGTGATGGACAGGAAGGCCTGGCGTGCTGCGATTCATGAGGTTGCAAAGAGTTGGACACGACTGAGTGACTGAACTAAACTGAACTGAATACAGAATATACCATTTCTTACCTTCTCATCTCTCCTTAAAATGCCAACACTTCCTCCTCTTTCCTCATTCTTATAGGATGACTTCTCTGAGCAAATGATTTCTTTGAGCAAATAGAAACCATCAGAAGAGAATTTTTCAATCTTTCCATTACCAAATCCTCTTAGGATCTGCATTGTTACCCTCCATTTTTCTCCTCAAGTAAAGGGTAAGCTCTCCTTACCCCTTTCTGCTTTTCACTTTTTTATTGGATCTCATCTGTTTCTGGATATAGAAACATTTCTCCTGCAACCATCCACTCCCTTTACATATACATCAGGGATCTTTCTTTCTTTATAGAATTGTTTTCATTGGAAACAAATAAAAATGTCTTTCATTTTTATATGCCTCTCTGGAGGGCAAATCCCTCTCTAGTTACTGCCCCATTGCTCTTGTCAAGGGAAAAAAAAATAGTTTAGGTAACTCAAGTATCAGTTAAAGGTTTTATTCACCTGATGCATATCAAGGACTATCTGAAGACTAGGTAACTTGTTGAGTCAAAGCAGGATTTTATAGGGGGAGGAGCAGAAACGGAGACTTGTGGTTTCACTCACATAGCAGTTTTCACCTCTTACTCTTGTGAAATTTGCTGTTGGTTTGGTTGAAAATTGTTCCACTTTTCCATTCCTTCTGCTTGGTATTCTTGGCACAATGACATCCCAGTAACTGTCAAAACCATTTTTATCAATAGCTGCTTGGTAAGCCTGTGGTTTTACAGTTAGACAAGGTTCAAGGGTGGGAAATTTAGCAAAACAGGAGGAAAAGGGGGAAAAAGGGAACAGAAGCAGTGGTTGAAGCAGAGGTAACTGGAGGCACTGTATCACATCTGTTTTAGTCCTTTATATTCTGCTTTCCTTTTATAGGAAAATTCCATGAAATTCTTTTCCATACCCCTTATGAAATGCTCACCTCCCATTCTCTCTAATCAAGCTATCTCCGCCAACTAATCAAGCTTTCTTCCCAATACTCCAGTGAAAACCCTCTTGTCAAATGTTTTCAATGATTGCCATTTAAAAAGTCAAATCCAGTATTAAACACCAAGTTCTCGTCTTACTCAAAATTTCAACATCATTTGATGTTGTGCAATTTCTGCCTTGTTAATTGGTTAACATCCCCCTGGAAGATAATCTTAGTTCAAATCATATATACAAGCCACCCAAATAAATCTTTAGGTCACCAAAGAACTCATCACTCCTCAATCCAGTGATTGAGTCTTTATCTCACTTGATATATTTGATCCAGTCATCTGTCTTCACCTGCCTTGTGGGATTCCTCCCTGTCATGTTTTTCCTGGAGATTTTCTGAACTAACTGTCCATTTCTTCTCAGTCTCTTTTTAGTAGCTCTGCCTTTTCCTCTAGACTTTGTATGTTACGCAATATCAAGGCTCACACTTTCTGTTTCCTGTTTGCATTCTCTTGTTTCCTAGATGATCTTATTTGGCACTGCTGGTTTTCAAATGAAAATCTATATGCTGATGTTTCACCGTCAAAGTTGTATCTCTAGACCCACAATTTACCTTGAAATCCAGTCTCTTTCACTTTAGAAGATAAGGGTTTCAATTGTCTGGTTCACCCAGCTCTGTTACTAATGTCTGAAATAGTCCCTGACATATGGTTTATACATTTCATACATCAAAAGTATATTCTATACATTTTTGTTGAATCAATGAATGAATAAATTCTCTGTTATTCTTATAGCTGTGATGTGCTTAGTTGCTCAGTCATGTCAGACTCTTTGTGACCCCCTGGACTGTAGTCCATCAGGCTCCTCTGTCCATGGGTTCTCCAGGCAAGAATACTCCTCCAGGGGATCTTCCTAACCCAGGGATTGAACCCAGGTCACCCGCATTGCAGGCAGATTATTTACTGTCTGAGCCACACAGCCTATTATCTATTCATAACAGTTTCATTGTGGAGCATCCTCTTAATCCTGGAATGCTAATTTTAACTACTTCTTTTTGAGAGATCTTCTAGATCTTTCCCAAGCATGAGTCAGTTGTTAATTGATCATGCCTTTGTCATTCTGTACCATTTTGCACATATCCACAATACCATTATTAGATTGGAGAACTTTATAGTAGTCACTGGTATATGTACTGGTACATCCTGCTGCTGCTAAGTCACTTCAGTCGTGTCCGACTCTGTGTGACCCCAGAGACGGCAGCCCACCAGGTTCCCCTGTCCCTGGGATTCTCCAAGCAGGAACACCGGAGTGGGTTGCCATTTCCTTCTCCAATGAATGAAAGTGAAAAGTGAAAGTGAAGTCACTCAGTCGTGTCTGACTCTTAGCAACTCCTTGGACTGCAGCCTACCAGGCTCCTCTGTCCATGGGATTTTCCAGGCAAGAGTACTGTAGTGGCTTGCCATTGCCTTCTCTGGTACATCCTATTAGGATGTAAATTGAACACTGGAATCATGTTTTATACACCCTTTTGTCCCCAACATCTAACACCGTGCTTGGCATTTTATGGATACAATGATATTTTTGTTGCAAATGTGAAACTATTTTCTTCAGTTTGCATAATCAGAAGTTAAATCTGTTTTAAAACTTCCTGAAGTTCTCTTTTTTCCTGACTTATCCATGCAGTTATCTGCCTATTTCTATAGATTCCATGACCAATTCTTTTGTTTATAACAAAGATGCTCATTCCATTATCCTATTGGCCAAAGGTGTTCCATTATAGTTATTTACATAATACATGAACCGTGAACTTCCAGTTGTTCAAGCTGGTTTTAGAAAAGGCAGAGGAAACAGAGACCAAATTGCCAACATCCCCTGGATCATCGAAAAAGCAAGAGAGTTCCAGAAAAACATCTATTTCTGCTTTATTGACTATGCCAAAGCCTTTGACTGTGTGGATCACAATAAACTGTGGAAAATTCTGAAAGAGATGTGAATACCAGACCACCTGACCTGCCTCTTGAGAAATCTGTATGCAGGTCAGGAAGCAACAGTTAGAACTGGACATGGAACAACAGACTGATTCCAAATAGGAAAAGGAGTACGTCAAGGCTGTATATTGTCACCCTGCTTATTTAACTTCTATGCAGAGTACATTATGAGAAATGCTGGGCTGGAAGAAGCACAAGCTGGAATCAAGATTGCCGGGAGAAATATCAATAACCTCAGATATGCAGATGACATCACCCTTATGGCAGAAAGTGAAGAGGAACTAAAAAGCCTCTTGATGAAGGTGAAAGAGGGGGGTGAAAAAGTTGGCTTAAAGCTCAACATTCAGAAAATGAAGATCATGGCATCCGGTCCCATCACTTCATGGGAAATAGATGGGGAAACAGTGTCAGACTTTGTTTTTTTGGGCTCCCAAATCACTGCAGATGGTGACTGCAGCCATGAAATTAAAAGACGCTTACTCCTTGGAAGGAAAGTTATGACCAACCTAGATAGCATATTGAAAAGCAGAGACATTACTTTGCCAACAAAGGTCCATCTAGTCAAGGCTATAGTTTTTCCAGTAGTCATGTATGGACGTGAGAGTTGGACTGTGAAGAAGGCTGAGCACCGAAGAATTGATGCTTTTGAACTGTGGTGTTGGAGAAGACTCTTGAGAGTCCCTTGGACTGCAAGGAGATCCAACCAGTCCATTCTGAAGGAGGTCAGCCCTGGGATTTCTTTGGAGGGAATGATGCTAAAGCTGAAACTCCAGAACTTTGGCCACCTCATGCAAAGAATTGACTCATTGGAAAGGACTCTGATGCTGGGAGGGATTGGGAGCAGGAGGAGAAGGGGATGACAGAGGATGAGATGGCTGGATGGCATCACTGACTCGATGGACATGAGTCTGAGTGAACTCTGGGAGTGGTGATGGACAGGGAGGCCTGGGGTGCTGCGATTCATGTGGTCGCAAAGAGTCGGACACGACTGAGCGACTGAACTGAACTGAACTAAATAAGGAAAAAATAATCATTCTGTGTTGGATTCAATCCTGATTTAAAAGCTTTTTAAGGCAGAAATAACCACAGGAATCAGTCCATCCTAAAGGAAATCAGTCCTGAATATTCACTGGAAGAAGTGATGGTGAAGTTGAATCTGAAGAACTGACTCATTTGAAAAGACCCTGATGCTGGGAAAGATTAAAGGTGGGAGGAGAAGGGGATGACAGAGGATGAGATGGCTGGATGGCATCACTGACTCAATGGACATGAGTTTGAGTAAACTCTGGGAGTTGGTGATGGACAGGGAAGCCTAGTGTGCTGCAGACCATGGGGCCACAAAGAGTCGGACGCGACTGAGTGACAACTGCACTGAACTGAACTGCAGCAATCGAAATACAATGTGGATGTGAGTTTGGAAGTTTGGGACTTCTTTATAAATACAAATTAATTTCTTTTTATGTGTTGTTTATTATTTTCCATCATCAACTCAATGTTATTTACATATCTGTACACGTATGGATGTATAAATATATCCACAACCACCTGTGATGGAGAGTGAGAGTTCATATTAGAAAAAATTACCTCAAAATTATAGTTCTCTCTGCGAGATGATTTTTATTTATATTTTTTCTGTATTTTTCTTTTTTGTATTTTCAAAATTAGTCCAATCATCTTATATATTTTGTCTCAAAAATATACTAGTCTAAAACAAAAGGAGACCTACAGAGTTCTCAAATCTTTTAATCAAGTAATAAAATTAGTTTTTAATGTAATATAAAAATTTTCATTTTTTTTTTAGGAATTTTTCTCTTGTGTCTCAAAAGTGATAAAACTAGTAGAATATAGCAGTGGATGGCGTGGTAACCAGAAAATTCATTGACTCAGAAAACCCTGATCTTGGTTCTCACTTTTTCATAAATTACGTGACATTTAGAAGAGACATCACTTTTCTGACTATAAGTACCACCATCTCTGAACCTACAGAGCTGGGGCAGGGTACCTTTAAAACTCCTCTGCACTCATGTGTTCGTTATGAAAATACTCTTCTAAGGACTCATTGGAGAAGACTCTGATGCTGGGAGGGATTGGGGGCAGGAGGAGAAGGGGACGCCAGAGGATGAGATGGCTGGATGGCATCACCGACTCTATGGACATGAGTCTGAGTGAACTCCGGGAGTTGGTGATGGACAGGGAGGCCTGGCGTGCTGCGATTCATGGGGTCACAAAGAGTCAGACACGAGTGAGCGACTGAACTGAACTGAAGAACTATTTTGTACCATGTTGCTTAATTTACATGAGAGACTAATTTCGTGTATTTCTGGGTGCTATTTGAAATGATTTCAAAGTGTCTGAAATTTAGAAAATATCCAGTTCTGCAAACCACAGTGTGATAAATATGGCAGAGTTCAACATCAATCTTGAATCTTCAGTTGGGAATTTCTCATTTCAGTTTCTTGTGGGAACCAACCCTTACCAGCACATTATTTTTTTAATAACCATATATGGTTCCATTATGATTCTGAACCTTCCTAGGTGCAAGCTACACTTCTGAAATGTGAGAGAACATTCATTTTGGACATCATAAGTGTAATTTCAAACACTTCCTTTAAAAAACAGGAAAAAAAGAATCTGAAAACGTTTCTATAAAATGGGCTTCCTTGAATATGTAGAAGTTACATATGTGCCAAATTGTGCATGAATATATTAAGACAGGATGCCATTGATAAACGCTCATCTCATAGCCCTGGGCAGGTGGTTAAGAAGCAGTTAAAGGAATTGTAAGAATGCCTGTGGAAAATTTAAACTCCTGCCAGCTGACACCTTGGGGCTCCTGCAATGCGTGGGAGAGACGTATGGTAATGAATGTGTGTGCCAGGCGAACTCTGTTTAAAAAAAAAAAAAAAAGTTTTATCATGGGCTAAATCCAGCTATTTTTACTAGAATTGCTACCTTGATTTGTTCTTGGGAGATTTCCTGCCTGATTGCCTCCCTCTCTGGGGATTGACCTTCTGCGAAAAGCAAGGAGGGTAAAATCCTTGAGAAAGCAAGGAAACTGGCAACAATGGGACAGGGACACAGCACAGGGTGGAAAGGAAGGTGGAGGCTAAGCGCCTCTGGGTGGGGGAAGGCAGGGAGGCGGACAGTGCATAGCAGCCCACCCGCTGCCTCCAGAAAGGCAGCAGCTTAAAACAGGGCTGAGGTGGCTCAGGCGGTAAAGCATCTGCCTGAAATGCAGGAGACCTGGGTTTGATCCCTGGGTCTGGAAGATCCCTAGAGAAGGAAATGGCAACCCACACCAATATTCTTGCCTAGAAAATTCCGTGGATCGAGGAAGCCTGGTGGGCTACACCCCATGGGGTTGCAAAGAATCGGACACAACTGAGTTCGCATTTCGCTTTAATAGTAGTAGTATTTATAAAACATATTTCTCTAAAGAACTCAAAGCACTTCCCACTCCCAATCTTATTGTGGCTGGGGAGGCCCAGTTACTCTACCCCAGTTAGTCGGGGAGTGTAACGAAGAGAATCTAGTAGCTTTTGAGGACCATTGTTCTTTCCTGTAGCATCTAGAGCCCAGGAAAGCAGGAACTATGGAAGCATCAATACCTTTCTCTTCATGATTATTATTATTTTTGTTTATTGTACCCCTCAGGAACAGAAACAAACAAAAAAAATCACATGCTTTTGCTAAAATTTTGCACTCATTTTGCAACTTTGCAGAAATAATTTTGTCATTTCTTAGCCTGTTTCGCTTCTTAAAGTAACTTCTCTTTTCCTGGGTATAATTAGCCATCATTGCCTTTTTAATGGCCTCACATACACAAGGCTCATTATTAAAAAATCATTTGGATTTTTAAGCTAAATTTCTCGATTTTCATATACTGTATACCATATTGACCATTTTTTAAGCATGATAGAACCAAAGGAAAAAATCAGTCTTAAAAAAGTTTATGATAATCATAAGCAGTACCACTAATATGGGGTTTTCCAGGTGGCGCTAGCGGTAAACAGCCTGCCTGCCAATGCAAGAGATATAAGAGACCAGAGGTTTGACCCCTGGGTTGGAAACATCCCCTGGAGGAGGGCATGGCATCCCACTCCAGTATTCTTTCCTAAAGAATCCTGTGGACAGAAGAGCCTGGCAGGTTATAGTCCATAGGGTCACAAACAGTCAGACAAGACAAAAGTAACTTAGCAAGCATGCATGACTTCTGAATATTTCAATATTCACATCATCTTTAAAAATGAAGTAATTGTTTAATATTCACTATCTGATAGTCATTTATATGTTGTTATATTTCTTCAAAGTATGCAACTGTGAAATAGTCAACTAACTGCTTAATTTCTCCTACTGAAGTATTCTTTTCTTTCCCGTCTGTCCACCTCGACAGTATAAAATTCAAGACTACCAAAGATGTGATATGAATTTAGTGGCTCATTTTCCAAATTTTCTAAATACACAGCAAGGTATGAGTACATTCAATAAAGAATGTTGGCTAACAGATAATGAGCGTAAGGTGATTGCTGTTGTTATTCAGTTGCTCTGTTGTGTCCAGCTCTTTCTGACCCCATGGACTGCAGCGTGCCAGTCTTCCCTGTCCTTCACCATCTTCCGGATCTTGCTCAAATTCATGTCCATTGAGTCAGTGATGCCATCCAACCATCTTATCCTCTGTCTCCTTCTTCTGCCTTCAGTCTTTCCCAGCATCAGGGTCTTTTCCAATGAGTCATCTCTTCTCATCAGGTGGCAAAGTATTGGAACTTCAGTCTCAGCATCAGTCCTTCCAATGAATATTCAGGACTGATATCCTTTAGGATTGATCTCCTTCAGTCCAAGGGACTCTCAAGAATCTTCTCCAACAACACAGTTAGAAAGCATCAATGCCTCAGTGCTTAGCCTTCTTTATGGTCCGACTCTCACATCCATACATGACTACTAGAGAAACTATACCTTTGACTATATGGACCTTTGTTGAGAAAGTAATGTCTCTGCTTTTTAATATACTGTCTATGTTTGTCATAACTTGATTACCTTCTTTTTAAAATTTAGTGTGTATACATCTTTCATGGGGGATACTCTCAATGGGTAGTTTGGAAAATAAATAATGACAACTGTGGGACATACTGAAGAATTGATGCTTTTGAATTCTGGTGTTGGAGAAGACTTTTGAGAGTCCCTTGGACTGCAAGGAGATCCAACCAGTTCATCCTAAGGGAAATCAGTCCTGAATGTTCATTGGAAGGACTGACGCTGAAGCTGAAACTCCAATACTTTGGCCACCTGATATGAAGAGCTGACTCATTTGAAAAGATGCTGATGCTGGGAAAGATTGAAGGCAGGAGGAGAAGGGGACAGCAGAGGATGAGATGGTTTGTTGGCATCACCAACTCAATGGACATGAGTTTGAGTAAACTCCAGGAATTGGTGATGGACAGGGAGGCCTGGTGTGCTGTAGTCCATGGGGTCACAAAGAGTTGGACACAACTGAGTGACTGAACTGAACTGAACTGATGGCACATATCCTGATGGTGTCTTTTGTTCCAAGCTTGGAGGTAAAATATTAGAGAACACATGAAATAAATAACATTTGAAGATTTTCCCACTCACAAATGGCTCATGCCTGTTACCTATTTTCAAATTATGTATACTGACTGTAAATGTGATTTTTTTATATTGAGCTAAATAAAAGAAACAAGGGCATATTATTTTGGAACTAGAAGAGGTTTTGAAGAGCTCGTCAAAAGCCTTAATTTTATGGAAATTTAGATATCTTGCACAGAAAATTACTCTTCTGATAGAAATGTCTGTCTCACCACATGCCAAGATTCTCTACCCCCACAATGTTCTGTGGTTCATGTAGCCACAGGAATGTTGGTGTGCAAATATATAGTTGTATAATATATGTTGTACTGAGCCATATTGGGAAACTTTAATAACACAACATTTATTTATGTCTAAACATTTTCTGGGATGCTTTTCAGAAGTCACCGCTGGAGCCAAAGTTGCCCTTGTCTTTAGAGTTTTCCTGGTGTTCAGTAAATAATCCTCAGAATGTGAGCATGAGTTTTTATTCTGATATCCATTTCCTTGAATTAATTTGGATGAAAAAGGAAAGTGAACAAAATTGTTCCAATATGTTATAAACACACTCATCTTCTTGTGGAGATTCTTATTTAAAAACCCTGGAGCCATAGTTTCGGCAAAAAAAATAAAAAGAGAGAGAGAGAAGATGTAGCAAAATTCTCTCATCTTGATTATGATATTAGAAAATATAAGTAGCTTATTTTTTTGTCAGAGCTTCACATCATGATTCTTTAATTAGAATCAACAAAATGTATTTTCAGAGTTCATATAAAAAACATGATTGTTTTTCTCCTGAAAATAATGTGCAGTAGTCAATATAATTTTCCAGACAAGATCACAATAATTTCTTGGCTTTCATCACATTAATCCCTCTGTGTCAATAACAGCAGCATGTTTCCAAGCACATTTTACAGAAGGGCTTTTCCAAAATACTTGCTGTGCTAGTAAGTTAAAAGAGTACCTGTCTTACCTCTTCTTCTCTCCCACCCCATTTTCCTGGCTCCTGACACATAGCAAGAAAGACTTTTTACTAATATCTTTAATCTTTCTGTTTTGTTCTTTCTCTTTCTGTCTTTGTGTTTGCCCCCCAGATATATATATATATATATATAAAATATATTACTGTTGGGCTCCTCTGTCCATGGGATTTCCCAGGCAAGAATACTGGAGTGGGTTGCCATTTCCTTCTCCAAGGGATCTTCCCAAACCAGGGATAGAATCAGTATCTCCTGTGTATATATATTATGTGGGCTATATGCAAATAGATCTATAATTGTTTAAATTATAATTTACATATATTACCATGCAGCATGTTATATTAATTATTGAACAATGTTAAGATTATTTTAATTTTCTTGTCCAAGATGAATCATTTTTTTAGAAGTAAGTTGCCATGGCAATTTTGAAAGAGTTTGATTTATTCTATTGAAACACATAACTCTCATGCTTTCAATGTTGTTGATTTTCAGACAAAGCAGGTAAAATTTCAAAATTGAATTATGCATCTTACATCGAAGACAGCTTTTAGCTAAGACTAAGCTGTGCCCTGAAACTCAATAGCACAACCTATACAGTTCATTGATTTAAATATGTATTAATTTTTTTTATTGAAGGATAATTGCTTTACAGAATTTTGTTGTTTTTCTGTCAAACCTCAACATGAATCAACCATAGGTATACATATATCCCCTCCCTTTTGAACCTCCCTCCCATCTTCCTCCCCATCCCATCCCTCTAGGTTGATACAGAATCCCAGTTTGTTTTTCCTGAGCCAATACAGCAAATTCCCGTTGGCTGTCTATTTTACATATTATTCTATGTATTCTATGTATGTCAATTTTACTGTTTCCATACATCTCACCCTCTCCTCCCTCTCCCCATGTCCATAAGTCTATTCTCTATGTCTGTTTCTCCATTGCTGCCCCGTAAATAAATTCTTCAATACCATTTTTCTAGATTCTGTATATGTGCGTTAGAATATGATATTTATCTTTCTCTTTCTGACTCACTTCACCCTGTATAATAGGTTCTAGGTTCATCCACCTCATCAGAACTGACTCAAATGTGTTCCTTTCTATGGCTGAGTAATATTCCATTGTGTATATGTACCACAACTTCTTTATCCATTCATCTGTCAATGGACATCTAGGTTGCTTCCATGTTCTAGCTGTTGTAAATAGTGCTTCAATGAACAATGGGAGACATGTGTCTTTTTCAACCCTGGTTTCCTAAGGGTATATGCCTGAAGTGGGATTGATGGGTCATATGGTGGTTTTATTCCTAGTTTTTTAAGGAATCTCCATACCGTCTTACATAGTGGCTGTATCAATTTACATTTCCACCAACAGTGCAAGAGCGTTCCCTTTTCTCCACACCCTCTCCAGCATTTATTGTTTGTAGACTTTTTGATGATGGCCATTCTGACTGGTGTGAGGTGATATCTCATTGTGGGTTTGATTTGCTTTTCTCTAAAGATGAGCAATGTTGAGCATCTTTTCCTGTGTTTGTTAGCCATCTGTATGTTTTCTTTCTGACTCACTTCAGACTCACTCACTTTTCCCCACTTTTTGGTTGGGTTGTATGTTTTTCTGACATTGAGTTGTATGAGCTGCTTGTATATTTTGAAAATCAATCCTTTGTCAGTTGTTTCATTTGCTATTATTTTCTCCCATTCTGAGTGTTGTCTTCTCACCTTGCTTATAGTTTCCTTGTCTGTGCAAAAACTTAAATTTAGTCAGGTCCCACTTGTTTCAGTTCAGTTCAGTTCAGTCGCTCAGTCGTGTCTGACTCTTTGCGACCCCATGAATCACAGCACACCAGGCCTCCCTGTCCATCACCAACTCCCAGAGTTCACTCAGACTCACATCCATCGAGTCAGTGATGCCATCCAGCCATCTCATCCTCTGTCGTCCCCTTCTCTTCCTGTCCCCAATCCCTCCCAGCATCAGAGTCTCTTCAAATGAGTCAACTCTTTGCATGAGGTGGCCAAAGTACTGGAGTTTCAGCTTTAGCATCATTCCTTCCAAAGAAATCCCAGGGCTGATCTCCTTCAGAATGGACTGGTTGGATCTCCTTGCAGTGCAAGGGACTCTCAAGAGTCTTCTCCAACACCACAGTTCAAAAGCATCAATTCTTCGGTGCTCAGCCTTCTTCACAGTCCAACTCTCACATCCATATGACCACAGGAAAAACCATAGCCTTGACTAGACGAACCTTTGTTGGCAAAGTAATGTTTCTGCTTTTGAATATGCTATCAAGGTTGGTCATAACTTTCCTTCCAAGGAGTAAGTGTCTTTTAATTTCATGGTCGCAGTCACCATCTGCAGTGATTTTGGAGCCCAGAAAAATAAAGTCTGACACTGTTTCCATGTTTCCCCATCTATTTCCCATGAAGTGATGGGACCAGATGCCATGATTTTCGTTTTCTGAATGTTGAGCTTTAAGCCAACTTTTTCAGTCTCCTCTTTCACTTTCATCAAGAGACTTTTTGGTTCCTCTTCACTTTCTGCCATAAGGGTGGTGTCATCTGCATATCTGAGGTTATTGATATTTCTCCCGGCAATCTTGATTCCAGCTTATGTTTCTTCTAGTCCAGCATTTCTCATGATGTACTCTGCATAGAAGTTAAATAAGCAGGGTGACAATATACAGCCTTGACGTATTCCTTTTCCTATCTGGAACCAGTCTGTTGTTCCATGTCCAGTTCTAACTGTTGCTTCCTGACCTACATACAGGTTTCTCAAGAGGTCTTTTGTTTTTATTTCAGTTACTCTAGGAGGTGGGTCATAGAGAATCTTGCTTTGATTTATGTCATCGAGTGTTCTGCCTATGTTTTCCTCTAAGAGTTTTATAGTTTCTGGTCTTACATTTAGGTCTTTAATACATTTTGAGTTTATCTTTGTGTGTGGTGTTAGGAAGTGTTCTAATTTCATTCTTTTACATGTAGCTGTCAGTTTTCCCGGCACCATTTATTGAAGAGGCTGTCTTTACCCCATTGTATATTCTTGCCTCCTTTGTCAAAAATAAGGTACCCATAGGTGCATGGGTTTATTTCTTGGCTTTCTGTCTTGTCCTATTGGTCTATATTTCTGTTTTTGTGCCAGTACCATACTGGCTTGATGACTGTAGCTTTGTAGTATAATCTGAAGTCAGGAAGGTTGATTTCTCCAGCTCCATTCTTTCTCAGAATTGCTTTGGCTATTTGGGTCTTTTGTGTTTCCATATGGATTGTGAAATTTTTTGTTTTAGTTCTGTGAAAAATGCCATTGGTAATTTAATAGGGGTCACTTTGAATCTGTAGGTTGCCTTTGGTAGTATAGTCATTTTCACAATATTGATTCTTCCTACGCAGGAACATGGAATATCTCTCCATCTGTTTATGTTCTGTTTGATTTCTTTTATCAGTGTCTTATATATAATTTTCTGTGTACAGTTCTTTTTTCTCCTTAGGTAAGTTTATTCCTAGATATTGAATTCATTTTGTTGCAATGGTGAATGGGGTTGATTCCTTAATTTCTTTTTCTGATTTTTCATTGTTAGTATATAGAAATGCAAGTGATTTCTGTGTATTGATTTTGTATCCTGCAACTTTGTTAAATTCACTGATTACTTCTAGTAATTTCCTGATACTATCTTTAGTGTTTTCTATGTACATTATCATGTCACCTGCAAACAATGAGAGCTTTACTTCTCTTCTGATCTGGATTCCTTTTATTTCTTTTTCTTCTCTGATTGCTGTAGCTAGGACTTCCAGAACTATGTTGAATAATAGTGGTGAAAGTGGACACCCTTGTCTTTTTCCTAATGTTAGGGGGAATGCTTTCAGTTTTTCACCATTAAGAATAATATTTGCTGTAAGATTATCATATATGGTCTTTACTATGTTGAGGTAGTTTCCTTCTATGCCTATTTTTTGAAGAGTTTTAATCATAAATGGGTGCTGAATTTTGTCAAAGGCTTTTTCTGTATCTATTGAGATGATAATATGGTTTTTATCTTTCAATTTGTCAATATGGTGTATCACATTCATTGATTTGCATATATCGAAGAATCCTGCATCCCTGGAATAAACCCAGCTTGATCATGATGTATGAGCTTTTTGATGTGTTGCTGAATTCTGTTTGCTAAAATTTTGTTGAGGATTTTTGCATCTATGTTCATCAGTGATATTGGCCTGTAGTTTTTCTTGTGTGTGTGTGTGTGTGTGTGTGTGTGTTGTCTTTTTCTGGTTTTGGTATCAGGGTGTAGGTGGCCTCAAAAAATGAGTTTGGAAGTGTTCCTTCCTCTGCAATTTTTTGAAAGAGTTTTAGAAGGATAGCCATTAGCTCTTCTCTAAATGTTTGATAGAATTCTCCTGTGAAGCCATCTGGCCCTGGGCTATTGTTTTCTGGGAGATTTTTTTATCACAGCTTCAATTTCAGTGCTTGTAATTGGGTTATTCATAATTTCTATTTCTTCCTGGTTCAGTCTTGGAAGATTGAGCTTTTCTAACAATCTGTCTGTTTCTTCCAGGCTATCTATTTTATTGTCATATAGTTTTCCATAATAGTCTCTTATAATCCTTTGTATTTCTGCATTGTCTGTTGTAACCTCTTCTTTTTCATTTCTAATTTTGTTGATTAGATTCTTCTCTCTTCTTTTCTTGATGAGTCTGGCTAAAGGTTTGTCAATTTTGTTTATCTTCTCAAAGAACCATTTTTAGTTTTATTAACTTTACTATTGTTTCTTTCCAAATCCTGAAAGATGATGCTGTGAAAGTGCTGCACTCATATGCCAGCAAATTTGGAAAACTCAGCAGTGGCCACAGGACTGAAAAAGGTCAGTTTTCATTCCAATCCCAAAGAAAGGCAATGCCAAAGAATGCTCAAACTACCACACAATTGCACTCATCTCACATGCTAGTAAAGTAATGCTCAAAATTCTCCAAGCCAGGCTTCAGCAATACATGAACCATGAACTTCCTGATGTTCAAGCTGGTTTTAGAAAAGGCAGAGGAACCAGAGACCAAATTGCCAACATCCGCTGGATCATGGAAAAAGCAAGCAGAGTTCCAGAAAAACATCTATTTCTGCTTTATTGACTGTGTCAAAGCCTTTGACTGTGTGGATCACAATAAATTGTGGAAAATTCTGAAAGAGATGGGAATACCAGACCACCTGATCTGCCTCTTGAGAAATCTGTATGCAGGTCAGGAAGCAACAGTTAGAACTGGACATAGAACAACATACTGGTTCCAAATAGGAAAAGGGGTTTGTCAAGGCTGTATATTGTCACCCTGTTTATTTTACTTACATGCAGAGTACATCATGAGAAACGGCTGGGCTAGAAGAAACACAAGCTGGAATCAAGATTGCCGGGAGAAATATCGATAACCTCAGATATGCAGATGACACCACCCTTATGGCAGAAAGTGAAGAGGAACTCAAAAGCCTCTTGATGAAAGTGAAAGAGGAGAGTGAAAAAGTTGGCTTTAAGCTCAACATTCAGAAAACGAAAATCATGGCATCCAGTCCCATCACTTCATGGGAAATAGATGGGGAAACAGTGGAAACAGTGTCAGACTTTATTTTTCTGGGCTCCAAAATCACTGCAGATGGTGACTGCAGCCATGAAATTAAAAGACGCTTACTCCTTGGAAGGAAAGTTATGACCAAGCTAGATAGCATATTCAAAAGCAGAGACATTACTTTGCCAACAAAGGTTCGTCTATTCAAAGCTATGGTTTTTCCAGTGGTCACGTATGCATGTGAGAGTTGGACTGTGAAGAAGGCTGAGTGCCAAAGAATTGATGCTTTTGAACCGTGGTGTTGGAGAAGACTCTTGAGAGTCCCTTGGACTGCAAGGAGATCCAACCAGTCCATTCTGAAGGAGATCAGCCCTGGGATTTCTTTGGAGGGAATGATGCTAAAGCTGAAACTCCAGTACTTTGGCCACCTCTTGCGAAGAGTTGACTCATTGGAAAAGACTCTGATGCTGGGAGGGATTGGGGGCAGAAGGAGAAGGGGACGACAGAGGATGAGATGGCTGGATGACATCACTGACTCGATGGACGTGAGTCTGAGTGAACTCTGGGAGTTGGTGATGGACAGGGAGGCCTGGCATGCTGCGATTCATGGGGTCACAAAGAGTCGGACACCATTGAGTGACTGATGTGATCTGATTGTGTCTTTCATTTCTTTTTCATTTGTTTTTTCCCTAATCATTATGATTTCTTTCCTCCTACTAATTTGGGTTTTTTTGTTGTTGTTCTTCTTCTTTTTCCATTTACTTTAGGTGTAAAGTTAAGCTATCTATTCAATATTTTTCTTGTTTCCTGAGGTAGGATTGTATTGCTATAAACTTCCCTCTTAGAACTGCTTTTGCTGCATCCCATAGGGTTTGAGTTATCGTGTTTTCATTGTCATTTGTTTCTAGAAATTTTTTTATTTCCCTTGTGATTTATTCAGTAACTTGTTGGTTATTTAGAAACGTGTTGTTTAATCTCCACATGTTTGTGTTTCTTACAGTTTTTTTCCTTGTAATTGCTATCTAGTCTTATAGTGTTGTAGTCAGAGAAGATGCTTGATACAGTTTCAATTTTCTTAAATTTACTGAGGCTTGATTTGTGACCCAAGTTGTGGTCTATCCTGGAGAATATTCCATGTGCTCTTGAGAAGGTGTATTCTTCTTCATGTGGATGGAATGTCCTGAAGATATCAATGAGATCCATCTCATCTAATGTATCATTTAAGATTTGTATTTCCGTATTAATTTTTTGTTTTGATGATCTGTCCATTGGTGTGAGTGGGGATATAAAAGTCTTCTACTATTATTGTGTTACTGTCAATTTCTCCTTTTCTGTTTGTTAGTGTTGTCTTATGTGTTGAGGTGCTCCTATGTTGGGTGAATATTTACAATTGTCATATCTTCCTCTTGTATTGACTATGTAGTGGTCTTTTTTATCTCTTGTAATCTTCTTTATTTTAAGGTCTATTTTTTCTGATATGAGGATTGCTACTCCAGCTTTCTTTTGCTTCTCATTTGCATGGAATATATTTTTGCATCCTCACACTGTCAGTCTATATGTGTCTTGAGGTCTGAAGTGGGTTTCTGGCAGACAGCATATATATAGGTCTTGCTTTTGTATCTATTCAGCCAGTCTGTGTCTTTTGGTTGGGGCATTTAATCCATTTACAATTAAAGTAATTATTGATATGTGTTCCTATTGCCATTTTCTTAATTGTTTGGGGTTGATTTTGTAAATTTTTTCTTCTTCTCGTATTTCTTGACTGTATAAGTTTCTTTAACGTTGGTTGTAACACTGGTTTGGTTGTACTGAATTCTCCTAACTTTTGCTTGTCTGAAAAGCTTTTTATTTCTCCATCAATTTTGAAGAAATTGCCAGTAATTTCTTGCTGGGTACAGTAATCTTGGGTATAGATTTTTCCCTTTCAGTACTTTAAATATATCCTGCCATTCCCTTCTGGCCTGCAGAGTTTCTGCTGAAAGATTAGCTGTCAAATGTATGGGGTTTCCCTTTTATGTTTAGTTGCTTCTCCCTTGCTGCTTTTAATATTCTTTATTTGTGTCTAGTCTTTGTTAGTTTGATTAGTATTTGTCTTGGCATGTTTTTCCTGGGGTTTATCCTGTATGGGACTCTTTGTGCCGCTTGGACTTGATTGACTATTTCCTTTTCCATGTTGGGGAAATTTTCAGCTGTAATCTCTTCAAAAATTTTCTCATATGCTTTCTTTTTCTTTTATTCTGGGACCCCTATAATTAGAATGTTGGTGAGTTTTATATTGTCCCAAAGGTCTCTGAGACTACCCTCAGTTCTTTTCATTGTTTTCACTTTATTCTGCTCTTCAGAAGTTATTTCCACCATTTTATCTTCCAGCTCACTGATTCGTTCTGCTTCAGATAGTCTGCTATTGATTCCTTCTAGAGTATTTTAATTTCAGTAATTGTGTTGTTTGTCTCTGCATGTTTATTCTTTAATTCTTCGAGGTCTTTGTTAATTGATTCTTGCAGTTTCTCCGTTTTGCTTTCAAGGTTTTTGATCATCTTTACTATCATAATTATGAATTCTTTTTCAAATAGTTTGCCTATTTCCTCTTCATTCATTTGGACTTCTGTGTTTCTAGTTTGTTCCTTCATTTGTGTAGTAGTTCTCTGTCTTTTCATTATTATTTTTTTTAACATCGTATTTGAGGTCTGCTTTTCCCAGGCTTCAAGGTTGAATTCTTTCTTCCTTTTGGTTTCTGCTCTCTAAGATTGGTCCAGTGACTTGTATAAGCTTCTTATAGGGTGAAATCTGTGCTGAGTTTTTCTTTGTTTGTTTGTTTCGCCTCTGATGGGCAAGGCTGAGGTGAGGTGGTAATCTTATCTGCTGATGATTGGGTTTGTATTTTTTGTTTGTTTGCTGTTTAGATGAGGTGTCCTGCACAGGGTGCATGGTGGTTGGGTGATGCTGGCTCTTGTATTCCAGTGGTTTCCTTTGTGTGAATTCTCACTATTTGGTACCCCCTAAGGTTAGTTCTCTGATAGTCTAGGGTCTTGGAGTCAGTGCTCCCGGTCCAAAGGCTCAGGGCTTGATCTTGAGTTTTGCGTGGGTCTGTATATTCTTTTCTGCTGGTCAGGTACTCCTGTCCACTCAGCTGGTGTTCTGCATGCACTTCTGTGTCTGAAGGAGTATTCCTGATGTATCCATGGAGAGACATACTCCATGTCCACTTACTCCTCTGCCATCTTGTTCTCTTCCTAAATATGTATTTTTAAGCTGTGTGTTATTTCTGGGCTAGAATCACTTTCAAATATTTATATAGGAAAATGATCTTAGGAAACACTTTAGGAGAAATCCAAGAAAACCATAGAGTTAGATCACCAGTCACACATATACACCCCCAGACTGGACCGAATAATAAAACTGTGGACAATATATACTGATTGTTCCTTCAGTTCGCTACTTTTTTTTTGAAAAAAATTTTGACTCTTCTATCACAAAGAAATATTTTAAAGGTTAAGAAGTTGTTATCCCATTCATTAATACCCACATGAACATTTACTGAATACTATTTAGGATGGTTTAATCTTACTTCTTACAGCAATTCTTTTGTAGTGTCAACTTTATTTGTGATGTTGAGGGAAAGGTATAATATAAAATAAAGTGGTACTATATAGCAACTAATCCTTGACAGTTGAATACGCATGCCCTCTTTCTGACTTCCCCATTTAAGACTGAATTTTAATAACTGCAAAAATTAAGCAAGAAAAATAACTACACCAAAGAGTAGAAGCGCTAACCTGACTTAACTGTGAGGCAAACATTACAATCTGCATTGAAGCAAATGCAACTGTAATATTAAAAACATATATTTTATCATAAATCTGAATTTTGTGAGAAATATCTATTTTTGAATATTCTCACATATTTTAGAATTTCAGACTTAAGATGATAGAACACAAACATTTATTCCTTTTAGATCACACTCAAATGTCAGACAGGGGAAGAATTTTTTACAAAGTGAGCAAATATTCTAAGACTAAATGAGAGGAGTTATTAGAGTCACAAATTTCACAAGCTAATAAGCAGGTATACAAACAGGTCTTAACTGAAACTTGATCTCTAAGCCAGGGACAAAAGCCAAGAAGCAATCAGTTAAATACTAGCTAACAACCCAAACACACAAATGTTGATAGCACTTGTAGCTTTGGAAATGGCAATAAAACTAGGACTAAAAAGAGAAGTATTGAACAAAAGATGGCCTAAGATGAAATTAAGAAGAAATATCTAGATCCTCTTCCTCCTGAGCAGTGAATCCACACCCGCAGAAAACTGAAGATTTAGTTTCGGGAAATTGTGAAGAGAACATCTGCTCTTGAGAACAGTAAATGGAGCTGAGAATAGAGACATTCTGAAAACTCAGGGATCAACTGAATGCTAAGATTCCCTGCTTTTTTCTCCAGTTATTAAGGGCTGAAATCCTAACCTCCAGTATCTCAGAATATGACTGTATTTGATACAGGACCTTAAAAGAGCTGGTTAAGCCAAAATGGAGCGTTTGCAGTAGGGCCTAATCCAACCTGACTGGTGGCCTTATAAGAAGAGGAACTTGGGTGTATAGCTAGGGACCAGAGATACACACACACAAGGGGAAGACCACGTGCAGGGGGGAAGAGCACACTTGAATGAGGTAAGAGAGAGGCCTCAGTTAGTTCACTTCAGTTTCTCAGTCATGTCCAACTCTTCGCAACCACATGAATCGCAGCATGCCAGGCCTCCCTGTCCATCACCAACTCCCAGAGTTCACTCAGACTCACGTCCATCGAGTCAGTGATGCCATCCAGCCATCTCATCCTCTGTCGTCCCCTTCCCCTCCTGCCCCCAATCCCTCCCAGCATCAGAGTCTTTCCAATGAGTCAACTCTTTGCATGAGGTGGCCAAAGTACTGGAGTTTCAGCTTTAGCATCATTCCTTCCAAAGAAATCCCAGGGCTGATCTCCTTTAGAATGGACTGGTTGGATCTCCTTGCAGTCCAAGGGACTCTCAAGAGTCTTCTCCAACACCACAGTTCAAAAGCATCAATTCTTCGGCGCTCAGCCTTCTTCACAGTCCAACTCTCACATCCATACATGACCACAGGAAAAACCATAGCCTTGACTAGACGGACCTTTGTTGGCAAAGTAATGTCTCTGCTTTTGAAAATGCTATCTAGGTTGGTCATAACTTTCCTTCCAAGGAGTAAGCGTCTTTCAATTTCATAGCTGCAGTCACCATCTACAGTGATTTTGGAGCCCAGAAAAATAAAATCTGACACTGTTTCCACTGTTTCCCCATCTATTTCCCATGAAGTGATGGGACCAGATGCCATGATCTTCGTTTTCTGAATGTTGAGCTTTAATGCCAACTTTTTCACTCTCCTCTTTCACTTTCATCAAGAGGCTTTTGAGTTCCTCTTCACTTTCTGCCATAAGGGTGATGTCATCTGCATATCTGAGCTTATTGATATTTCTCCCGGCAATCTTGATTCCAGCTTGTGCTTCTTCCAGCCCAGCATTTCTCATGATGTACTCTGCATAGAAGTTAAATAAGCAGGGTGACAATATACAGCCTTGACGTACTCCTTTTCCTATTTGGAACCAGTCTGTTGTTCCATGTCCAGTTCTAACTGTTGCTTCCTGACCTGCATACAGATTTCTTAAGAGGCAGGTCAGGTGGTCTGGTATTCCCATCTCTTTCAGAATTTTCCACAATTTATTGTGATCCACACAGTCAAAGGCTTTGGCATAGTCAATAAAGCAGAAATAGATGTTTTTCTGGAACTCTCTTGCTTTTTCCATGATCCAGCGGATGTTGGCAATTTGACCTCTGGTTCTTCTGCCTTTTCTAAAACCAGCTTGAACATCTGGAAGTTCACGGTTCATGTATTGCTGAAGCCTGGCTTGGAGAATTTTGAGCATTACTTTACTAGCGTGTGAGATGAGTGCAATTGTGCGGTAATATGAGCATTCTTTGGCATTGCCTTTCTTTGGGATTGGAATGAAAACTGACCTATTCCAGTCCTGTGGCCACTGCTGAGTTTTCCAAATTTGCTGGCATATTGAGTGAAGCACTTTCACAGCATCAACTTTCAGGATTTGAAGTAGTTCAACTGGAATTCCATCACCTCCACTAGCTTTGTTTGTAGTGATGCTTTCTAAGGCCCACTTGACTTCACATTCCAGGATGTCTGGCCCTAGGTCAGTGATCACACCATTGTGATTATCTGGGTCGTGAAGATATTTTTTTGTACAGTTCTTCTGTGTATTCTTGCCACCTCTTAATATCTTCTGCTTCTGTTAGGTCCATACCATTTCTGTCCTTTATCGAGCCCATCTTTGCATGAAATGTCCCCTTGGTATCTCTAATTTTCTTGAAGAGATCTCTAGTCTTTCCCATCCTGTTGAGGCCTCAGGGGAAAGTAAATTTACTGACACTTTGATCTTGGACTTCTAGCCCCTGGAACGGTGAGAAATACATTCCTGTTGCTTCAGCCACCCAGCAACTCTACTAAACTAACATACCAGCTACCTTCAAGAATACTGGCAAATTTTGGGCAAAAAATTTAAAGAACCTCTCATGGAGACAGTGTTGATTGCTATAACCTCTTAGTTACAATTTAAAAAATCAGAGAAGTGATATATCTGTCAAAACTTGGATGATATGCTTCAGTATTTTCAAAAAGGTAAATATATAATAAACATATTTGACTCAATAGAATTAGAAAATTGCAATTTTAATCAAATTGCTGATCACTAAATCACTGATTCATTATTTTCTAAACTCTTTTTATTGAAGTATAGTTGATTTATAACATTGTAGTAGTTTCAGGTGTGCAATATAGTGATTTAAAATTTCCTATATAATTATACTCTATTTAAAGTTATTATACAATACTGGCTATATTCCCTCTGTTATATATCCTTGTTGCTTATTTATTTTATACATAATAGGTTATATTTCTTAAATCCCTATGTTTATAGGACTCTCCCTGCCTTCCTTCCCCACTGGTAACCACTAGTTTGTTCTTGTATATGTGAATCTATTTGTTGTTATATTCATTTTTTAAGATTCCACATATAAATGATAACATAGAGTATTTATCTTTCTCTGTCTTACTTTTTCACTATGCATGATACCCTCAAGGTCTATCCACATTGTCACAAATTGTAGACGTTAATTCTTTTTCATGGCTAAGTAATATTCTATTATATATATATACCACATCTTTTTTATCCATTCATCTGTTGGCCGACATTTAGGTTGTTTCCATTTCTCGGCTATTGTAAATAATGCTCTATGAACGTTGGGCATGTGTATCTTTTCAAATTAGCATTTAAAAATTTAAAGGATGTTTTCCCTAGAGTGGAATTGCTATATCATATGGTAGTTTTAATTTTAGTTTTTGAGGAACCTCCATACTATTTTCCATGTATTTGGTTATCCAAATTTACATCCCCACCAACAGTGTACAGAGGTTTCCCTTTTCTCCACATCCTTTCTAACATTTGTTATGTGTGGTCTTTTTGATGATAGCCATTCTGATAGGTGTAAGGTGATAGCTCATTGTCGTTTTTTTCATCATGGTGCTGTCACTGTTTTCAGATGGCATGGTACTATATATAGAAAATCCTAGTCTTCACCAAAAAAACTATTAGAATTAATAAGTGAATTCAGTTAAGTTGCAGGATGCAAGATTATACAAAATATGTTGATATTTTCAGAATATAAGATATACAAAAATATGTTGCTTTTCTATACACTAATAATGGACTATTAGAGAAAGTAAACAGTCTCATTTAAAATAACATCAAATGAAATGAAACACCTAGTAATAAACTTAATGAATGAGGTGAAAGATCTGTAATCTAAAAACTATAAAACATTGATAAGAAAATTAAGATGATACAAAGAAATTGAAAGATATCCCATGTTTGTGGATTGGAAAAAATAGTATGGACATTATTAAAATGTCCATACTACATAAAACAGTCTACCTATTTAATGCAGTCCCTTATCAAAATACTGATTTTCCACAGACATTTTCCACAGAACTATAACAGATAATCCTAAAATTTATATAGAACCACAAAAGACCCTGAATTGCCAAAGCAATCCTAGGAAAAAGTAACAAAACTGGAGATATCATGGTCCTTAACCTCAAGCTATACTACAGAACTACAGTAACCAGAACAACATTTTATTGACACAAAAGCAGATGTATAGGCTAATGGAACAGAATAGATAGCCCAGGAATTAATGCAAGGACTTATGGTTAATTAATCTAAGACCAAGCAGGCAAAAATATACAATGGAAAAAAATATCTTCAATAAGTGGTGATGTGAAAACTGGACAGATATATGTAAAAGAATGAAATTAGAACATTTCTTCACACCATATAGAAAAATGAACTAAAAATGGATTAAAGACCTAAATGTAAGACTTGAAACCATAGAACTCCTTGAAGAGAACATGGGTAGAACATACTTTGAAATAAATTGTAGAAACATTTTTTTAGATCTGTCTCTAGAGGCAAAAGTAAAAATAAACAAATGAGACCTAAATAACCTGAAAGGTTTTTCACAGCAAAGGAAACCATCCACAAAATGAAAAGATAATTTACTGAATGGGAGAAAATATTTATAAGCCAATGATCGATAAGGGGTTAATATCTAAATTATATAAACAGCTTAATATAAAAATGTAATATAAAAAATAACTCAGTTAAAAAATGTTTAGAATACTTGAATAGATATTTTTCCAGGAAAGAAATACAGATGACCAATTGGTAAATAAAAATAGGCTCAACATCATTAGCCATCAAAGAAGTTTTCTAAACTTTTTTGTGTTGCATATAAAATTTCTTGTGAAATTCTTACATTATATCCATTTAAACATTTCACTACATACATTATTTTGGTGTGTGTTTTAGAAGTTAAATTTTGAAATATACTAGAACTTTAAGAACTCCATCTGTCTTTATAATCTGTCAAGTAGCAGATTGTATGATTAGCAATATTACTAAGAGACATATTTATAGATCATATTTTAAATCATCTAAATCAAAACACAACTGATGCATCATCTAGTCTAACCTCCACAATTTGACAATAAGAAAACTATGATCAAGAAAGACATGTGGGCAGAAAGTGACAATGAAGTACGTATTTATCAAGGTATCTCTTTGCCTTTTGCTGTATTTGATCTAATGTAGATTTCACACATTTGCATGATTCGTGTTTTTAAAGATGATTTCATCAGAAAATGTTAAAAATATAAACGTACAAATATGCTAATGTTGAATAGTAATTCTCTGTACCTTAACACACAACTTTTCACCATGTTAACATTCTTATGTGAATATTCCAGAAATGTATAGATGCTTGTGTCTCCATGTATTTTGCATATTGCTCTATTATACCTTTTTACTTTGTGTCATCTTCATTAAAATGCAATTATCTGAATGGATATCTTATTATATATACTGTAGTAAACACTTAATCAGTATAGATATCTAGTCTTATTCATAGACTCTCATAACAATTAGTAATCTTTCACAAATGGTTTATATGATAGGTTAGATAAAATTAAGAAGTAAACTGATAAGATTATTGAAGAGATATTATGAACCAGATGAATGAATTCAAAGCCATTGGGTGAGGTAGTTGTAACTGTTATATCCAGTAGTAGGATTCAATATGTCTTCAAGCAGCCAGATGAATGTCAGTTTTCATTGTCTGGGATTAGTGGGTGTCTGAGAGATGCATCACCGGCAGGACCTTGGAGAGCTCTATGGTGCGGTTCATTTGCTCCAGGCTGCAGTTAGGTTGATTTCACCCTTATGGAGTTAGACTCAATAGGTTTAAAGATATTCCAACCATTATTGGTATTACTGGACTATTGAAACAGGTAACAAATCTAGGAGTCTTAATATTTATGGGTTTCTCCAGAAATCACTCATTTTTAAAGAGTTTAAGTACCTGTCAGTTTAGGGAGGTAGGGGGAGGCAGTCAAAATCAAGTAAATTTATTTAAAACCTTAAGACTGTGTGTGTATGTATAAGGTTTTTATTAGGTAGAATAATAAAACAGCAAATAACATACTAAATAGCAACTTGTATCTAGAGATTAAAAATAAAAGTAATATAAAATTCATTTTGCTCCTTGCTTCCTAGAAATTTTTGAATATTTCTCTTTTTTTGAGGTCAGAGGAGATAATTTAAATTCTTTTTGAACTCTGGGAAAAGTTTTGTATTATGAGACACTTGTATGTGTTTTAAAGTCCTTCTTTTTCTACTCCTACCTTGACTGTCACCTCTTTCCTCTTTAGTTCTCAAAAAGCACAGAATTTTTATTAGAGAAAGCTCTATGCCACCTTTTGAAAAATGTATTTCCACTTGGCACCAGAAATAATTCTTAATGTCTCCCTTTCCATTACAGACGTTTATATGTTTATACATTTATGATATATGCCATTGAAGATAGATTGATTGATTGATATAGATATGTGGCCAGAAAACATAGGAAACTTGAAACATATAGATGCCATTCTCTTTTACACACAACCTTTATTTGTGTGTGCTCAATGAATGACTTGCTCAGATTCCAGTTCACAAAACATTTAATGAAAATCTGTTCCACTAATCCCTAAGAATAACAGCAATTGTTAAGTTGCGAAAGCACAATTACATTTATTAAATACTTGTATGCCTGACACTGTGCAAGATATACTCACTTTATTATATCCTTGTAGGACTGGACTTTGTTAAAGTGAAATGGAAACTATAGGAGAATTTTAAGGAGCAGAATACAATATATAGTGCTAATTGTATAAGCCATAGAATTAGACTCTAGGTTTGAAACCTGATAGTTTACTTTGTACCACTATTTGACCTTTACATAGTTTAGTTTCTGCATATGTAAAATTAAAATGGGATCTAATGATGATGTTTTGAGGGAAAAAGCAAAATACTTACTCCAGTGTTCTCACATATTGAGTTGTCAACAACAATTTAATATTAACATCCTAATATAAACTGTGGTGTTGGAGAAGACTCTTGAGAGTCCCTTGGACTGCAAGGAGATCCAACCAGTCCATTCTAAAGGAGATCAGTCCTGGGATTTCTGTGGAAGGACTGATGCTAAAGCTGAAACTCCAGTACTTAGGCCACCTCATGCGAAGAGTTGACTCATTGGAAAAGACTCTGATGCTGGGAGGGATTGGGGGCAGGAGGAGAAGGGGACGACAGAGGATGAGATGGCTGGATGGCATCACTGACTCGATGGACATGAATCTGAGTGAACTCCGGGAGTTGGTGATGGACAGGGAGGCCTGGCGTGCTGCGATTCATGGGGTCGCAAAGAGTAGGACATGACTGAGTGACTGAACTGAACTGAACTGAATATAATCTAAATTTTAATATATCATTCTGCCTTGTTAACCCACTCCAGTATTCTTGCCTGGAGAATCCCAGGGATGGGGGTGACTGGTGGGCTGCCGTCTATGGGGTTGCATAGAGTCTGACATGACTAAAGTGACTTAGCAGCAGCAGCAGCAGCAGCAGCTGCCTTGTTGAGAATGAATTATATGGGAAAAAGAGTAGAGCAGACAGATCAGTTCAGAAAAAGTTACAATAGCCCAACCATAGGTGATAGTGACCTGGAAGCATAATGAAAAGAAAAAGTGAACTGACTTAAAATATATCTTTGAAGTAGGGTTCATAGGATTTGCTAATAAATTAGATGTGGGTTGAGGAAATAACAGGGAGAGATCAACAAATTGACAAAAAAGCAGCCTATGGAGTGGGAGAAAATATTTGTAAACAGTATATCAAATAAGGGATCGATATTCAAAATTTTTAAAGAACTCATGCAACCTGTAGCAACCACCATCACAACTAAAAACCTGATTGAAAAATAGGTAGAGTAAATGAATAGAAATTTTCCAAAGAAGACATCCACATGGCCAACAGTTGCATGAGAAAAATGCTCACCCACATTAATCACCACAGGATTGCAGATGAAAACCCCAATGAGATAATACTTCAAACCTGTAGGAATGGCTATCATCAAGAAGATAAGAGAGAACAAATGTTGACAAGAATTTGTAGAAAAGGGAATCTTGGTACACTGTTGTGTACCAAGGATTGTAAACTGGCTCAGTCATTAGGAAAGACAGTACAGAAATTTCTTCAAAACATTAAAAATAGAACCACCATGCAATCCAGCAATCCCACTTTTGGGTGTATACTCAAAGAAAATGAAAATAGGTTATTGAAGACAGGTTATGCATTCTCATCTTTATTGCAGCATTATTCACAATAGCTAAGACACGGAGACAGCCTGTCCCCTTCAACAAAGAAGTAGGCAAAGATATTTAAGGGAAAGCAAGTGCTACCTATACTGGTGATTTTTAAGGAATAATTGTTTTCTGGTGAAAAATATACTGATGAAAGATACACACACACACACACACATAAGTATATATGTATATATGTAAAAGGTATATATACATATATCAGTTCAGTTCAGTCGCTCAGTCATGTCCGACTCTTTGTGACTCCATGGACTGCAGCATACCAGGCTTCCCTGTCCATCACCAACTCCCGGAGCTTACTCAAACCCATGTCCATCGAGTTGTTGATGCCATCCAACCATCTCATCCTCTGTCGTCCCCTTCTCCTCCCACCTTCAGTCTTTCCCAGCATCAGGGTGTTTTCCAATGAGTCAGTTCTTTGCAGTAGGTGGCCAAAGTACTGGAGTTTCAGCTTCAGCATCAGTCCTTTAATGAACACCCAGGACTGATTTTCTTTAGGATGGATTGGTTGGATCTCCTTGCAGTCCAAGGGACTCTCAAGAGTCTTCTCCAACACCACAGTTCAAAAACATCAATTCTTTGGTGCTCAACTTTCTTCATAGTCCAACTCTCACATCCATACATGACTACTGGAAAAACCATAGCTTTGACTAGACAGACCTTTGTTGGTATACATACACACACACACACACACACACACATATTCCTCCCTCCATTATTGCACAACTTTGATCCTCTTCACTTTAATTTTCATTGCACTTTAAAAATTCCAAAGTACTATATACTTTATTATGTGGATTGTTTATTGTCCGTCTCCATCTAGTATTATAGAATGTCAGCTCCTTGAGGGCAAGATTTTTTTCACTGATGTATCCTAATAATATAAAGTAGTACTTGACACACAGAGTAGGTGTTTAATAAGTATTTAATTCACTGGTGACTAAATATAGAAATGAAACAAAGAGATCAAATTTGACTACTATATCTTTGGCTGCAGGAACTCTGAATGATGGTTTTATTTTTTTGCAAATAGGAGTCTGGTGATGAAGCAAAACTCTCTTTTGGACATGCCAATAAGTATAATAACACCATCCAGAGATTTCAACTGCACAATTAATGTTTTACTAAACAAGAGCACTGAGAATGTTTAAGTTAAAAAAAAAGCTCAGAAGTCACCTTTTAAAGTTTATATCACCTTGTCTACCTACAGATTTTTTGGCGGTAGGATGAGAAAAATGGTAAGGCTTTCTTAATAGTCAAAATAAATATTTTTATAATTTTTAAAAATGTGCCTTTAAGAAAAGCTCAGCAAGAATCATTTATATTAGCTTACTACTGCTGCTGCTGCTGCTGCTAAGTCGCTTCAGTGGTGTCCAACTCTGTGAGACCCCATAGACGGCAGCCCACCAGGCTCCCCCATCCCTGGGATTCTCCCAGCAAGAACACTGGAGTGGGTTGCCATTTCCTTCTCTAATGCAGGAAAATGAAAAGTGAAAGGGAAGTCGCTCAGTCATGTCCGACTCTTAGCGACCCCATGGACTACAGCCTACCAGGCTCCTCCATCCATGGGATTTTCCAGGCAAGAGTACTGGAGTGGGGTGCCATTGCCTTCTCCATAGCATACTATTATCTAACCATAATTATTTTTTCACAGAAGTCATTATCTTATGATTTAGGTAACTATTTTATGAATGTTCAAAGAAAAAGAAATGTACCACAAGAAAAAGAAGTCTTATCTTTGGTTTTTTTAAGGAGTGTGACAATAGTGAGATCAAGGCAAAAAATTTTTAGAAAAGGTTTACTTCCATTCTTAAAGGCAACATTCATAATCTGATGTTATATATTTTTTTTATAGTGGAAAGCTGATATGCTTTCTTCCTGGAATATGACATTCAAAATTAGGATATGAAAATTATACTGATTTGAATGCTAATATCCTAATTGTTGTGCTAAGAACTTTTAGAATGTATAATTTGAATTCATCATAATTACTCAAGTAGTTATTTTTATTTTTCCTATTTTATGAGTAAGAGAACTGTGTCTCAAAGACAAGCTCTTAATGGAGCTAAGACTAGTAACAGAGATTCATACCAAGGTCTATTGGAACCTAAGACTTGAAGTTTTCTTTACCAATCTTATAAATCTATGTTTGTGTTATTGTTCAGTTGCTAAATCATGTCCAACTCTTTGCTACCTCATGGACTGCAGCATCCCAGGCTTCCCTTTCCATCACTATCTCCTGGAGTTTGCTCAGACTCATGTCCATTGAGTCAATGATGCCATCCAACCATCTCATCCTCTGTCACCTCCTTTTCCTCTTGTCCTCAATTTTTCCTAGCATCAGGGTCTTTTCCATTGAGTTGGCTCTTTGCCTCAGGTGGCCAAAGAATTGGAGCTTCAACATCAGTCCTTCCAATGAATATTCAGGGTTGATTTCCTTTAGAATCAACTGGTTTGATCTCCTTGCTGTCCAAGGGGCTCTCAAGAGTCATCTCAAGCACCACAGTTCAAAAGCACAGTGTTTGTGTTAGAACCTACACTGTGAGAACCTCCATCCTGAGAAGTGACCTTTGCAGGGGGAGTGACCTGCAAGGAGAATATTTTGTGGTTTTGAGAAACAGCAAAGTATAACAAAGAAATGAGAGTGATCTGAACTTGGTGATGAGCCAGATTACTGAGTTTATTGTAGGTACTTTGCAAACAATGTAAGAATGAGCATGTTAAAAAAAAAAGAATGAGCATGTTAGATTTTGGGGGGAAACCTCTGAAGATTTCTGAGAAGAGAAAAGCATGTTAAAAAGAGTACTCTGCATTTTATGTGCAGAATGGTCAGCAGTGGAGCTATATAAGCTGGAAGACCAGTCAGGAAGCTATTTTAGTCCAGACAAAAGAAGATGGCAACTTATACTACTGGTGGAGGTGATGAAAAGTATACCTCGAAAGTATACTAGTTATTCTTCAAAACAAGTTTACTTTTATACTTCTAGTTATACTTCAAAAGAAGAGTTGAAACGATCTGCTGAAATATTTCAGTGGAAGGTGAGAGGAGAGGAAGGTTGAACTGAGAATGGCTCCAAGACTGGGGATTCATGAGACATGAGTGAATAGTAATATATTTTAAAAACTTGTAGAGATTCAAGGAGAGGTGTGATTATGAATAACAAATAACAAAGAAAAAAACACTTTGAATTTTAAATCAGGTTCGTCATTTACAAGAACAGCATCACAGGACAGTAGAAGGTACACTAGCTGGTGGTTGGGAACCACTGCATCCTAGTTCTTCAGTTCAGGTCAATCACTCAGTCGTGTCTGACTCTTTGCGACCCCATGAATCGAAGCACACCAGGCCTCCCTGTCCATCACCAACTCCCGGAGTTCACTCAGACTCACGTCCATCGAGTCAGTGATGCCATCCAGCCTTCTCATCCTCTGTCGTCCCCTTCTCCTCCTGCCCCCAATCCCTCCCAGCATCAGAGTCTTTTCCAATGAGTCAACTCTTCGCATGAGGTGGCCAAAGTACTGGAGTTTCAGCTTTAGCATCATTCCTTCCAAGGAAATCCCAGGGCTGATCTCTTTCAGAATGGACTGGTTGGATCTCCTTGCAGTCCAAGGGACTCTCAAGAATCTTCTCCAACACCACAGTTCAAAAGCATCAATTCTTCGGCGCTCAGCCTTCTTCACAGTCCAACTCTCACATCCATACATGACCACTGGAAAAACCATAGCCTTGACTAGACGGACCTTTGTTGGTAAAGTAATGTCTCTGCTTTTCAATATGCTGTCTAGGTTGGTCATAACTTTTCTTCCAAGAAGTAAGCGTCTTTTAATTTCCTAGTTCTTAGCTCACCCAAATTACCACCTTTCTCTTAAAACTGATTTGTTCCAAGACCTGCCTTTTGATTTTGGGGGAAGAGAAGCCTCTTGAGAACATGCAGGAAAGATGTGATATCCTGATGATGCTCAGCATAGATGGGAAAAGTGGAACTAACACATTAACTAATTTCAGAGTCTTTAAAAGGAATGCTGATAAGGTGTCTTTGCAAGAGGGTTAAACGTTTAAAAACAAGCAAAATTGGCAGCATTTAAATCACTGCAGATGGTGACTGCAGCCATGAAATTAAAAGATGCTTGCTCCTTGGAAGAAAAGCTATGACCAACCTAGACAGCATATTAAAAACCAGAGACATTACTTTACAAACAAAGGTCCATCTAGTTAAAGCTATAATTTTTCCAGTAGTCATGTATGGATGTGAGAGTTGGACTATAAAGACTGAATGCTGCAGAATTGATGCTTGTGAACTGTGGTGTTGAAGACTCTTGAGAGTCCCTTGGACTGCAAGGAGGTCCAACCTGTCCATCCTAAAGGAAATCAGCCCTGAGTATTCATTGGAAGAACTGATGCTGAAACTCCAATACTTTGGCCACCTGATGTGAAGAACCGAGTCATTAGAAAAGACCCTGATGTTGGGAAAGAATGAAGGTGGGAGGAGAAGGGGATGACAGAGGATGAGATGGTTGGATGGCATCAGTGACACAACGGACATGAGTTTGAGTAGGCTCTAGGAGTTGGTGATGGACAGGAAAGTCTGGTATGCTGCAGTCCATGGGGTCGTAAAGAGTTGGACACAACCGAGCAACCAACTGAACTCAACAGGAAAATATTTAGAGCATTATATTGAATATTTTTTAAAAGGAAGATCTATGAAACAAACATTCATGTTTGTTTGAAGGAGTACAACAGTAAAATTCACTTCGATTTTGAACTTTTAAATTGCACGATCTATTGATTAGAAAGACTGTATCCCCAAAACACACTACACATAGAGACTTTTAAAATACTTCCAAATTTTATCATTATGAACTTTTTGGTAAGTGGACATTAAAATTTTTCTGTATATTTCAATATTTCCATATATCAATATATTCTTTGTGGGAGGCCATGAGACAGTAATAAATAAATGTGGGTGTGTGAATATGTGGCTCAAGGCAATAGGTAATATGGTGAACCCTGAGTTCTGCTATGCTCTTGTTCCTAATCATTCACATCATAGGTCATGAGGGGGAATTCTGTCCTTCTGACCTGGTGGATTTCACATTCAGGGTCAGAAGAATGGCCCACTGCACTGCAGACACATCTCCACGAGGAATCAAGAGCAATGATGCTAGGGCTGTATCCATACACTCTTTCCTTGAACTGAATCCAGACCAGCCCCTAAGGTCTCCCCAAGTTCATCTTTTCTGAAAAAGAAAAGATGTTTTTCAAAATACTCTCAAAAGTTATACCTGCTGCTGCTGCTAAGTCACTTCAGTCATGTCCGACTCTGTGTGACCCCACAGACGGCAGCCCAGGAGGCTCCTCTGTCCCTGGGATTCTCCAGGAAAGAATACTGGAGTGGGTTGCCATTTCCTTCTCCAAGTTACACCTGCAGATTATATAAATAATCACTAATGTTATCTCTGAAACCTTCATAGTTTTATTTTTTAGTTTTTACATATTTTAACATCTCAGGTACTCCAATTTTGGTGTATAGTATAAATAACCTGTTTTCTTTAATGAATAGACAATCATCTAATGTAGTTTATCTAAAATTGATTCTTTTGCCTTTTATGTGAAATAATTTAAATTCTAAATCTATATTCATTCTTGAAAATATTGGGGATTTTATATTCTATCTCAATGATTCACCTGTTTATTACATCTGTGCCATAAAGTTTTGATTGTTACAGTTTTAATATATGTTAGGACAAAAATAAACTTTTAAAGATATTTTAAGTCCTGTAAGGACATTTATTGAACCTTTTATTGTAGAAAGAATCTTTTTAGCAAGAGGTTATTAGAAACTCCTTTTATTTTCTTTTCTTGGTTGTATATTTATTTTTAATAAACCAGAGTTGGTAGAAAAATGTGAATTACTTTGGTTAATTCCTATTAGAATATTCTTCAGGCATATAAATAAGTAATTTTAAAATATGTTAATTTAGGTTAAAATGCTTTGTCTCCTGATGCATCTAAGGTACTTTTATTATTTGTGATTTATTGAATCATGCCCCATAACTGGATTAATGAAAACAACATTTATCAGTGGTGTTTTCTGCTTTGCAAATTTTTAGCTTAACTTCCTTTTCATCTTATATAAATCTAGATGTAGAAGCAAATATGTAGCACAAAAATTGAGGGAATACATTTTTGCAATTAGCTTTTGGTAATAATTTGATCAATTACAACATAAGTCTAAAATCTACTGACTAGAAATACATACAAGATCTGCTTTATTATAAAAAGAAATATGTACTTATTACCAATTAGCCTATAGGTAGTTTGCAAGTGCCTAATGAAGACATTTTATTTCTTGGGTGCTAGAGAATAAGATACAGCAAGGTTTAAATTTTTATTCTTTATTATATTGGACAACTTTGTTAATTCCTCAGCCTAATTTTGGTCATCCATGAAATGAGGATACATATCTGCAACCTATGTAGTTATGTCATTGTTGTTTTGTTGCTAAGTCGTGTCTGACTCTGAGATCCCATAGACTACAGCATGTCAAGCTTCCCCTGTCATTCACTATCTCCTGGAGTTTGTTCAAACTCATGTCCATTGAGATGGTGAGGCCATCCAACCATCTCATCCTGTGTCGCCTCCTTCTTGACCTGCCCTCAGTCTTTCCCAGCATCATGGTCTTTTCTAGTGAGTCAGCTGTTCACATCAGATGGTCAAAGTATTGGAGCTTCAGCATCAGTCCTTCCAATGAATATTCAACATTGATTTCCTTTAGGATTGACTGGCTTGATCACTGTGCTGTCTGAGGGACTCTCAAGAGTTTTCTCTGGCACCACATTGCAAAAGCATCAATTCTTCTGTGCTCAGCCTTCTTTATGGTCCAATTCTCATATCCATATATGACTACTGGAAAAAACACAGCTTTGACTATATGGACCTTTGTCAGCAAAGTGATGTCTCTGCTTTTTACTATGCTGTCTAGGTTTGTCATAACTTTCCTTCCAAAGTGCAAGCATCTTCTAATTTTATGGCTGCAGTCTCCATCCACAGTGATTTTTGAGTCAAAGAAAATAAAATCTGTCACTATTTTCACTTTTTCCTGATCTATTTGCCACTTTTTCCTGTTAGATGGGACCCGATTTCATGATCTTAGTTTTTTTAATGTTGTTTTAAGCCAGTGTTTTCATTTTCCTCTTTCACCCTCATCAAGAGGCTCTTTAGTTCCTCTTTGCTTTCTGCCCTTCGAGTGGTATCATCTGCATATCTGAGGCTGTTAGTATTTCTCCCAACAATGTTGATTCCAGGTTGTTATTCATCCAGTCTGGCATTTTGCATGATGTGTTCTGCATGTAAATTAAATGAGCAGGGCAGACAATACAGCCTTGATGTACTCCTTTGGAACCCAATTGGGAACCGATCCATTATGTCTGGTTCTAACTGTTGCTTCTTGACCTGCATAGACGTTTCTTAGGACACAGGTAAGGTGGTCTGTTGGAGAAGGCAATGGCAACCCACTCTAGTACTCTTGCCTGGAAAATCCCATGGACAGAGGAGCCTGGTAGGCTGCAGTCCATGGGGTCTCGAAGACTCAGACATGACTGAGCGACTTCACTTTCACTTTTCACTTTCGTGCATTGGAGAAGGAAATGGCAACCCACTCCAGTGTTCTTGCCTGGAGAATCCCAGGGATGGGGGAGCCTGGTGGGCTGCCGTCTATGGGGTCTCACAGAGTCAGACATGACTGAAGCAACTTAGCAGCAGCAGCAGCAAGGTGGTCTGTTATTCCTGCCTCTTTAAGAATTTTCCAGTTTGTTGTGATCCACAAAGTCAAAGGCTTTTGTGTAGTCAATGAAGAAGAAGTAGATGTTTTTCTGGAATTCCCTTGCTTTTTCTGTGATCCAATGGATGTTGGCAGTTTGACCTCTGATTCCTTTGTCTTTTCTAAATCCAGCTTGTACTCGTTTAATGTACTGTTGAAGCCTATCTTAAAGGATTTTGAGCCATTATCTTGCTAGCATATGAAATGAGTGCAATTGTGCAGTCGTTTGAATTCTTTGGCATTGCTCTTCTTTGGTATTAGAATGAAAACTGACCTTTTCCAGTTCTGTGACCACTGCTGAATTTTCCAAATTTGCTGACATATTGAGTGCAGCAATTTAACAGCATCATCTTTTAGGATTTGAAATAGCTCAGCTGGAATTACATCACTTCCACTAGTCTTATTCATAGTAATGCTTTCTAAGGCCTGCTTGACTTTGCACTCCAGGATGTCTGGCTCTAGGTGAATGACCACACCATCATGATTATCTGGGTCATTAAGACCTTTTTTATATAGTTCTTCTGTATATTCTTGACACTTCTTAATCTTTTCTGCTTCTGTTAGGTCCTTGTCATCTCTGTCCTTTATTGTGCCCATCTTTGCATGAAATATTCCCTTGATATCTTGAATTTTCTTGAAGAGATCTCTAGCCTTTCCCACTCTATTGTTTTCCTCTATTTCTTTGTACTGTTCACTGTAGAAAGCTTTCTTATCTCTCCTCGTTATACTCTGGAACTCTGCATTTAGTTGGGTATATCTTTCTGTGGGGTATATCTTTAGTTGGGGTTTCCGTGGTGGCTCAGATGGTAAAGCATCTGCTCGCAATGCAGGAGACCCAAGTTTGAACCCTGGGTTAAGATCACCTGGAGAAGGAAATAGCAACCCACTCCAGTATTCTTGCCTGAAAAATTCCATGGACAGAAGGGCCTGGTGGGCCACAGTCATGAGGTCGCAAAAAGTCAGATGTGACTGAGAGACTTCACTTTCTTTTCTTCTTTCCCTTTCTCCATTGCCTTTCACTTCTCTTCTTTTCTCAGCTATTTGTAAGGCCTCCTCAGACAACCACTTTGCCTTCTTGCATTTGTTTTTTGGGGGGATCATTTTGGTCATCACCACCTGTACCATGTTACAAACCTCAGTCCATAATTCTTCAGGCAATCTACCAAATCTAATCCCTTAAATCTATTTGTCACCTCCACTGTATAATCATAAGAATTTTCATTTTGGTTCTACTTGGATGGTATAGTGGTTTTCCCTAGTTTCTTCAATTTACATCTGAATTTTGCATTAAGGAGCTAATTATCTGAACCACAGTCGGCTCCAGGTCTTGTTTTTGCTGACTGTATAACTATGTACAGTTATAATGAAGATTAAAGGAGAAAATGTAAGTGAAAGGATGCATTCCATAATAGAGTCTCATCGCTTATAAATTAGATCTCTTCACACACTGTCTCACTCTTCCCAGTGATACATACCAGAAGAAGTTACAGTCTTTTTTGCAGTTCCCTCTAAGATAGTGCAAGTTACTGGGTGACTAGCCTTAGAGAATGCAGATGAATCTTTCAGGGCACAGGTTTTGACTGGCCCTATAAAATGCTGTAAAGTGGTATGTAGTGGAAAAAATGCCTTTCATTTCCCTCCATATTCCACAATGTCTGTGCCCTTACAAAGCACAATCTCTTCTTCCCTACTCAGGCAGCAACTGGTGAGCCCTCTTCTCCCTCCCACTCTGATCTAATGAGTGTTTTATTGCAAAGTGTTGAGAATAGACTGTCTCTAATTGTCTGTCATATGGATATGCTAGTAAGGAACAAGTTGTTATGTTACTCTGTCTTCAACTGATGCCTGTTATTCCCAATGGGCTGCAGTTTTCTCATTATTGGAATGATATGAATACATACTTGGGGGAGTATAGGCTCTAAATACTAGGCTGAGAAATTTTGGAGGACAGAGCTCTCACCTTTTGTAAATCAACTATATTTCAATAGAATAAATTTAAAAAAAACATAAAGTCACATGGTTGGAAATCACTCAAAGAACTTTCTTTTATAAAGAAAAAAGTGGCTTGCTGAACCACTCCCAAATCCATCATCTAAGAAGCATGATGTGAGCTCCATCTCACAACCCTCAGAATGTGCTTCCCCCACCATTATTTCCATTATGAATTTCCAGTTTTAATTTGTTTTCTCACATCAACATCTTAGAAATCCCAGCCTTGCTGTTTTTTGCCGTTAAGCTTATATTGATGCAATCTGCCTATTCTTTTATGTGGCAATAAAATCACCACATTTAGATTGCTATTAATTCATTATAAAAGTTGAGGAGTGCCAAGGAGAACACTCTTGTCTCATTTAGTATGTGGTTTGAGCCAAGGAATTTCTTGAATGTTTCTAGAGCAACATATTGCTCAAGGAAAGAGGCATTGATGTAACCCTTGCCTCATACCATTGAGTTACTGCCTTGTTAAAATTGTTGATTATTTGAAATTAGGTTCAAGTTCACAAAGACATTATTGTTATTCCTTTTAGAAAACTTCTTTGCAAGTAAAGACTACCCAAAGATAAGAAAAGTGAAATTTATTGAGAAAGGTAATTTGTGAACTTGTCAGATTGATTCTTAAAATATTTTACTGAAATAATTCATCTACTGTATAGGTATCTTTGAGTCAAAATCATTTTTTTTTAACTTGTAAGTCATTTCAGTGCATTGAAAAAAATCAACAGTTTTGAAATTTTTACAAGCAAATAACCATTTAAGTGAGTGAAAGTCACTCAGTCATGTCCCACTCTTTACGACACCATGGACTATTAACCCACCAGGCTCCTCTGCCCCTGGAATTTTCCAGGCAGGAATACTGGAATGGGTTGCCATTCGCTTCTTGAGGGCATCTTCCTGACCCAGGCATTGATTGTGGGTCTTCTGCATTGCAGGTAGGTTCTTTACTATCTAAGCCACCAGGCAAGCTGGTAAAAGATATTTAAAATGTAAGATTATCTGAAAATAAGATATTAATTAAAGTTATTAAGGTGAAAATGTATCTGATTTAAAAGTAAAAGAGGTTGATTTTGACTTGTATTAAATAATCACATATTATATTAAGTATTAGAGTTATGGTATTATACAGTGAAGTTATTCAGGAAAGCTTTTACATAAATGTGAGCATTTTCAACCTAAATGATTGATGTACGACAGTTATGACAAGAGCTTGTTTGTGTGATTTTTATGTGCCTGCATCATTAAGTTTGTCATGTATTTCACTCTATTTTTCATTAACTGTGTACATTATTTCCCATGTGAAAAAAATCTGCGGTCTATTAATTTTCTCCTTTTTTTAAAAATACAGATGGTTTAAAAAATAAAATACAAAATTTTCTTAAATAATTTTCTTAAAACTTTTCTGCTTTTAATTTAAAGGAAGTATATTGGTGAAGATATCAGTTATGAGAACATTTTTGAAATTAATAAACATGGTTTATGCCAAGTCTGTGGTTCTTTACTACATATAGAATTATAAAAACAAGTTCAAGATTAAAAAAAGTATTATTCCATTGTGTATATGTACCACAGCTTTCTTATCCATTCATCTGCTGATGGACATCTAGGTTGCTTCCATGTCCTGGCTATTATAAACAGTGCTGCGATGAACATTGGGGTACACATGTCTCTTTCCCTTCTGGTTTCCTCAGTGTGTATACACAGCAGTGGGATTGCTGGATCATAAGGCAGTTCTATTTCCAGTTTTTTAAGGAATCTCCACACTGTTCTCCATAGTGGCTGTATTAGTTTGCATTCCCACCAACAGTGTAAGAGGGTTCCCTTTTCTCCACACCCTCTCCAGCATTTATTATTTGTAGACTTTTGGATCGCAGCCATTCTGACTGGCATGAAATGGTACCTCATAGTGGTTTTGATTTGCATTTCTCTGATAATGAGTGATGTTGAGCCTCTTTTCATGTGTTTGTTAGCCATCTGTATGTCTTCTTTGGAGAAATGTCTATTTAGTTCTTTGGCCCATTTTTTGATTGGGTCATTTATTTTTCTGGAGTTGAGCTGTAGGAGTTGCTTGTATATTTTTGAGATTAGTTGTTTGTCAGTTGCTTCATTTGCTATTATTTTCTCCCATTCTGAAGGCTGTCTTTTCACCTTGCTAATAGTTTCCTTTGATGTGCAGAAGCTTTTAAGGTTAATTAGGTCCCATTTGTTTATTTTTGCTTTTATTTCCAATATTCTGGGAGGTGGGTCATAGAGGATCCTGCTGTGATGTATGTCAGAGAGTGTTTTGCCTATGTTCTCCTCTAGGAGTTGTATAGTTTCTGGTCTTATGTTTAGATCTTTAATCCATTTTGAGTTTATTTTTGTGTATGGTGTTAGAAAGTGTTCTAGTTTCATTCTTTTACAAGTGGTTGACCAGATTTCCCAGCACCACTTGTTAAAGAGGTTGTCTTTAATCCATTGTATATTCTTGCCTCCTTTGTCAAAGAAAGCTGTGGTACATATACACAATGGAGTATTACTCAGCCATTAAAAAGGATACATTTGAATCAGTTCTAATGAGGTGGATGAAACTGGAGCCTATTATACAGAGTGAAGTAAGCCAGAAGGAAAAACACCAATACAGTATACTAACGTATATATATGGAATTTAGAAAGATGGTAACAAAAACCCTGTGTACGAGACAGCAAAAGAGACACTGATGTATAGAACAGTCTTATGGACTCTGTGGGAGAGGGAGAGGGTGGGAAGATTTGGGAGAATGGCATTGAAACATGTAAAATATCATGTATGAAATGAGATGCCAGTCCAGGTTCAATGCACGATACTGGATGCTTGGGGCTAGTGCACTGGGACGACCCAGAGGGATGGTATGGGGAGGGAGGAGGGAGGAGGATTCAGGATGGGGAACACATGTATACCTGTGGTGGATTCATTTGATATTTGGCAAAACTAATACAATTATGTAAAGTTTAAAAATAAAATAAAATTTAAAAAAAATAAAAAAAGTATTATTAATATTATTTTTGTTTTTATAAATAGGTTACTCTGGAGTAAGCCAGATTTATTGAAGATTTTAAAATCTTAATAATTTATTTTCACTTATTATTTATGCATTTTAAAATTTCATTTTATTGTGATAATTAACATATAGTATTATGTAGTTTCAGGTGTACAACAGTGATTTTATATTTTTATTTATTATGAGATGATCACCACAATAAATCTAGTTACCATCTGTTCAGTTCAGTTCAGTCGCTCAGTCGTGTCCGACTCTTTGCGAACCCATGAATCGCAGCACGCCAGGCCTCCCTGTCCAACACCAACTCCCAGAGTTCACTCAGACTCACGTCCATCGAGTCAGTGATGCCGTCCAGCCATCTCATCCTCTGTCATCCCCTTCTCCTCCTGCCCCCAATCCCTCCCAGCATCAGAGTCTTTTCCAATGAGTCAACTCTTCGCATGAGGTGGCCAAAGTACTGGAGTTTCAGCTTTAGCATCATTCCTTCCAAAGAAATCCCAGGGCTGATCTCCTTCAGAATGGACTGGTTGGATCTCCTTGCAGTGCAAGGGACTCTCAAGAGTCTTCTCCAACACCACAGTTCAAAAGCATCAATTCTTCGGCGCTCAGCCTTCTTCACCATCCAACTCTCACATCCATACATGACCACAGGAAAAACCATAGCTTTGACTAGATGGACCTTTGTCAGTAAAGTAATGTCTCTGCTTTTGAATATGCTATCTAGGTTGGTCATAACCTTCCTTCCAAGGAGTAAGCGTCTTTTAATTTCATGGCTGCAGTCACCATCTGCAGTGATTTTGGAGCCCCAAAAAATAAAGTCTGACACTGTTTCCATGTTTCCCCATCTATTTCCCATGAAGTGATGGGACCAGATGCCATGATCTTCGTTTTCTGAATGTTGAGCTTTAAGCCAACTTTTTCACTCTCCACTTTCACTTTCATCAAGAGGCTTTTGAGTTCCTCTTCACTTTCTGCCATAAGGGTGGTGGCATCTGCACCATCTGTTACCATGTAATATTGTTTCAATATTACTGACTATATTCCCTGTGTGTACAATACATTCCCGTTACTTATTTTATAACTGGAAATTTGTACCTCTTAATACTCTTAAAGCTGTTTTGTCCATCTTCTCACCCTCTTCCTTTCCGGCAGCCACCAGTTTGTTCTCTGTATCTATGTTTTGGTTTATGGTTTTTGTTGCTAGTTGTGGTTTGTGGTTTCAGCGTATAAATTAAATCATACAATGTTTTTGTTTCTCGGAGAAACCTTGCTCACTGTTGGTAAGGAATGTAAATTGCTGCAGCCGCTATGGAATCCATTATAGAGTTTCCCTAAAAATCTAAAACTAAAATTTCCATATGATCCAGGAGTTTCACTTCTGGGCTATTTATCCAAAGGAACTGAAAATGCTAAATGAAAACATACATGTATGCTTACTTTCATAACAGCACTATTTACAGTAGCTGAGGTATGGAAGCAAGCTAAGTGCCTGTCAATAGAAGAATGGGTACCGAAGATGTGGTATATATACACACTAAAGCAGCACTGCATGCTAAGTCGCTTCAGTCGTGTCTGACTCTGTGCGACCCTATGGACAGCAGCCCTCCAGGCTCCACTGTCCACAGGATTCTCCAGGCAAGAATATTGGAGTGGGTTGCCATTTTCCTTCTCAGCCATAGAAGAAAAGAATGAGAAACTTGCCATTTGTAGCAGCGTAGATAGACCTGGAGGGTATTACGCTAAATGAAATCAATCAGACAACAGTATTTTCTTATTTCTAACCACGGCCTGTTCTTTTGCAGTTTGTAGCTGCTGTTCTTTAGTTGCTAAGTCATATCTGACTGTTTTGCAGCCCCACGGACTGTAGCCCACTAGGCTTCTCTGTCCATGAGATTTCCCAGGCAAGAATACCAGAGTGAGTTGCCATTTCCTTCTCCAGGGGATCTTTCTGACCCAACGATCCAACAACCCATGTCACCTGCATTGGCAGGCCAGTTTATCACTGGGCCACCAGGGAAGCCCTCTTTCCCACTTAGAGAAGACCTTTTAACTTTTCTTTTATGGCTGATTTAGTGGTGATGAACTCTTGTAGCTTTGCTTGTTTGGGAAACTCTCTCTCCTAACTTTTCTGAATGGCAATCTTGCTGTAAAGAGCATTCTAGGTTGTAGTTTTTTTTTTTTTTTTTTTTTCTTTTCAGCACTTTAAAATACCCTGTCACTCTGTTCTGGCCTATATAATTTGTGTTGCAAAATCTAATAATAGTCCTGTGGGGTTCCCTTTGTATATGATTTTTTTTTCTTGCTGCCTTTAAGATTCTGTCTTTAATTTTTTTACCTTTTGATTATGTCTTGGTGTGCTTCTCTTTGTTGATCTTATTTGAAACTCTCTTTGCTTTCTGTGCCTGGATGAGTTTCCCCAGGTTACAGAAGTTTTCTTTAAATAAGTTTTCTGTCCTTTTATGTCTCCTCTCTCCTGATCCCTTATAATGAGAATATTGGTATGCTTGATGTTTCCCTGGAGATCCCTTGATTTTTCTCATTTAATGTATACCTGTGGCGGATTCATTTTGATATTTGGCAAAAAATTATGTAAAGTTTAAAAATAAAATAAAATTTAAAAAAAAGAAAAAAAAATAAAAGCAACTTTTTCTTCTTTTTGGTTTTCTGATTGGGTGATTTCTACTATTCTATCTTCCAAATTTGTTATCCATTCTTCTGTTATCATCTAACCTGCTGTTGATTCCCTCTATTAGACATTAAAAAATTTTTTTTAGTCATTGTATTCTTAAGCTCAGATTGGTTCCTACTTATATTTTCCAAGTCTTTGTTGAAGTTCTCACTGAGTTCCTTCCTTCTCCAGAGATCAGTGATCATCCTTATAGCCACTTCTTTGAACTTTTAATTAGGTACATATTTCATCTCTGTTTAACTGGAAATTTTTTCTGGGTTTTATTTTGTTCTTTCATTTGGAACATATTCCTATGTCCTTATTTTCTTTGACTTTTGGTTTCTGTTTCTGTTAAGCAGGTGAAACCACTACCTTTTTTGATCTTGAAGACTGGACCTTGTGAAGATTGCTTCCACCTGCACAATCGGCAGGCTGGCTGGAGCTGGAGCGTCTGTGCTGCTGCTGCTGTGTCGCTTCATTCATGTCCGACTCTGTGCAACCCCGTAGACGGAAGCCCACCAGGCTCCCCCATCCCTGGGATTCTCCAGGCAAGAACACTGGAGTGGGTTGCCATTTCCTTCTCCAATGCATGAAAATGAAAAGTGAAAGTGAAGTCGCCCAGTCATATCCGACTCTTAGTGACCCCAGGGACTGCAGCCCACCAGGCTCCTCCGTCCATGGGATTTTCCAGGCAGGAGTACTGAAGTGGGGTGCTATTGCCTTCTCTGGGAGCGTCTGTGAACTGGAAGCAATTTCTGGGGAGGTGCTGCACTGGAAACCACTTTGATGGGGCCGCTGGAATTGGGAGATTCAATGCAGTTTACTGCTACATGCAACCCGGGAGAGTTCCAGCAGTTTCCTGATGGTGCTCAGAAGCTCTAAGGTTAGTAGATAAATTTCCTTACAATATAGTGAAGAGTCTTTTTTAAACTGCTGTTTTCTCACTGTATCCCAACGTGGGTGAATCCGTGCTATACTGCAGGTTGCTGCATCCTGGATACATGTATACCCTTTCTCTGTCTTTCCTGTTTTTATTTGGCCTTTCTCTGTGTGACTTCCCTTTCACTTTTCACTTTCATGCATTGGAGAAGGAAATGGCAACCCACTCCAGTGTTCTTTCCTGGTGAATCCCAGGGACAGAGGAGCCTGGTGGGCTGCTGTCTATGGGGTCGCACAGAGTCGGACATGACTGAAGCGACTTAGCAGCAGCAGCAGCAGCTGTTCAGCAGCTGTTCAGTCAGCCCTCAGGTCTTCTTCAGGAAGAACGGCTGTATTTGTAGGTGTAGTTTCAGTGTGTCCAGGGGAGAAGGTGAGCTCAAGGTCTTCCTTCACCACCATCTTGGATCACTCTTTCTACAAAGTCTTTATTTCTTAGAAGACAAATTATCAGTGTATTAATTAAAAATTTGTAAGGCCTTTATATTTTAAACATATACCTTACATATGAAAATATGGACATAAAATCTTTCAATCAGTATCATTTTGCTTCTACAAAATATTATATATCCATAATGACCATAGTTAGAACTAAGGTTCCTATAAATTAACTGAAAATGTATTTATAATGAGAATATGTTAAAACAAAATAAGAAAGCAAAATTTGAATATTTTTTTTATCACATTGATTGAATGGGTAGGGATAACTTACTCCCTCACAATAAACTTCATATTTAAATGTTATCACCAAAGTAGAATGTAATCTAGCATGTCTGGTTCATTTTAAGTCATGTTTTAACATACAACTGGATACAAGAATGATAATATATAGTTCTATTTTCTCCTGTGATTCCTATGAAAAATTCAAATATCCCATTAAAAGGAACTTAAGGGCAAGCAAGGTGACTTGAAGGTGTTGGCAGAGGTGGAATAAATAGAGGAAAACAAAGAAAGTGGAAACAGGACTCTCACGATGAGATGGAGATAATTTATTCAAAAGCACTTCCAATATAATTACAGTGGACTATGTGGCTAGAAGCTCTATCTCATGGTCATGGATCACAAACAAAAATGTTCTCTTTTGGTCTCTTCTTTGGTGGGATTAGAGGAACATTTAAGTGTTTTCTGTATTGTGACCTCTTGAGCTGAGAAGAAGCTGGCAACAATACCATGTTATGTTGCAATCTAGGCCCTCCAGAATTAAAGCAATTACTTACAAAACCCCTTTATTCTCCTATGAAATGTGTTTAAAGACACAAATACTGAAGTTTCTAGGAGAGGTCACATAAGATACATTGTTTCCTTAAGTTTAGTAAAATAAAGTTGAATTTTGATATATACTAGGATGGGCATACAGAATACTTTGTTATCGGGTGATTTAATGAGAATTGCATATTCAAAAGCAGAGACATTACTTTGCCAACAGAGGTCCATCTGGTCAAGGCTATGGTTTTTCCTGTGGTCATGTATGGATGTGAGAGTTGGACTGTGAAGAAGGCTGAGCGCCGAAGAATTGATGCTTTTGAACTGTGGTGTTGGAGAAGACTCTTGAGAGTCCCTTGCACTGCAAGGAGATCCAACCAGTCCATTCTGAAGGAGATCAGCCATGGGATTTCTTTGGAAGAAATGATGCTAAAGCTGAAACTCCAGTACTGTGGCCACCTCATGTGAAGAGTTGACTCATTGGAAAAGACTCTGATGCTGGGAGGGATTGGGGGGCAAGAGGAGAAGGGGACGACAGAGGATGAGATGGCTGGATGGCACCACTGACTTGATGGACGTGAGTCTGAGTGAACTCTGGGAGTTGGTGATGGACAGGGAGGCCTGGTGTGCTGCGATTCATGGGTTCGCAAAGAGTCGGACACGACTGAGCGACTGATCTGATCTGATCTGATCTGGAGATGATTTTCCACAGATGATTGATTATGGTTAGAATAAATCTCAGAGAAGGCAATGGCACCCCACTCCAGTACTTTGGCCTGGAAAATCCCATGGATGGAGGAGCCTGGTGGGCTGCAGTCTATGGGGTCGCTAAGAGTCGGACACGACTGAGTGACTTCGCTTTCACTTTTCACTTTCATGCATTGGAGAAGGAAATGGCAACCCACTCCAGTGTTCTTGCCTGGAGAATCCCAGGGACAGGCGAGCCGGTGGCTGCTGTCTATGGGGTCACACAGAATCGGACACAACTGAAGTTACTTAGCATTGCATAGCATAGGATAAATCTAGCAAGCAAACCTTTGAAATATGTTATCTTAATTCTCTTACATTGTTCCTTGAAAATAGATGGGGACAACATTCTACCATGCAGTTTTTAAGTGTTTTGTTCTATAGAAGCTCTTACTTTATGGCCAAAAGACAGCTGTGCAATAGACATCTCTATTTATTGAGGGTGAATCTCTGGCCTGTGAATGCCTTATAAAGTTTGCAAACAACAAGCTAAGTGGGGATTTGGACAAGAATGACTGATTTTCATCTGTGTGTGTGCATGCGTGTGTGTGTGTGTGTGTGTGTCCTCACATTGGGAATTTTATTCATAGTCAAGCTATGTTGTTAATATTAATCAAGTTGACAAAATAGGTGCAATTGCAATTTGGAGGATTCCTCACTTTAGTATTTATGGATTTTGTTTTTAGTTCATGTTTCAGGTTTTATCATACTTCCAGGGAACACGGTGTTCCTCAGGTTCTAATTTTGTCTTTGGCCTTTATGATGCTTTTTGGTTGTCATTTTTGTTTTCTTGATATATAATTCCTGATTTCCAGTTCAGTCACTCAGTTGGGTCCAACTCTTTGCAACCCCATGTACTGCACACGCCCAGGGTACCCTGTCCATCACCAACTCCCGGGGCTTGCTCAAACTCATATCCATCGAGTCAATGATGCCATCCAACCATCTCATCCTCTGTTGTCCACTTCTCCCACCTTCAATCTTTCCCAGCATCAGGGTCTTTTCCAGTGAATCAGTTCTTCACATCAGGTGGCCAAAGTATTGGATCTTCAGCTTCAGCATCAGTCCTTCCAATGAATATTCAGGACTGATTTCCTTTAGGATTGACTGGTTTGATCCCCTTGCTGTCCAAGGGACTTTTAAGAGTCTTCTCCAGCCCCACAGTTCAAACGCATCAATTCTTTGGTGTTCACCCCTTTTTATGGTCCAACTCTCACACCCATACATGACCACTGGCAAAACCATAGCTTTGACTATATGGACCTTTGTCGGCAGAGTGATGTCTCTGTTTTTTAATACGTTGTCCATGTTTGTCATAGCTTTTCTTCCAAGGAGCAAGAGTCTTTTAATTTCATGGCTGCAGTTACTGACTGCAGTGATTTTGGAGCACAAGGAAGTAAAGCATTTCAGTTTCCATTGTTTCCCCATCTATATGCCATGAAGTGGTGGGACCGGATGCCACGGTCTTATTTTTATGAATGTTGAGTTTTAAGTCAGCTTTTTCACTCTCCTCTTTCACCATCATTAAGAGGCTCTTTAGTTTCTCTTAGCTTTCTGCCATAAGGGTGGTGTTATCTGCATATCCTGCTGCTGCTGCTGCTTGCTTCAGTTGTGTCCGACTCTGTGCGACCCCATAGACGGCAGCCCACCAGGCTCCCCCGTCCCTGGGATTCTCCAGGCAAGAACACTGGAGTGGGTTGCCATTTCCTTCTCCAATGCATGAAAGTGAAAAGTGAAAGTGAAGTCGCTCAGTCGCGTCTGACTCTTTGCGACCCCATGGACCACAGCCCACCAGGCTTCTCCATCCATGGGATTTTCCAGGCAAGATAACTAGAGTGGGATGCCATCACCTTCTCTGGATCTGCATATCCTAGGTTATTGATATTTCTCCTGGCAATAGGAGAATCCAGCTTGTGAGTCCCCCCAGATATTCTATTACTACTACTACTACTACTAAGTCACTTCAGTCATGTCCGACTCTGTGTGACCCCATAGACGGCAGCCCACCAGGCTCCCCCATCCCTGGGATTTTCCAAGCAAGAACACTGGAGTAGGTTGCCCTTTCCTTCTCCAATGCATGAAAGTGAAAAGTGAAAGTGAAGTTGCTCAGTCGTATCCTATTCTTAGCGACCCCATGAACTGCAGCCTACCAGGCTCCTCCATCCATGGGATTTTCCAGGCCAAAGTACTGGAGTGGGGTGCCATTGCCTTCTCCAAGATATTCTATTACTAGATCATAAAGTTACAGCTTCAACCCAATGTGAAGGCTGATGCAAAACTATGAATTATCCAGGAAGTTTTTTTTTTGTCTTACCCAGAAAACAGGATCAGATTAATTGCCTTATTATCACTCCATGCATATGAGTGGATTTCTCTTGTCCACACTTTCATTTAAGTCACAGCCTTTGAGTGGCCAGACTTCATGAAGAATTTACTGCTCTCTGACTCTGGTCAGCACAAAGCCTCATATTTTCTCCCTGTGTAATTATTAAAACTCAATGCTCTTGATCACTCCTCTGTAATAACCACTCTCAGGACAGCCAAGGCATCCACTTAAGCTAATTGCTCCGCCTTTCAGTTTCCTTTTTGATTTTGACCCCCTGGGGATTCTCTTTTCCAATTTAACTCTGCATTTAAAAATCAATATTAATATGCTTCTTCCAGTTTGATAGCCAGAAGATTTTCATTTTATCTGTTTATGCCATAAATAATAGCCTTCATCCATCTTTAAATTATAGGTTTTGATAAGGTTACAGAAAAGCACAGAAAGTTAAAAACAATATAATAAATGAAACTATATTATAATTTTTGTTTTGAAGTGAGAAGTATCTGTACTGTGTTACATTTTGTTTACCCAAAAGTTGTTGCAAATTTATTTAACTATGGAAACTATAAATTTAGGCAGTTTTATCAGGCTTGTGCCTTTTTTTTTAAAATCCAGCTCTTCCTTTATTTGATTAAACTAATTAATTTTATTGAAATAGGTTTAATACAATATTAAGTTACTTTCAGGTATACTACATAGTTATTTAACATTAGGCTTGTGGCTTTTTGGTTTATTATATTTCACAAATTGAGAGTATAAAGTTTTGTTTTCACTTTTGCATATGAAATCTCTATGTAGGGATCATGGCAAATATAATATCTTTGTAATTATTTACTAATAATTAAATTATTATAATGGGTTAATAGTGCTTAATAGCATTATACTCAGATTTATTTCACTATTTCAGTACTGTTAGATTTTAAATTGCCTCTAATTTTTAAATATCATACAAAAACCAAACCAAAATATACTTATGCCTGTGAACTCCATATTTGGATAATTTCTTAGGCTATGTCTTAAGAAGTAATTCTCATGTTGGTTTATTAATATGATAGTGGGAGCCTCCCTGGCTTCCTGTAAGTAGTGAATTACAGCTAGAGAAAAAATATCAAACACCTTTATTATTCAGAGTTATTGAGACTTCCTTCTCCTTTTAGAAGAGAAAGCCTGTTAAGTCCCTGTGGTCATAAGTTCACATAAGATATACTTCCTTTTATTTTCCAATCCAACCCTAGATTCTGCTGTCTTGGTAAAAATAAACCCCACCATTTGTGCATAGCTTTTCCTTTCATTTTAGGACAAATTGGCAAAAACAAATTGTAGTAATTGAAGCTGAGAATACAAAAAGAGTGCTTCCTAAAGGAAGGCAGTTGGGTCTGAAAAAGGATCAAGAAGCCATTTCCTCAGAAGATTGGAAGGACTGATCATTTTCAGTCTAAAAGAGAATAGGAGAGTTCTTAGGCCTTTCTGTTTGTTTTTCAAGTAGATGTACTATCAGGTCTGACAATCCTATTCAGAAAGAATTCTTTCATTGATCCATGACAGCAGAAAAGTGACATTTTACACCCTTTTGTTGAGGTCCTTTAATGGACCAGAACCTGGTGGTCCAGAGTCGACCGATGAGAAAGTAAAGGAGAGAAAAAGAGGCTGATATTCCTTGGTTTACTCAGAAAGCCAGTGAAGCCCCTGACATGGGGCTTGCTCTGTTCACGAAGGCTTCAGGTGCCCTCTCGATGGGGTGAAGGCCTTCTCGAGTGGGTCTTATAAACCCAGGCAGGAAAGTGAACTCAGAGAGCCTCTGCGCTCCAGGGGATCAGCCTGAAAAAGAGAGAGAGAGGGGGGGAGAGAGAGGGAGAGAGAGAGAGAGAGAAAGCAAGACACAGGAACCACAGCTCTGATGGAGCAAAGGTGTTTTATTCAACATTGTGTAGGTATTTATACTGTCTTACAAGATAGCTATTTCAGCAGAGTTAAAATCAAAACTTACAAGGAAACATGAGGTCATCCATATGAAAGAGAGAAGGTTATAAATAATCACTTTTACCATATGGTTCATAAAAAGGAAGAGGGTACTTATCACAGTATAGAAAAACTAACGAAGGAAATGCCTGGATTCCTCAGCCCCTGGGAGAGGCTTGCCTCTCCTCTTAATTCCTGAATATTCAGGAATTAATAAGGAACAGAGAGTTCCTGACAGATCCAAAACAGCACACTGGAAGCCTCCTGTTAAATGCTTCCTGACACCCTTTGAACTGTATGGTTTTATACATTTGCAAAGTGCAAGGATCCACAGATTCCATTGTGATTATCAAAACACCAGGTACAACCTGGTTGACCACATGGTCACAGTGACCCATAGTGTCCACCTCTTTGTCTCTCAGGCGTTTCCTCAAAGGAATAGAAGGTGACTGAAGACTAGTGATAATTCTCCCAGGTCCTCTCCCTCACTCCTCATTCATTCCTTCTCCAGCTAACCCAAGTTTATAGACAAAAGTCAATTAACACACTTTACATTTACTGCCATCAAAACCCCTTTTCTTGACTATTCCCCTTGTCAACTGAAAAAGTGCACAATTTAAAAGTTGAGAATTTTGCTTTATGCAGCAAATTTTCTGAGAAATTCATGCCTTTCTGAGAAATTCATGGAATGAACCAGTCCATTCAGCTATCTGAGGCAGCTTCTCAGACAGCTCTGCGGGACTGCTCGGAAGAGGTCAGGGAGGAGCCAGGATATATAGGAGTTTTTGCAACAAAGATCAGGTAGTTGGAACATCAAGAGGTTACAGTTAACTTAAAACCAGGTATCTTAAGTTAATGAGTTTAAGCACTTTTCTATATTTGGGAAGATGCAAGTCTGGGCTCATTGAAAGCATTCCTTTGATATGTACCTTACCTATCCAGGGCCAGTATTCTGTTCTTTCCTGGTCTGACACCACTTAGGGTGTACCCTTGGGGATGACTGAAGTGGCTGAGGCCTTGGCAGTGGGCAACCTGTTCCACTTCCTCATGAGTTCACTTAGAGTTCACTTTAAGGCTCCCTGTAGTGGTTTGATGGCTGTAACGTCCTTTGTTTGTTGACATGGCAGGCAACATTTTTCATTCACACTGTATTGATGAGAAAATTTCCCACAGTATTTTTTTGGGAAATATTGAAAACTTCTGTGCTTTGTGAGTAACTATGTAAACCTCAATAGTACTGATTTGAATAGGATTAAAAAAATATCTCTCAATTTGCTTGTATGTGGGTCTTTTTATATATGCGTGCTGTCGCTTCAGTCAAGTCCAACTCTCTGTGACTCTATGGACCACAGACCTCCAGGCTCAGAATTCTATCCAAGGGATTCTCCAGGCAACAATATTGAGTGGGTGGCCAAGCCCTCTTCCAGAGAATCTTCCCTGGAGAGAAGATCTTTTTATTCACTTGTATCTAAATGACTTAGAAACACTAAATAAGTTGAGTTTTATTTCTCTATCTTTAAAGGGCCACTAATCATTTTCAAAGCCAAAGCCTTTGACTGTGTGGATCACAATAAACTGTGGAAAACTCTGAAAGAGATGGGAATACCAGACCACCTGACCTGCCTCTTGAGAAACCTGTATGCAGGTCAGGAAGCATCAGTTAGAACTGGACATGGAACAACAGACTGGTTCCAAATGGGAAAAGGAGTACATCAAGGATGTATATTGTCACCCTGCTTATTTAACTTCTATGCAGAGTACATCATGAGAAATGCTGGACTGGAAGAAGCACAAGCTGGAATCAAGATTGTCGGGAAAAATATCAATAACCTCAGATATGCAGATGACACCACCCTTATGGCAGAAAGTGAAGAGGAACTAAAAGGCCTCTTGATGAAAGTCAAAGAGGAGAGTGAAAAAGTTGGCTTAAAGCTCAACATTCAGAAAACGAAGATCATGACATCTGGTCCCATAACTTCATGGGAAATAGACGGGGAAACAGTGTAAACAGTGTTACACTTTACTTTTGGGGGCTCCCAAATCACTGCAGATGGTGACTGCAGCCATGAAATTAAAAGACACTTACTCCTTGGAAGAAGGTTATGACCAATCTAGATAGCATATTCAAAAGCAGAGACATTACTTTGCCAACAAAGGTCCGTCTAGTCAAGCCTATGGTTTTTCCTGTGGTCATGTATGGATGTGAGAGTTGGACTGTGAAGAAAGCTGAGCACCGAAGAATTGATGCTTTTGAACTGTGGTATTGGAGAAGCCTCTTGAGAGTCCCTTGGACTGCAAGGAGATCCAACCAGTCCATTTTGAAGGAGATCAGCCCTGGGATTTCTTTGGAAGGACTGATGCTAAAGCTGAAACTCCAGTACTTTGGCCACCTCATGCAAAGAGTTGACTCACTGGAAAAGACTCTGATGCTGGGAGGGATTGAGGGCAGGAGGAGAATGGGATGACAGAGGATGAGATGGCTGGATGGCATCACTGACTCGATGGACGTGAGTCTGAGTGAACTCTGGGAGTTGGTGATGGACAGGGAGGCCTGGCATGCTGCAATTCATGGAGTCGCAAAGAGTTGGACACGACTGAGTGACTGAACTGAACTGAATCATTTTCTGGGCTGGGAAAGGTGGTCTCCAGGTGACTTCAGGCTGACAGATTGGCAAATGACTTAAGAGTCTTACTAAAATGTAGAATTTGATGTGATAGTATTGAAGGGGGATCTGAGATTGTGTTTTACCCACATGCTCCCAGGTAATACAGATCATACTTGCTCCAAGGACTATGTTGTTGAGAAAAAAGCTGCTGTATATCTGTCAATTGGCAAATAAGGAGTTTAGTGGACTATTAAGTAGATGTGGAAGCTATAATAAGACCATTATAAGGCTTTATTCCCTAAATGTGATGAAAACATTGAGTCTAACTTTTCTGCTGTGATCAGTCCTTGATAGAGTTACAGGCATTAGAGTATGTGCATGCATGCAAAGTCGCTTCAATTGTGTCTGACTCTTTGCAATCCTTTGGATTGAAGCCTGCCAGCCAGGCTTCTCTGTCCATGGGATTCTCCAGGCAAGAATACTAGAGTGGGTTGCCATGCCCTTCGCCAGGGAATCTTCCTGACCCAGGGATCCAACCCTTGTCTCTGCATTGGCAGGTGGGTTCTTTACCACTAGCACCACCTAGGAAGCCCAGGCAGTAGAGGATGCGTGTTTAAATCAAGATCAAAGGCTTTGGGAAAACGGTCCATCAGCTTGAGATTCAACCTTCTCTGTTAAGTGTTCAAATTATTTAGTAAGGTGGATGAGGTATTGATTATTCATGGGATTATTTCAATATTACCAAGACACCAAAAGACAACTGTTTATTCCTATCATAGAAATATTTCAAAAAATTAAATAATTCATTGTTGAGCACTACTCTGGAATATACATTATGCTAAGGTGTTGGTAAGTGGTAAATACCTTAAAGTCTTCAGAGAAGTGGGGTTCATGCCCAAGTTGTCTGTGAATTAGCTGTTGCTGTGTAACAGGTGAACCCAACAGCTCAGTGAACAATTAGCTCGTAACTCAGTGGTTGATAGCTTAGACTGGACTCAGTTGAGCAGTTCTGGTCCCAGGTACTCTGTATGCATCTTGGCAAGTCGGCTAGGCGGCTCTACCTTTGGAGGTTGGCTGGATAGCACCTGGAGGAACAGCTGAACTCTGTGTCTCTCATTGTCTGGTAGGAGAGCCTTGGCCTGTTGACACAGCACCTGAGCAAGGAGAGTGGGAGCCAAAGGCCTCTAGAAGCTCACGTTCAAAAATGGCCCATTGCTCCATTTGTCATATTCCTGTGGTCAAAACAAGTCACAGGGCCAGTCCTATTCAGGTTATAGAACAACACACTCTACCTCTTGGCAAGGGGGCTGGAAAACGAATGATTACATTACATTTGTGCAAGCAGTCTGCCACTAAAATGTTGCATGCTCTGGATGACTTGTCATATTGTAACTGAAAGTGGGGTCTGGTTGCTCACTGCTCAAAAGCCAATAAAGAGGCCAGGTTGGCAGAATGGATAGTTTGCTTTATTTTGGATGCCTGTAACTGGGGTTGGTGGCTGGGGTAGGGACAGATGCTTGTCCAAACGTCCACTCCCCCTGTGACAATCAGTGGGCAAGAGCTTTTATAGACAGAGGGAAGGGTCTACCATGTAGAATCAGCACAGTCAGCTCTGACAGTCTTCATGAAATTGATCATCAGTGGTCTGACCATCATCATCTTGATTGTTTTAAATGCAGTTAATTTTCAGTTCTGTAGTCAGAGTCGGTTCATTTCGATTTCCTTGAGGCCAGTTCTTGGAATTGTGGCAGATTAAGACATGGCTGTAGTCTGGTCATCATGTAGCTGACTCCTCCAATGGGTGGAGGTTTAAGTATCTGTAAGACAGCTCATAGTCTATGGCTAAGAATATTATCTATAGCCTGTAAGAAGGAACTAAAGGTCCTTGACTATGCTTACTGACTAAACCATTATTATTTGGTCTCCTTTGACTGTTTTCCTTTGTTTCTTCATGTTTTCACTTCTCTGATTAAACTTACTATTTAGCTACAGGCAGAGGACATAAGGGACAATATTTCTGAGATATGTAGAAATTGGGGTAACCATTGCTTAGCCTGTAAATTGGGGGAACAGTTCTCTTTAAACATTCACTATGGGAAAGATGAAAAAACTTGCATCACAAGGCTAGCAAAATCAATTAGCTAGACCAACTTGGATTCACTTTTCCAAATATTATATGTGATGAAACAATTCTGGGTAAAAATGATCAGCTAAGCTTTCTCTCTGTTAAGAGAACTCATCATTAGAATGTTTACAACTCACTCATGTATACTAGCTCACTGAATACTGTTAATCAAACCTGTTTAATTAACACACAGTAAACTCAATTTTTTAAAATTGTTGATTAATAGCTCTATTTATATTTTGTTAAATTAGCTGAGTCTTGAGTGAAGGATTGGCTAGTGGTTATAAATACAACCAAGGAAGGATATTGTCTTCAGTTTTTATACTTCAGAAATGAAAAAAGTATTAAATGTTAACAAACAAACAACATTTTTGAAGAATGTAGCAACTTTCAGTAAGCTCCTTTATGATAAGATTGCATCAGAAGAAAGATTTCTGTATTTGTTGTTATCAAACTTAATTATATAAACATATTTAGAATATTTTATTTGAAATAAGATAAGACTGTTGAAAGATAAATAATTTTCTTGGAATAGCAGAGGCATGCATGAAACTAACAACACAGATTATAAATTTTTTGAGGCATTAAAATATATTTAATAGATAGCAAGGGTTTCCCTAGTGGCTCAAATGGTAAAGAATCTGCCTGCAATGCAGGAGACCTTGGTTTGATCCCTGGGTCAGGAAGATCTCCTTTAGAAGGGAGAAGCTACCCCCTCCAGTATTCTTGCCTGGAGAATCCCATGGACAGAGGAGCCTGGTGGGCTACAGTCCATGGGGTGGCAAAGAGTTGGACCCAACTGAGCGACTAACACTTTCACTTTTACTTTTTCACATGAAAAATGTAGGAAGTATATGTTCTTACTCAGTAGGCCCATTATTAGCATTAGAGTACAATAGTTTTGAAACACATTGTTCATTGAAATACATATATTTTGACTTCGCCTTTTTCTAGACCCTAGAGAAACCATTATCTGTATAACTACATTAAGAATAGTTTCTTGAAATTGACAGTTGTAAAATTTTATATGCCTGTTTGAAACGGTATCATTTACAGAATCTGCAGCTCACAGTGGTGCCAGTCACCTGTCAATGCTGACAGATCTTGGTGGAGAGTAATTACAGATGTTGGTCTCAGCAGTCTGGATTCACGTGAGACTCTGGAGTTGCTATTCATCTCTTATAGAAGCCTCTCAAGGGCATCCATTTGTAAAATATAGGCCTTAATAGCTTCTGTTTAGATTCCATTTGTTAGTCATTTTCATTTTGTAGCTGTTAAACCAACAACTTAATATTTAAACAGATAAGCTTTCAAACCTATATGAAAAGCCTGTGTTGATGAATTGATATATAGTCTATGCTTCTTTTCCATATCTTTTATGATTCTTCAAGACATTATCTGAAGGCAAGCAGTGTGCTTCAGTATATTTGCATACTGTCTAAGCACAATCCCTGCAAATCCTGAAAATCAAATGAGTCTTTCAGATCATGAAAAAATTGAGAAATAAAGTGAGTCACATTTGGTAGCTTCCTTACGTAAGCGTCACCACTCTTAAGTTTTGAGAGTTTCAACTTCTCGGTTAACCTAATATTTTTAAAACTTGCAAAGTGGTTTTCTACTCAGTCATCCTTATTTTACCTTCATGTGAAAATACTCCTTTAGCATGGGTGATTGGATCAGCAGAAAGAGACGATTGGCATAGACAGACTCAACTGCATCAAAACCAAATCATTCCAATCTCAGAGTACCAATCAGCCTTCAGATGCCCTTGAATTAACATGAGTGAAATGCTGTTTCAACTGCCAAAGATGTTAAAATGGAACAAGAGCTATCAAATTAAGGCCAGGATCATTTTTTTCACACTTTGATTACCTTAAATGTTTAAAATTCAGAGCTCACTACTTTTGTGAAAGAACTGGAACCCAGAAGAGGTTTTGAAAACCACATATCTCTTCAATCATCCCGATTGTTTATTTGACTGTATTTTAAAATAACAAATGAAAAGATTTTGTAATCTTCTTGTAAGAAAATTAAACAATGTGTATAAAAGATATTTATTTATTGAAACAGAACTTTTTAACATATTGACTACACATTGCAATTGGAGGACCATGTTCACAATAATAACTATAGCTATAATTATGTTTCTTTCAAAGTATAACAAAATTAAAATACTGAAAATGAAGCACTGCAGAAGATAGGAGACTCTGCCTGTTCTTATATTTTGTTCTTGCCTTAGAGATGGTAATCTTAGGCCTTAAAGGATTTGGGGATTTTTATTTTACCACATTCAAAGAATCCCAACACTTCAAATTTTGCATCTATCCAAGCAACACAGTATAATGGAAAGAGCAAGGGCTTTGGAATCAACAAAACAATTTTAAGCCTTATCTTGCCCTATAACTTTAGGCAACTTCTTTGTACCTCAGTTTGCCTACTTTAAAATAGAATCTATCTTGTGAGGTTAATGTCACATTTGAAAATGATAATGCATGTAAAGCATCCTGGACAGCAGTTGAGGCATAATAAATGGTAACTAAATTTACTATTTCATCTATGTGTGTGTTTGTGTGTGTGTTCTCTATCAACAGTTTATTCTATAGGAAACAAGAGTTTCTGGGACTGCTTACACTCTTTCAAGTATGATTGCTTTTCTTCTTGTCATGGAATAACATGTACTTTGAATAAATAATACTTATTTTTATCTTTCTTGTATCAGTAAATTTTATGAAGTGCCTAACTAGAATTGAGATACTGTGTTAGGCCCTACCTAGTACATGAAAAAATGGTCAACATCATTAGTCATTAGGAAAGTACAAGTAAAAACCACATTGAGGTACCACCTCATGCTTGGTAGAATCAAAAAAATGTGAGAGAACAAATGCTGATGTGGACGTGGAGAAAAGGGACCTCTTGTGCATCAGTGGTGGGAATGTAACTTGGTACAGCCATTCTGGTAAACAGAATGGAGGTTCCTCAAAAAATTTAAAATAGAACCACCCTATGGTCCAGCATTTCCATTTCTGGGAATATATACAAAGGAAACAAAAACGCTAAATCAAAAACATATCTGCACCTGCATGTCCATAGCAACATTATTGACAGTAGCCAAGACATGGAAATAACCTAAGTGCTATCGGTGGATAAATGGATAAAGAAAATGTGGCATGGTTCATCCATAACAGACAGTGGAATCACTGTGCCATTTGTGACAATGTGGATGAACCTTGAGGGCATTCCAAGTGAAATAAGTCAGACAAAGAAAGACAAATTACTGTATGATCTCATTTATATGTGGACTCCAAATAAAATCACCAAACTCATAGAAAAAGAGATCATATTAATGGTTACCGGAGGCTGGGAGTAAGAGGAGGAGCTATTTGAGAAAGGTAGTCAAAAGGTAGTAAAAATTTCCAGTTACAAGGAAGTTAAGTCTTAGGGATGTAATGTACAACTTGTTAACTGTAGTTAACACTGCTGTATGATATATTGGAAAACTGTTAAAAGGGTAGACCTTAAGGGTTCTCATCACAAGAATTTTTTTCTCTTTATTGTATCTTTATGAGATGATAGATGTTAACTAAACTAATTGTGATAATCACTTTATAATATATGTAAATCAAACCATCATGCTGTACATCTTAAACTCCTAAATGTGATATATGTCAATTATTTCTCAAAAAATAACAAAACCTTGGGAAACAAAAGATGATGATTTAAGCACTGAGTCAGCCAAAGAAATGAGTTAGACTGCCCCTTAACAGAACTTAAACTTGGAGATGTAATATTTGTATCTATACAAATATGACTGTGATACCAAATGTGGGATGATAAACTTAGTCACCAGCAGGGTACCATATACTGAGAGCAGAGAGAAGGTACTTGCCATTTGGAGCAGGAATAGGAGATGTCTGGGTGTGTGGGTAAAGGCACATGAGGGTGACCTTGAAGTAAAGCTAAGATTTAAGCCTGTGTTATTGGAGATAGGGGACTTCAAACAGTGAGCATAACGTGAGTAAAACAAAATAATGTACCTTTCATAGGGACTAAATAGTATGCCTAATTTATCTGGATGCTAGAATACAAGAAAAAGATAAAAAACTGAGAGAGATGAAAGTTTGCGAAAGAGGATGGTGTCAAATCACAGAAAGTCTTAAATATTGGGTAAGGACTGTTGACTTTTTTCTTTTCGTGGACTAAACATAGTGCGTCTTTCTGTTGGTGCTGACTCCTCTCTACATACTCAGCGTGGCTCAGCTTCTTCCCTGGGCCTTCTCCCTGATGGAGTATCATAAGGCTGACTTAAGCTTCAGCTCAGTTGAGTTCAGTCGCTCAGTCATGTCCGACTCTTTGCGACCCCATGAATCGCAGCATGCCAGGCCTCCCTGTCCATCACCATCTCCCAGAGTTCATTCAAACTCACGTCTCTTTTCTTTAAATGCCCTGGGTGTTGTCTCTCCTTTTCATTCTCTGCTTTAGCTCACGGACTGAGGCCGTAGGTATAGAACCAAGGTTAGGGAGCAATATTGACCGAGAATGATTCAGGGCCTGTTTGTCTTTTTCTCCAGACATCTCATAAATGCCTTGTCAATGAATGCCCACTGAAAGATAGAAGGACAGAGATTCTGAAAGATGTCCGGGAACATGCTGTTCTCAGAACAGCAAGAGGTGGGGGAATGTGTGTTTGGTGAAATCAAAACAAAATACATTTGTTTTGCTTCTTAGAAGTGAATGCTCTAATATTTTTCCAGTTTCAAATACTTCCTGTCAGACTTCAGGTTAAAACAGAAAGACATTTTTTTTAATATATATAACCAGAAACAGCAGTTTTTTTAAATATATATAACCAGAAACAACAGTCTTGCGAAAAATCACTTAGCTGTTCCATGTGTGCTTTTAAGAGCTTGATAAATGTCATTCTTTTTGCATGAAAATTCAGAAGGTCACAAAGGATAGAGGAGAACATTGTGGGTACATGACACCGCATCTGCTGAAGAGAGGCTCAGCCTAAACTGGTTTTTCCCTGAAACTCCACAGGAGGCCTTCAAAACTGCTGATGGTGGGCCCTCACATCAGAGGAGTTCAGTGAATTTTTACCCCACACACCACAGGAAAACCCAGCCAGGGTTGAGAGCCATTCCAACATTCTAAAGCCTCATTTTCCTGTTTAGAAACCTTAGCATCAGAGGTTGTAAGAGAGACTTACTCACACTGCTTATCACTACAAACACCTGGGCTGAGAACACAGTTCTCCAGAGTTTGTTGTTTTCTCATACATCGTGAAATTTGGGGGTTTATCGTCTATTAACTTCCAACATTAAATTATTAATTGAGGCAGTCAGCAAATTTTTGTCATCCATCATTCTAAGTAAAAGGAGTATAGCAGAGAACAACATCTCTGTACTCAGTGAGCTAGTCCTTGATGAGAGAAAGGAAGAAAGGATGCCTACAATGAACATAAATAAAAAAGTGAGGAAATAACTCAAGAACAGTATGGCGTGTAGGGACGGTGAATTGGGGCAGCTCTATTAGATGCTTGATACTTGTGGACACTGAGGACACAGAACTAAAATAACTCCCCAATGCCAAATAACTGGATTTGAAGTTTGAATAAAAACTGCCAGGAAATGAACATGGAAAGCAATCTCAAGCTGAAGTTTCAGTTTGTGCAAAGAAATGAATTTGTGACGGGATAGGGTTACAAATCATTCGGTAGTGATGGAGCGAATAAGGAATGCGGTTAGAACAAATAGACTTCAATCAGATAAGGAAGGGCAGTATGTGCCTTGCAAGGAGATTGGTTACTCTGCTCCCATGTGAGTGTCTCACAAACTGTAGTATGCATTCTGTTACTACATGGAGAATTTGTGTAACTGAAGACTGCTGGCCTGTCTCTAGTGTTTCTGATCCACTGGTTCTGATGCTGATCATCAGCACTACTTTGAGAAGCACATCTCAGGATAACAACACAACATTAAAGAAATTTAACGTGGGAAACATGAATAGATTTTCATATTGTTAACAGTTAACATGAGAAAAGTATAGAAGATATATCAGGGACAAAATGATAT